>NC_081207.1:7425442-7760085 GCF_902713425.1 Acipenser ruthenus | reverse complement strand
AGTCAACTCACAGTTTTCTTCAATTCCTTTTGAAGTGATATTAATAGGGTTTGTCAGCATATATAACTGCTGCTCTTAATTGTATATATGCATGAGTTATTCAATGTACCATTTACAATGAGCATTACAAAAGAATTCTAGCTATTATGTTCTATTAATGTCTTTACTGCATGTTTTTTTAAGACAAAAAAAGGGAGGGCCCCTTTTGAATGATTAAAGGTCATTTTTAAGCTCGGCTGAATAGACCGGAAGGTCTCCTTGTTGGGAAGGTGGGTGTTAAATACTTAAGGACAAGGTAACCTGCCCACCTCCATGACTGCAAGAATAAAAGATGTTATCAGCCAGCTCACGAGCTGATCGCGAGACTCCCTAATGAGTTTACATTACAAGGAGGGGATAATGAGTTTAAGGTACAGGGACTTAATGCAGCTTTGAATGTGTGTATTGGGGAGAGAGTACAGGAGGAGGGGGGGCACATTCCTTCACATTGTGTTTGATTGTTGTTGATGCTGCGGTGTTGAAACAATTAAACAGAATCAGGACAGCGTTATGCTGGGCCTTTTCTGACATTGAACATTCTGAAAATAAAATGGCAGTCACAAAAACTGAACCTTTGTTTTTTAATACAACATAAAAGCATGTAATAATTCGAGTATTGAGAAATGGGGAAATTGGAAACCTCTTACGAAAAGTAAAAAACCTTATTTAATTACTCAAAACTGACTCTAAAAGAGCAGTCTTTAATTAAAACAAACATGAGGTGATTTAAGCTAATTACCGTTAATGTATTTACGTTCTGGGGCTCTTCTTTGCCACGTTATAAAGGCCAGTGTTGCTAAACATGTTTCTTCACTAGTTTGCCGTATAATGATATGGTTAACTTCAGGAGTAAGCAGGAACACCACTGTAATTTTTTTTTGGATATGATAATTCGGATGGTATACAGGATTTTATGCAAGTTACATATTAGAATTCAGCCTCATTGTGTCCATTGGAGGAGATTGAGGCATAAACAGTTACTGTAAGACAGTTACTTTTAATGCAGCATCATCCAACACCGTGTTAGTATTAAACTATGGTTTAGACAATTAATAAGTTATTACCATTTAAACCTGACTTTTTCACTCAATTTCCCTGAAAATAAAGCAGCTATGAAATTGCGATTTTGGGGATTATAGTATGATGGACCAAATTGACCAATTGACCAAACCTGATAATTGCGCTTCGTTTTGAAGTTCTGGAACATTTGGTCTGGATTTTCGGACTTGTCATGGAATGACTCATAATTAAGTTCTATTGGAGTATACATATACAGTATGTTGAGCCCTACTGGCACTTACAGTGGTGCAGGGTGGGTTTGAAGCTTAACTTTGATTTCCAGTCGTAGTTTAAAATAAATAACGCCTTTTTGAAAAGTTGCTGAAGTCTCTGTTGACAAAACAATGCAGGGCCACGCCTGTGGTGTTGTTCCACTGGTGTGTGAAACTGTCCATTCAGCCTGGGTCCAGTCTGGGCCAGTCTCACTATTGCTGCATTTACACTGCCACTTCGGACCTAAGCTGGCTTGGGTCAAAATGCGTGCACATACCATCTAAATTACAATACATGCTCGGTGACATCATAACGACCACTGAAGAGATGACAAGTTTTCCCCTCCCCAAACCACAAAGGCGGAAGAGGCAGAGTGGTATTACAAACAAACAATACAGTGTCGTGTTCATATTGCGGGGACTCATATATATAGTCAAATATATACTTATCTTGCAGTCTATGAGAAAAATGGTTATTCATTTAGACATAGCGGTTCCTGACCCATTTGTTATGTGAAGGGTTTCACCTTGAGTAAGATAAGTAAATTTGCTCTTGATTACTGTAATAATAAAGACCCCTTTGTTTTCAAAATAACTCTATTCTGTTTCTTCACCAATATTATCTCGCCTTGTATATATACATAATTGTATGATGCATAAGTCCTTTATTTTTTGTTAAAATAGGCTAAGCAGCCACAGGAATACCGGAGAAATTGCAAATACTACTACTGCTAATGAAGTAATTATTATTATTATTATTATTAATAATAATAATAATAATAATAATAATAATAATAATAATAATAATAATGATAATAATAATGATAATAATAATAATAATTTATATTTAATAAGTTATATAAGTACACTATCTAAATTGTTTGTAATTATTCAATACATTTTATTCCTTTTTTAAAAAACAATGACAGGGAACGCAAATTATTAAAACAATCTTTATTTAAAACTTAGAACATAACATGCAAAACGCAATTGTGTACTGTAATTAGGGCTTCTAGTTTTTGGTTTTTATTTTCCTTCTCTCTCCCTCCCTTTAAACCTTAATTAATTGTTGTTCAGCCTTAACTGAATACCAGATTGTTTAAATTAGCGGCGCACTACTATAAACTAACTTTTGTTTCTTTGACGTCCACCGGCGTCTGCACTTGTTGAACAAAGCAAAAAAGTTATCAAAAGTTTACATAGCCCAATGTATGGATATTTGGGGTACACTTTTGATGACAACTTAATAATAAAACGTAGATATTTCCAAATACTCCCCAATATAAACAGTTAATAAATTCAATTATTCAGGACACTTGTGTCTCAAGTCGTTCTTCTCTTTTTGTGACGCTGCAACGGCACTGCAGCTTCTTCCTGTTTAGATTCCGTGGGGGAGGAGCCGAGCGGCACACACGTCGTGCGTGAGCCGACCTAAAGTCGGGTGAGTTTACACTGCCTTTCGGACGGACCTAAGTTGGCGCTGAGCCACGTCTTTAGTTGGACGTTTTTAGGACAGCCGAGAGTTGGCCATGTGCGTTTACACTGCAGAAAAAAGATCTGAGACGACCCAAAGCCATCCTGAAAACGGCCAGTGTAAACGCACAATATGTGACCTAACTGTGTGTAGCCTGATGGAAACAAGCCTGCATTGTTCTGTAATAAAATTCCACAAGTTCACACATCTTGGTATAAGACTTTTTTTAGGGTCTAACTAAATGCTCTAAATAGTGGTGGATCTTATTAATACATGTATAAACCTTTTTGTGGACTTCACTGTAATTAGGGATCAATTGGTCACCTCTGGGAGATAACTCCAGATTAATTAATCTAGAGTTAAAGAACAGCAGTATCTAGATATGAGACAATGAGGGTACCCTGGGGTAGCGTTGTACCCCAGTCTCTCTCATATTATTTTACATCATGAGAACTTTCCTCATTGGTCCCACGTAACTAAAAACTAAAATAGCTTTATACGCAGGTTAATTCTCACAGATAAAACATTAATGTAATAGAACTGGCCAGATGCATCAACAAAAAATAGTTAGGTAAAGATACACAGGTTTAGCAGCATAACTTGTATTATAAGGCTCATCATTTCTATATATATTTAAACATCAGACAACTTTATTATGATTTTATTTGAATGCTTCTTAATAAAAGCTACAGTAATGAAATACAGAGCTCTACTAAATACAATACATTTTGTGTGAATTGATGACTGCATTTTGATGAAGCTTTTGCGAGAAACTTGTGAGCAACACAGAATACAAGTTTTAGCAGGATAGCCTACTTATAGATCTTGCTTAGAGTTTTCAAAACGTTTTAGCTAAGTAAAGACATTGTTTTTATACAAATAATAATCATTTGTAACAATTTCATGTGAACTGTAGCCATAAGTGTTAAGGGTTTTACAGTATGTATTTTGTGCCTTGGGCCAAAAATAATAATTCAGTAAAGATGGCGGATTTGCATGGGGTACTCCAGGGTACTGTGTTCAGTCTCACATGCCACTGTTCAGGTCATATAACAGACATTTTTGTGAATTTCCTCCAGTGTGGCATTTAAACCACGTCAGGGTATGTCTACTGAAATACCTTTCTAAACTCCTTTTGTGGTCATTTTCATGAAAACGCTCCTCTCGCTCAAACCTGTTCCACAAAGACTCAAGCAGTGTTTATTGCACCACGTTGACTGAAGCTTACACTGGCACACAGCCTCCGCCGCTTCTCTTGTATTAATTGCAGTTGAACCTGCTAAATTGCATGGTGTGTACATATCCATTGAGTGACAATTAAGTGGTTTGTACATAAATGGACTGTATGTTTCTGTTTGGTCATTACATCACCACATAAGGCTGGATCCAGTTGCTGCACAGTGTATTATGTGCAGCATAAACTGTAGAATCTTGATGTTGGTATCCTGGTATTCTATTCCCCCAATCTGAATTCAAAAGCAGAAGGTTAATCTACTGGGTGTCCTATGGCATTCCATCATTCTATTTCTGCTATGCTGTGCTGTTTCCTCCATTAATTGATTTGACCCTAACTGTGGTTTCCTACTCTATTAAGTATCTGAAGTCATGTCTTGTTTGGCTGAAAACAACAAATTAGTAGTCACTATTTAAACATGCAAAAGCATTAAAGTATTTTTTTTTTAGTAAGATGACAAAAAGATAATGCCAGAAGCTTGTTTAGGTGTTTTCATTGCTTGCTGTAAGATACAATATGAATATAATTGAAAACATTTTGTTTTTCATGCAGGTATCAACGTGGGAGCAGGTCTTTGGCTGCCAACCTTTCGATCTCCACTCAGGGTCAGCCACATGCAGTGGAGCAAAACACAGAACTGACAGACAAAGAAGAGGAGGAGGGATATGACATCCCAGAAGAGATGGAGCATGTCATTGGTCAGCACAATGCTGCCTACTGTTCACAGTGTTGGGGAAATGGTTAATTCTAGACAGCTGCCAGTGTTGTCAATTTAAAATGCACTTCCTTTGGTGTTCTCTGCACAGCATTGAATGAAATCTGGGCAAGGCCAGATCTTAGCGATACCTACTTCAGAGACAGTGGCGTGTTCAAAGCCAAATAGCGTGAAGCCTTCTGATTTATCTCATTCACATCCTGATAGCTCTATACAGGAAGGTAATACACCAGGTGTAGGGTGTCTTTACTGTATAAGAGATGGCATCTTGTGTAGTTTAGGTTGGGTCTGTCTGCTGAAACTGTGAAATCTCTTATAAGAGACACCCAAAACATGACAAATTAACTTATTATAAATCACAAAAATGAAGATGGTACTCCGAACCTGCTCATAAACATTATTGTCTAGTTTCACAAAGCCTGGTTAGCACCAATGTTAGAGTAATGTTAATTTAGGGCAGGTAATCCAAAATTAGAGCCGATCAAGCTCTGTGAAACTAGCCGTAAGTGTTTGTGTTTTTGTTGTTTTACAGTATCTTCCATGCACAGGATGATATCTATAGGGTGTTTGAATTTTGACGCTGATCCAATGCCTTATACTTGATTTAAACTGTTTAGAAACTGTCTGAGTCTCAAGGGCTTTGATCCCTTGTCTATTAACCAACTTATTTCATTACTGGAAGGCAAATGCATGGTTTGTGTTTTGGGGCCATTCTAGAAAAATGACCTGGAGACTGGAGTCAACTAAAAGCAAGACAGCTTAGTGAAAATACAAGAAAGACGAGATATCAGTGTCTGCATTTCTGAGGACATTCTTTTAGACCAGGTGGTTGCCAGTGGAAAGTGCACTGGCTTTAGGTTTCATTTCCCTGCATAATACTCACCTGATCAACCAGCATTTGAAAATGAATATTTGTGCAGCTGTTTATTTCCACTTACTGCTTGAAGCTTGTGCCTTGCTAGGCAGGCACACAAATCCAGTGAATGGGTTGTTTTCCATGTGGCTTTAAGCATATTTTACATATTTTAAGAAGCTTCTGTTGCAAATAGAACCGGGCACATTCAAGGGGACATTCAGGTATTTGAGAAAGATACACATACTGGAGTGTCAAAGTTCATTCTTTCTGATAAAAAAAGGCTGAGCAATGGAAGAATGTCGTTAACAGATACTGATGTAGGTGTAAAATGTTGCACGATGGTAGGAATGTGAATGTGTATGATATATCATACTTACAATCTAATATTTATTTTCAGAACAATTGCTGGTTGGATTGAAAGATAAAGACACCATTGTCAGATGGTCTGCAGCAAAAGGGTGAGTGCTTCAGATTTCACTGGGGTTAAGAGTTCCTGGTAACCAAAACAGTATCTTTACAGACTAAACTGATGTTAGGAACATAAATACAATAGATGCAATGTACATAAATACACACTGTGCTTGGTCTGTGGTTGGGACCTAAATTATAAGCAACAGAGGATTCCTTGCAAACAGTTATACAGACAATTGTTCAAGCTTTTGGGCAAATACTGTAAAACATACCTGTAGTTGTTTGTCTTTAAAAAGCTCTACTGTTCTGTTTGTGAACTGGAACATTCTGGGAGCAGGACATCCAACAACCATATTTTTGTGTTAAAAACCAGTGTGATCCAGAAATCTATTTGATCCCTAAAGGTCAATCCAGCACCATCCAGCGGTCCCCTTGCCATCCAATAAACATTGAGATGTTGGACCATGTCTCCATCTGAGAATATATCATTGTACATCTTTTGACTGTTCAAAGTGTAGAAGCCAATAATAAAGAAAATGTCTGAAAAAAAATAAAGAAAGAATTGGAATAATACTGGCTATTTACAATACAGCATCTCAAACTCAGTACGACATAGATTCTGATGACACTCCAAAATGTTTATATTATATATATATATATATATATATATATATATATATATATATATATATATATATATACATACAGTGCCTTGCAAAAGTATTCAGACCCCTGACCAATTCTCTGTATTACTGAATTACAAATGGTACATTGAAATTTCGTTCTGTTTGATATTTTATTTTAAAGCACTGAAACTCAAAATCAATTATTGTAAGGTGACATTGGTTTTATGTTGGGAAATATTTTTAAGAAAAATCAAAAACTGAAATATCTTGCTTGCATAAGTATTCAACCCCCACATATTAATATTTGGTAGAGCCACCTTTCGCTGCAATAACAGCTTTAAGTCTTTTGGGGTAAGTATGTACCAGCTTTGCACACAGTGTCAGAGTGATTTTGGCCCATTCTTCTTGGCAGATTTGCTCCAGGTTGTTCAGGTTGGTTGGACGACGCTTGTGGACCGCAATTTTCAAATAGTGCCACAGATTCTTAATGGGATTGAGATCAGGACATTGACTGGGCCACTGTAGGACATTCACCTTTTTGTTCTTGAGCCACTCCAGTGTTGCTTTGGCCTTGTGCTTGGGATCATTGTCCTGCTGAAAGGTGAATTTCCTCCCAAGCTTCAGTTTTTTAGCGGACTGAAGCAGGTTCTCTTGCAGTATTTCCCTGTATTTTGCTCCATCCATTCTTCCTTCAATTTTAACAAGATGCCCAGTCCCTGCTGATGAGAAGCATCCCCACAGCATGATGCTGCCACCACCATACTTCACTGTAGGGATGGTGTGTCTTGAGGCATGGGCAGTGTGGTTTGCACCACACATTGCGCTTTGAGCTTTGGCCAAAAAGCTCTATCTTGGTCTCATCTGACCACAAAACCTTTTTCCACATCGCAGCTGGGTCACTCTCATGCTTTCTGGCAAACTCCAGACGTGCTTTCAGATGGTACTTTTTGAGTAATGGCTTCTTTCTTGCCACCCTCCCATACAGGCCAGTGTTATGCAGAGCTCTTGATATGGTTGACTCGTGCACCATTACTCCACTCCCAGCCACTGAACTCTGTAGCTCCTTCAAAGTGATTGTTGGCCTCTCCGTGGCTTCTCTCACAAGTCTCCTTCTTGTTGGAGCGCTGAGTTTTGAGGGACGGCCTTTTCTTGGCAGTGCCTGGGTGGTGTGATGCAGCTTCCACTTCCTGATTATTGATCCAACTGTGCTCACTGGGATATCCAAACACTTGGATATTATTTTGTACCCTTTCCCTAATCTATGCATTTGTATTACTTTATCTCTAACTTCTGTAGAATGCTCTTTGGTCTTCATTTTCCTTCAGATTCACAGCCTGACCAATGATCCTTCAACAGTGGGGTTTTTATCCAGAAAATGTGACAGCAACTTTAATGGTTCACAGGTGGAGGCCAATGGTAAGGTAATTGTGTCCTTGTTAGGGCAATTTCTTTCATCGGTGTAAACTGGGAGCTTCCACAGCACAGGGGTTGAATACTTATGCAAGCAAGATATTTCAGTTTTTTTATTTTTCTTAAAAATATTTCCCAACATAAAACCAATGTCACCTTACAATAAATGATTTTGAGTTTCAGTGTTTTAAAATAAAATATCAAAAACGAAATTTCAGTGTACCATTTGTAATTCAGTAATATGAGAGAATTGTTCAGGGGTCTGAATACTTTTGCAAGGCACTGTGTGTGTGTATTTATATATATATATATATATATATATATATATATATATATATATATATATATATATATATATATAATATAAACATTTTGGAGTGTCATCAGAATCTATGTCGTACTGAGTTTGAGATGCTGTATTGTAAATAGCCAGTATTATTCCAATTCTTTCTTTATTTTTTTTCAGACATTTTCTTTATTCACTATATATACAGTATGCTTTTTTAAACATTCTTTTTCTGCACAGCATTGGCAGGGTGACCGGTAGACTTCCTAAAGACTTGGCAGATGACGTGGTTGGCTCAGTGCTGGACTGCTTTAGGTAATTTCTGTTAATTTGATACTGTTTTTTTTTAATTTTTTTTATTTTAGCCACGGCATGCATAATTAATACTTACTTTACTATAAAAAAATGTCGTTTTGTTTATTCATCAAAATACTCCCTTCAGCCAGTAGTAGTATTTATAATTCAAAGTGTGGCTCAAGCCCTTGTGTTTTATTTTGGGTTTATTTAGTATTGTGCATAAACAGAAGGCACTAATACGTTGCTATTTTTAATCAGATCATGCAAAGGCAAATATGTATTAAGTGTAGAGATCTCATTGGAAAAACGATGAACAGTTTGGAGCTGTCTGTGTACCTTTGTATTGTCAGTGCATTTGGACTGATGACATTTCTGTTCTAGCTTCAAAGAGACAGACAATGCCTGGCATGGGGGTTGCTTGGCACTGGCAGAACTGGGAAGGAGAGGCCTACTGCTTCCATCCAGACTCCCAGACGGTATGTATCTTAAGAATACCTCCATACTTTTTACGACTGCTAACATTTTCAGACAGCTATTCTCCAACATGGCTACTGTAAGATCAATTGAAATAAAGTTTGTTTCCTCACCTAAAGCCTGTCCTCACCTAAAGCCTGCAGTTTCTCATTTTCAGCTATAATTTTGCTAATTAAGGTAACATAAACAAGTGGACCACATTTTTTAATATGTTTTTTTATTTTAAAGTGTTACAATTTTTTTACAGAAATGTTGCATCACCTTTTGTGCTTTCCCCTGGGAGCAATAAATATGTTTTAATTTTTCTTTACTTTTTAAATAAGCTTTCTGGCCTGTGCAGCACACACAGGATTTTACAAAAAACTCATACACTTAATGTCCCAGACTTCAATAGCTTATAAAATCTACATAATTCTTTGAATATAGAAAATATTAGAAAATCTGTATTCTACAAAGTTGGGTTCCATTGTAAAACAGCCATATTGGCCAAGAGAGTTGAATCTGTTGTCATTCGTCAAATTGGGATCCTGTCTTATTACAAAGCAGTCATTTGCCTTGGGATACTGGGCAACAAAATAGTTTTGTGGGTGTAACATCCACTGTTTTAGCTGTGTTTTTTCCAGTCCTATATTACAACAGATTTTACAGTGGCTATCTAATGTAATATGGCTCCTATTTATTGTGAAGGAATGTTGAAAACTAAAAGTTATTTAAAACCATATTTTATTGGAAAATATAGTCATATAAGAGAAAAACAAATACAAAAAGATGAAGGAACAATCCTTTGCAGCTTTTTAAAAGTCAATATGTACAGTATATGAGTCCATCCCACTGCACCAATGTATTGGTAGAAAAATATAGTCCATTCAGTCACTTTTGAGTACGATGTTTTATGAACATCGTGGCCTCTTTCTAAATACTCTGACAGGCTCATCTGGATTTGCTTTCTTGGCCTGTGCTTGAAGAGATTGGTGTGACCTCTTTTGTCCCCTCTCCTTGGGTTTATCTTCTGTCACCGTGGAAACGGCAGAGCTGCTGCTCTGAAGAAGGGGATGCTCCTCTTTAGAAGGGACGGCTGAGCGCTCTCCACTGAGTTTGTGGGAGCTGTAGGAGGCCAGCTGGCAAAGGGCAAAGGCTGCTGTTTGTTTCTGCTCGTCGTAGTTTTCGATTTCTCCCAATTCCGGGCTTTTGCCCCTCAATTCTCTGCTGAAACGTCTTTCCCTTTGTGGTGAGGCTTGAGGCAGTTTAGCAGTTGGTGCCTCTGGGTTGGAAGAGCCTTTAACAGATAGGTTTAAGGGCATGTCCTGGCTGTCCACTGCTGCTGGAGTGTCCCAGTGGTCTGTGCTGGTGTAGGTTAAGGGCTCTTCTTCTGCTTGAGCTTTTGTGGAAAGGTTGAGTGGCGCCATTTCTTCCTCCTCGTGGTCAGAAGAAGACTCGTTAGAGACACTGTCATCTCTTCTGTAAACAGAAAAGAAAAAATATTTTATCAGAAAAAGAAAAGGCAGTTTCTCTTTTATATAAAACAGTTTTATGAAAAATATAATAGTTTTACCCTAATGTGAAACAAATATGTTATTAGTTTAATAGAATTTAAGCGGTTAGATATTATATTTATTTTGAAAAGGTTTATACACATACAGTGGACATTTTTGGATTGTAGAACCAATAGTCAAAACTGAACCAAAAACCATTTTCAACAGATTTGAAAATGCAATGGTTTTGAATTAATATTAACAATATAATATACATAGTAGACATTTTTGTCTATTTGTCTATAGTACATACATTAAGTGGAATGTTATTCATACCTGTCTGCAAGACGGTCGTTGTCTGGTGGACTTGGAGGATGCACTACTATTCTGATTGGCTGGAAAGCTGTAATGCTGCTGATCTTTGGTTGGTTGGAGTGGGTCATCTTGCTCGAAATGGTATTTGCAGAGAGATCCTGATCGCTTTCTGGATTTGGGTTGTTCGTTGTGAAGTTTGTTGGGCTCGGCCTGTCTGGGGATCCAGTGGCGGCACACCCTGCCCTGGGGCTCATTTTCACCCCTCTTACATTTTCGTGGTCCATGATGCCCACCTCCATGATTACAGCAGGCCTCATGTAGCCCTTATTCAATTTCTTCTGGTAATCTGAAGTACCTGGGCTCTTTAAGTGTGTGTATTGAGACTGGTTGGCTACCTGTACATGAAGACCTGCATCTCTATTGAAACCTTCTGTTTGGTGCATTGGTTTTGGGTTAAAGTCTTGAAAAGCAGGTTCAGTGAGTGCAGGCCGGTAGATTCCAAAATGGAAAGGGGGACTTTGTTGGACAGGCTGATGGTATCTGTAGTGATGTTCTATAGCCGAAGGTGGTATAGGTCCTGGAAATGGGATTCCTGGAACTGGGAAAGCATGGGGCAGCAAGTGCCTCTGCTCTGGGGAGAAATATGTCGGAAAGGGTGGGTTTTCACTCTCATGGGGGCTTCCAGGAGAGAGGTAGGGTCGGTAGATGGCTGGCAGAGTGTGTTCTGCAAAGAAGTAAGGGGGGAAATCTGGAATCATGGGAGGTATGTAGTTAGGAACTGGGCCGATTATCTTGCCAGACGGAACTTTGTGAGAAAAGTCAGGTGGGATAAAAACTGGACCTGATCTCCAGGGCCCATTGGGATTGTGAAAGGCAGATCGGATTGGCAGAGGAGAAGCAATGTCTGGTTTGGAAATTAATGGAGCAGGATCACTGCTTTCCACAGTATTTGTAAGCATGTGTCCCAAGATCGGGACAAAGGCTGAAGGTCTTACTCTTGCAATGCTTTCTGAGTGTTTGTTTGCTTCACTTTCTTTTGCAGCTGGCTCAGGCTGCTGTTCTTTTTGGGGGGCTGTTTTTGGACTTTGAGCTCTGCTCTGCTCTTGATTCTTAAAGTCATCTGCGCTTTCATCTTTGTTGATTCTTTGTTCGGTTGGGATCTCACATTTTGCAGGTGCACTTGTACTGGCTCTGCATGGACTAGATTTGCCAGCAGGCTCAGTCTGAACCTTTTGCGGGGAGTCTGTTGAAATTATCTTAGCTGACTTCCCACTGCGGTCTTGCTCATTGACCAGGTTGATAGAGTTTTTGCACAGGCCATACTTCATGTGGTTAAACAAGTGGGATTTCTCATTGCAAGTAAATGGACACTGGAAGCACTTGAAGTTAAATGGTTTCCCTGGAGGTCTCGGGATGTAATGAGGTTTTTTGGGCTTGCGTTCTTTTGTAAGGTTCATCTCTCTGGTGCGGATACAACTGATAACAATGCTGAATGGAGAGGCTGAAGAACCGGTCGTGCGGGGCGCCTGGAGGTCTTCACTTTCCCTGCCTTCCTGGCTAGGCTTGTTCCTGTGCTGCAGGTTTTCGTAGTCGTCTCTGGGATGACAGTACTTTAAAAAGGGCTTTTGGTTTAAGCCAGTAACACTTTAGGGTTTATCATCACCGTAACAAGGGGTTGTGCAGGATCTGTAAGAGACGAATGAAAAGGAGTTAATGTGATTATATGTTAATGTGATGATGTCACAACTTCTCTTTACAATGCAGCGTTGTTTCATTTGCATGGGGAAAAAATACTTTTTAACTAGTCCTGTTAATCCTGTTTATCTAGGTTTCAGTTTTTGGTAAATCTTTGGTTTCAGGTTACTAAGGGGGAGAGGGGAATTCAATAAAAAATATATTGGCACTGTTGCCCAGTGTTATGCTGCTATTCAATCAGACATTCAACCTCAGTTTTGAAATCTGCTCAACAGTATTTACCAAAGCTTTAATCATAATCTGTATCAACACCATTAAAGAGACGGATCCCATTTTCCAAATATTTATTTCGTCTGTAACGGGGTGCTTGCTTTATGTGGAGAAGCTTTTAAAATACTTGAGCGGTTTAAATAAACGTTTTGCAGCTTTTACTTTTGGGGGTTGGGGGTGTATGAGCTGATGGCTGAGTTAAAATTTAAACCTTAAAATTGTCACAAGTCAGGTTGATGGCAGCTGAATTGGGTAGATCTCTGGATCTCGTGATGAAACAACGATGATGAACTATATCTCTTTACTATGGTTCAGTTGTCAAGAGCCAAGCAAGATCATTTTATTTAGCAAGATGGTTTCTTGGCAGATAAGCAGAGGAGGCTAGTACCAACATGTCCCTCTTATACAAACTTCTACTGGAGACGTGAGAACCTCTTGCAGCTTAGTTCCCATGACTTCAGCAGCAGGATTTTTTACGCTAATCGTTGAGATAAAACCTGATACAATCATCTTTTATCAGAAACCCCTAATTATACGTATGGTAATTTTATTTAAAATTAAAACAATTGCGTTTTTTTATGGTAACAGATTTTCATTCAAGTGGCCACTATGAATGCAATAAAAAACATTCTTTAGGAGCATAGTCTTTAGCCAAATAAAGAAATGCTCACTAAAGACGATTTACTTTTTAGTTCCAATATATGTATATAGAACAAGACCACCAGAAGTAAAAGGAAAAAGGTTTGAGCATATTTTGAATTTCATGTGATCAAAAGTTTTTTCAGTATTAAAGGCTTCATAAAAGCAGTAGACTAGCTTGTATATTACATTCCATAATTTAGTAAATTTAGTTAATTTCACTTTATATTGTTTCAAACATTCCACAGCCATAATTATAATTGCCATCTAAATTATTTATTATCAGCACCAAAATTAACCCTGTTCTTTTTTGTAATGCAATTTAGCCATTGTTGTGCAGTTAGGCATTACACAAGTTTGCAAAGAATTAACATTAAAAAAAAAAAACAACTCATAAACAATTTATTCTGTTGATGGAGAACTCCCGTATCTGAACAAATGAAGTGATGGTACATTTCAGTATTTCAGCTCAATTGATCTGCAGCAGACTGAATTGGGAGTACCAGTGAACGTTCCAACCAGTTTCTCCGAGTTTCCTTTTAATTGGCTCCTATTGGAATTATGGTCATATCACACATTTAGAAACTGGCTGTTCCTCAAGTTGTGCTTGTGTGAAAACCCTTATTTTAAAGCTAGCTTTATTGCACATAAAGGAGTATTGAGCTTGGATTTTTTGCAGCAGGGAACTTGCATACATTAAAAATCATTGGGGGTGAGTTAATATCAAACCTAACATACACTTAACTTTAGACATTTGAGCTAATTTTCAACACTTTGCCTCATTTATTTGGTAAAAGTGTTAATGTTGCAAAGCTATCAACAGCATATTCATGCTATGTGATACTTCTAAAGTTATTTGACAAATGTTTCAACCAGAAGCCTTTCTCAATGCCTTAATTAATTGTGCCTACTTGTTTTTCATTACTTAAGTCACTCAGATATTCGCAGTACTTTGTGTTTAGTAATAGTAGTTAGATTTTTCATTCACACACACACACATTTTAGAAAATAGCATTTTGGATTAAAGACCTTAACAAATTTGACCCATTCAGTCAACAGCATTACCTGTCTAGTCCTGTCATTGCTATCCAGAAGATTTTATAAATTTATGAAACAAAAAATGCCTTCAGATTATGTAAATGTAATAAAATGAGCACACATTATAACTAAAAGCTCCGACAGTGCTACACATACCACCTGTTTGTTTAACACGCTGTTTTGTTTTTGTCAGTAAAAGGGTTGGACAGTGTCAGGTAGCGTTGTTAGTGAACGTGCGTCTCCCTGTGGGACAGGCTACAGCATACAGAGACCAGCAGTGAATGGACTCAGTACAGTTCACACCAGCTAGCATGTGATTTTTCTGAACGCTTCCGTCTCTACACACTCTGTGGGGGAAGACCAGTGTTGCCACAACAATGAAGTGCATGGCTTCTCTAACAACACTGTTGCTCGTCAGCATGTGTATTCAAATATAAAGATGTCACAGATTTAACTTTGTTTAAAGTAATGGAAGTAGTTTAGTACTTTTATAATGGAGAAAAAAAAAAAAAGTCTTAACATTTTTTAGGTTTGCATTCTGTATTTTGCCTAAAATCTAGAATTTTGTTTTACATTTACCAAAATTCACTTTTCCCCCACTAACTCTATTTAACACAAATAATGGTCTGTATTAGAATAATAATTGAACACGGTGTCATTTACTGTGGTAGAATTGACAATATATAATCCTTCATAAAGGATTTATATATTATTTATTATGAAATAATGAAACACTACCTACAGTAAAAGCTATATTCAGGGTTCCTGGTGTACAGTAGGAAACAAAAAATGTTTTTTTTTACATAATGTTTTGAAATTATTATTATCTGACAATACCTGTTCAAAGTTAAATCTGTCCTTATGGTGAGTTGTGAGATTTTGAAGAGCTTTGATGCAAGTTTATGAAATGTCAACATTTTGATGTATGTAAGCTTAATGGTGAGACTCATGTACTGTAGAAAGAAGCCTTATAGAATTGCAGATTGTGAGGAGGTTTTAATTAACATGGATTATAAAAGTGACACAGTGCAAGTTCAGAATTAAATCCAATAAATTAAATTAAAGCATTTACCTACTTTTTAAAGAAATTCCTTAATACTAAAATTTAAAATAATAATATTAACATCCTCTGAGTTATATTAAAACTGATATTTGTTTTTGCTATTTTTCTGTGTGTGTGTGTGTGTGTGTGTGTGTGTGTGTGTTTTTTTTTTTTTTTTTTTTACAATTTATTTTAATACATATCAGATTAATCATTCCTATAATTTGTCATCTCATGATCCCAGCAATGCAACTAAATAGCTTTTGTTAAGATGTGTATTAGACACATTCGCACGCATATCAAAAGGGGACGAGTTATATGCATATTTATTAAATAAAACCTTACCTTGTTCTGCGCACACCTCTGATCATCCCAAGCTTACTTTAAAAGCAGTGGTCCAGATTTTTAATGACTTTAAAATACCAGAGTGATTCGAAGTTGACGTACCATCCAAAGAAATTTACTGTTGTCGGACAACTGTGTCGCAAGACATTGACGCTCAAGTTCTGTAAGCCTGTGATTATCCGCCACACCCTGCGCACTTTTTCCCTTTTTCATCTGCTAAAAATTAGGTTTATTGCCGCAACTAGTCCTACTGGGATTGCTCCATAATATAGTTATGGCCAAAAGTTTTGCATCACCTAAATTTTCGGACTGAGACAAAAAAAAAAAAATTGACATTGTGTAATCAAAGAAACTACAAATTATATCGCAAATGTCTACCGTAAGCCATAATAGTAGTACAGTATTTCATGTTATATTTTGAGATGTTACATTTTTCATATTGTCAGTTTTTCGTTAAGTATATGGGAAAACTACAAAGCGGTGTGTAATTCAATATGTTAACGTAATATTATTCAGGTTTCATTCGACTTTATAAAGCTAAATTAGTTAATTCTATAGGGTGATGTAAAACATTTGATCATAGCTGTAGTTCTGCCCAAGCTTGTCCCAGCAATGTTTGGCCAGTAAACTCAATCTCTAAGCTCTGAGCTTGGCCATGTCTGTATACAAGTGACTACACAGCATATCTTAGTGTAAAATTGTATTTTATGTGTTTCAATTTGTTAAAAAAAAAAAAAAAAAAAAAGTGTCATCAGTATCATTTATTTTTCTCGCAGTGGCAGATAATTCTTTCAATTTCAGGTACATTTTCTCGTTTTACTCTATTAAACGTAGCAGATTCAATCTAAAATCATATTTGTGTAGCAGTAGTAACTTAAGTAGTAAGTACTTTTTTTCAAACATTCCATTTTTAAATAAAATACAATTAAATAGTTGCCATTTAGTAAATGTTAACATTTTCTCTCGGAAACTAACTTAAACATTTTAACCCATATTTTCGTTCTCTTAACTTCTTTCACTTCAGATAGCTTTTTATACATTTTTTCAGTAATTGTATAAATCATTAATAATTTATTTTGTAGTGATGTCTATGGTAAGAATATTTGCTTTGAGGTGACTATAGCAAACAATCTTACATTATACTTGTTGTTTAGCCCTTCCAGCAAAAAAACAGGTGCACAGTGTAAAAGTATTTGTGTGAATTCAAGTAATTGAAGTACTAATGCACAAAACAAACAAAAAAAAAACATACCGAATCGGTGAGGGAAAGCATTTCTTAATCTTAAGATTTTCAGAGAGGATTACAGAACTGGTATTTTAAAAGATGCATAAATCATTTAACTTCCTTGATACTGTACATACTGTAAACTATATTTGCGAAGCCAATTGATTGGTCACAGTACCGATATAAGTGTTAAAATATGGGTGTTTAACCACATGTTGGGCTACTAGAAACATTTAAATGAAAAGTATCCACTGTATTTGAAATAAATAAATACATATGAAAAACTGTCCAAGCTTGCAAATGTAAAGACAACAAATTCCGTGATTTAAAAATATATATATAGTTTGAGATTTAGTCTCTTTTAGTCAGCTGAAATAACTTTTTTTTTCTTTTTTTTACAACAAAATGTCAAATGATTAAAAAATGATGCACACTCAATTCCTGTGTTATTGTGTTGATCCGTACTTAATTCTCAATACATTTCAATACTTGACAACGATCACTCTACCCCCCTGGATAAATTAGCAACACAAAGTAATGTATGTTAATAAAAAAAGAAAGATATTTTGATATCCGAATAAGTTTTTTTCTTACCTGACATATGTGTGTGTTTGGTCTGTAAAAGCCCAGTGCAGGAAGGTGTACCTGCTCACTTCTTGATTGCTAGGTGAAACTGAAGCTGCTGTTCTCAGTGGGAGGGATTTAAAGCAGAGGAGTTGAGCCCTTAGGCTGTAGAGATGCACCTGATATAAACCCAGCCCCAAGCAACAGTTCGTGTGGTTCCTTTTTTTCCTCTTGTTGAATTGTTAGCACTTGCTAGAGTCACCTCCACACCTGATCTTTAGCCACAGAACTCTTGTTGCTTCGTGCCCTTGAAAAGAAGCCGGCCTTGTTTACATAAACAGGTGTCTCTGACTGTGCCACAGGTAATTGTTCACTTGTGTGGCTTTTGTTCTTTTCTTTGTCACATGCCCTCTGCATTCAGCAGAGACTTATTTTAGTCATCCCACAATTTCTGATGAATAGGCCAGGGAGACGTGAGCTGCTGTGTGAATTGTCAATGTATACTGATGCTGTTATATGAATAAATGGCCAGATGTGGTAAAAAGTCATTTTTAAGCCATAGATAGAAATATATTTTGCTAAAGCCTTTGTATATATTTAACACAGCTGTATGCTTTTATTTTTATGAATGCTTTCTTTTTCTAAAGTATTTAATGAAGAATCAATGTTTGTAACTGAGAGAAAACAATTCTAACCACAGGTATGTGTCTCTAGGTTTCACTTGCAATTTTGAAATGACTGATGGTCAGCAGTATCCTAAAAAAATCCCAGAAAATTTTCAGCATTGAAAAATGAAACTCTTGTTCTGTTATTTGGTTCACTTACTGAACACTGAATAAGTAAATGTATTTATTTTTTAAAATACTGAAGTAACAATAATGTTATACACACACACTGGCCTGTAAAGATTGCGTACCGTATTGACACTGTATGGAGACGGGCCCTCTTTCCCAGCATAGAGACTGTAATGTGAGATTCTCATGTTATCTCACCTGAAACTACACCCCATTTTGCATCAAAATGACTCTAAAGGGGTGTTGAGTATTGTTTTAAAACAGCTTTACAGAATATACAAATCTTTGAATATCCCTCAACTGTTTCAAGTAATTTATAAACGGGGGGTGGGGGTATACAATACACATAATGAATATAGGCAAAATCCTTTGCGTTTTTGGAAATACATTCTGGGGATATCGTTTTTCTTTATGCACCTCTGTTAATGTCCTGGGCCATCCATTTGAATTTGGTCACAATTACAGACAACGGTTATAATGAGCTTGACCCGAAACCTAAAAGTTTTACTTTGAAAGTGACATAAAGAAAATGCACAAACTAGCAGTATGGCGGTAGGCACAGTCTGAACATATTTAAAATATATATATTATATTACTGTGCATTACCTACAAGCTTTTTAAGGCTGTTTGAAAACTGAGTTTGCTTTCCTACTTCGCCTAAAGAAACTGGAAGTATCCAGACCAATGAACAAAAACACTGTAAATATTCCTACATTTTTACTAGGAATACCATAAACCAGGTACAGACAGATGATGGCAGCATGTTTTTGGTATAAACTGTTCTGTTTCCCCAACTTTATACTAGTTTTTAGTGCCCGGGGACCTTACCTTTTTCTCCTGTTGAGAAACCTTAACTATCGTGTGTGTGTGTGTGTGTGTTTGTTTGCTACAGTACTTTGTTTATTTTTGATCATTGTGTTGTGGCTGATTTCTATCTGTTTTTTAGGCATCTGTAGCATGTGTGTACAGTAAATGTTGCTGATACTTGGTGACTAGAGGTTACTCCTCATGTTGTATTAAAGTGGGTCTCTTCCTGTAGCAATCACTTTCAACATTTTTATATAAATAATACCCCCCTGCTGGTGTATTCACCCACCATTACCATCTTGATAGTGCTCTCAGTATTGTGCTTTACATTCGCTAAGTATCTCTTTTGAAAGGCTGCCATAGTTTACCATGCCAGTTGTGTAAGGCATTCATATTCCCCTCACTTGTTTAATGTTCTAGTTTCGCTTGGTGAACTTCTATCCAACTAAAGTATGGTCATTCTTATTGAAAGCTTATGTAAAGTAATTTGTTTAGCGCTTTCAGTGTCAGCTTTAGATATTGAGACCTGTAACAAGAGAAATACCAGTATCAATTCACCAAGCAACAGGACAAAATGAACACTGAAGTAATTATGCACAATCCTGGCAATGGTTATATAGTTAAGGAGACCGTATGTCAAATAGTTTTCAGATACCTAAAGTTAATTGCCGTTTTAAAAATCTGTGGTGTTGTATAATGGTATAAAATAAATCCAGCAATGTTTTATGCCGTCGGTATATATATATGGTAGATTGATCGCATAAGCCCCTAAGGGAAGTGAACACTTGCTGAAAATGTTTCTCTACTTACAAGCTTTACCAAAAATCAGAAGTATGATTGACAGATCTTGCCTGTCGTAATAAGTTTCGGGGTCGAGGGGGGGGGGGTATCTTAAAGTTTGGAATTGAAATTGAGTGTATCAAAAAGAAGATTTAATTCCCTGCGACTACGATGGAACATGGTTTCAATAGCTGCTCCTTGTGTTTGCATAATAGAGAACATTTGAAAGAACACTCCAGTTACCGTTGGCACCCAAGTGTTGTTACTGAACAAGTGTAATGAGCGTTAACAATGCTTTCTATTATCTTTGTGTTAACACTGAATGGAGCTGAAAACGTTATCTTTCAGCCTCACAGCTTGCATATTGTGCTGAAGCCCCTCAAAGCACGAGTCAAAAGCAGACCTGCACACATTTAAAACAGGCGATGGAAGAAATGGTCTCCTGTTTGCTTTTAATCTTTTTCTTTATTATACTTAAAGTAAATACTTTCTGATTGTATTCCTAAAGTACACAAAGCAAAATAATTCTAGTAAATCTTACAGAATATGTCTTGCCATCATTTCTCATAGATTCTCATATAATGGTAACTGTGTATTTGATGAGGTAAAACTCCAGACTTGACCAGTATAGTGCAGTAGGCAATTGTTTTGGTGTGTATTATTGGTGCCTAGGATTGTCCCACCGGACAATGGTTCTGTTATTGATGACACCACCTCACAAGTAAAGTTAATGAGGAACCATTTTCAAACAGGAACATCTCTAAACTAGCTTTATGTTGCAGGGAGGAAGTTTTGGTTAACACTACAGATGACTACAATAAGACAGTATAAACCTTTGTAGACAGGATAGCACTAATCCCAAGCCTGGATGATTTTCAGTATTAAGTTGGTAAGGTTTGATAGAGACATGGTGGCAGCAGAAGACCATTTCACAACAGTACACTGAACTACAAAAGGAATGCCGACAGGATGGGTGCTAATTCCGTCAGGTGTATCCCATTTGTACCTGATGGCCTGTACAAAAATAAGGAAAAACTGCGATAAGATCTTCATATGTAAAATACAATCTTTGTCAATAGCTCTTATCAGTGAGAACACAGGAAAAGCTAAATTGAGTGCAGCACCACTAGTGCAATTTGGCAAGAGGTGGGAGGCGCAGTATGCAGGCTCCCTTGCACTTCAGTAATGGAAATTGCATGAACTGTAACAAGTTGCTAATGGAAGAAGACCTGACTCAGAATGATATTTGGTTGTTGGAGAGGCATCACATTATAGAGTGTGACGCTTGCTTTCAATAAAACATATGAGTTTGAGAAGAAAGTGTAGGAGCTTATTTAAACACTTTTAAGACACTTCTGATACAAAAAATGCTGATGACAAACATATTGTGTGGATACAATATCAGTTACTGTTTGTTTCCATTGTAGTCATCCTTCATGAGTGATATGTGCTGCCTATTCTAATGAGCAGAAGCATTCCTATTAACTGCCACATATTTTCTAGTGTTCTTTTTGTCCCCATTATTACATTTGTGAACCATTTGTTTCCTTTTCCTGTTGCAACAGGAAACAAAATAGTACCATACTGTATCTAATGTCCTTATTACCAAAGTACAAGCTTAGTATAAAACATGGACAAGCAATACTAACAGTTCATAATAATGTTTTAAGGAATATTTTTTTTAAACATTATACAGAAAAACAACTTTGAAAAATGTGAGTACACCAATAAACCCTCTTTTAAACAGTTGTACTCCAAAAGGTCTGTCGACTTAATTATTTCATATTTTGTAACCTTTTTGCGCCCATATCTCCATAACCGTATGGGACTTATACATACCCTTGACTATATCTTGAAGTGTTGCTCTTCTGTGCTGTAGATTTTGTAAAGCTCAGTTGGCTGTATGATGCCAGCATTTTAAGTGCTACCTGGGGGCTTGGCTTTAATTCATACTTGTCCCTAACAGTTCTTTTAATAATCAAAGCGATTCTGTTCTGCTGGTTGTGATTCCAAGCAAATTCATTTGGGAGTGGTGGAGTCTCTCTAAATCATTATAAGAATTGTAATTTACAAGAAGTTCCAGTTTCTTTCTGTGTGCTGTACTATTAACACACAGTATCGGCAATTAACTTTACTATTTGAGCGTTCTGGTAAAGATAGGTGTGTCAGAAGTTACTTGGGCAGCTTTGTGTAAAGGTGCACCAGTATTTTCAAACTAGCTGTGCCTTTGTCATTCAACGGTATAATACTGTAAGCCTGTTGCAGGTGTGAAACACGCAAACAGGTTTCAGTCCGATTTATCTCAATTGTCTTAGATTTTTCACTGGATTTGAATATGTTTCTTTTGGTATTACAACGTCATATTTATGTTTTACAGTGTTGTGAAACTGATGTTAATTTCTGCTTTTCCAGGCAGTTTCTTGAAACTGTGCCACAGTACCAATCACATTTGGAGCACTGAAAAGCGCTCTTGAGACTGGGTTCATGTCTTTCAGATCAGCTGTCTTCCCCATTGTGACTAAAGCTGAAATTGGTAGGTAGATAGAAGAGCAGCAAGTAGGCTGCTATGCAGATTATTCAGTTCTTGATGCTTGTTTTTGTTTTTCCATTCCTATAAGCCAAAAGCCATCTTATGTAATGAAATAGGCCAGAGATACAATGCTCCCTGAGCCACTAACTTCCAGAATGAAGAGGTCAGCTTTGGTACAGCAGTGAGACAGTTACTCTGGACACAAATACAAGATTATGCTTGAGCTGGTTCTTGAGGTCTGCCACATGTAAACTGTTGTAGATTATTTGAGTTTATAGGGAAATTCCATTTTAGGTTCTCCTGAATCCAGAAGGCTAAAATTCAGTAAGTTGACAGCTTGACTTACAAAGAAATCTGATATACCACCAATGTTTTTTTTTAAAGCCACTAGAAGTTGGGTTATGACTGGTCTTCAGTCATATATAACGGTGGATCTTGGAGGGGGCTTCTGGTTAAAAAAGGCATGCTGGTGGGTGGGGAGGGGAGGGGGGGGGGGGTAAAGCTGTCTCTCAAGAGAATGGGTGTTTCACATGTAAAACGAGTGCGTTTCCAAACGCATGGTTCAGATTTGGTAAGGCTCAATGAGATCAGTGCATTACCTCTGGAACGGAATGTCTGAGAACACTCATTATCTTAACTGCAGCATTGTGTGCCACAGAGAACACCCTCTGTTTAAATGAGCTTATTTGACTTAATGACATTGACACTTGTGACAAATATGATTCATTTGGGCAAATGGGTGTATGCCAGAGTTATTGTTTTTTTGGTTTTAAGAAACACCCAGAAAGAATGAGTCTTTACCCGGGGGCATTGGGATGAATATTTGTACTGGGTGTTGGTAGCCATTTGTTGTTAGATTTCAGGCCTGAGGCCTGCTTTAAAGCTGGTTCTGATGTTAAATAAATGATTGTCAAAACAAATACAAAAACAAACTAAAACATTTTAAATAAAAATGGTGTTCAGTGTAATAACCCCTAGAACTCTGTTAAAGGAAGTTACAAGCAAATAATCTCATTGTGTTAAAATCTCTTTTCCAGGGGTGACTTAGTTCGTAAGGTATTCGTAGGGCAGTAGTGTGGAGTAGTGGTTAGGGCTCTGGACTCTTGACCGGAGGGTTGTGGGTTCAATCCCCAGTGGAGGACACTGCTGTTGTACCCTTGAGCAAGGTACTTTACCTAGATTGCTCCAGTAAAAACCCAACTGTATAAATGGGTAATTGTATGTAAAAATAATGTGATATCTGTATAATGTGAAATAATGTATAATGTGATATCTTGTAACAATTGTAAGTCGCCCTGGATAAGGGCGTCTGCTAAGAAATAAATAATAATAATAATAATAATAAGGTATACAAGACTCACTCATTCACAGTAATTACAGTATATAAAAGTATGTAAGACACCAGTATCTGTAACTCAATTACTGGGTTCTCTTGTGTGAATTAAGCAGAAAAATAAATTAAATCAACTTAATTGTGGAGGCGGGTGGAACTCTGGTATTATGTGGTGCTGTTGAGTCTGAGTGTTTTCCAACATCCTGTTAATAACCTGTTCACCTCCCTTCCCAAACTGTGTGCAGTTAATCAAGACAGTTGTAAAATAAACAGACGGGCATTTCAACAGTGTGGCTTGCCGTTTATATTACTACAGTATTGTTTTGTTTCTTTATTTGCATGGGGAGATTTATGTTGAATGTGGAGATCTAATTGGCTCCTGCTGAAAGCTTTCTGGCTTAAAGTTTATCCAGTGTTCCTGCCATGCTTCCAGGAAACATAGGCCTTGAGAGATGGCTGCATATTTTCTATTACTGTTACTGTTACTGGACTTTACTGTTTGTTCCTTTTGGGAATGGAGCTGGACAGTGATGATAAACTTCACCTACAGATTAACCCTTTGCAGTCCATTTATTAAGTGCGTGTCAGGCGCGTCAGGTACAATTTATTTTCACACGCGCAGTTAATTTTAGACGCGCTGTTTAAAAGTATTTTTTTTCCACAGTCAAACGGGTTTAACCCTGTGCGGTCCTATGTTGGACCTGGTCTGACATTGCAATTATTCCTATCCGGTCCATCATCCGGTTGACATCATCAAAAAAACGGGTTTCTAGTCGTTTTTTCTCCGGAAAAAGCTGAGAAAACCATTCAATGGCCGAGTGGGAGTGACAGGAGCCGAGACAAGCCGAAAAAAAGTCCCTGCATATCAACAAAGCACTCACTAGGCATCTCCAGCCCCGTCCCACCCTTTCGTTCGCTGAAATGTAAACATCTAAACTATGTACATCCTTAATTTCTTCAATTTATTTTACAGCTTCATTGTTTGCCCTCTTCTCTTTTTCATTTGTTTCCATTTTGCAGCTGCCCTGCTGAAATCAAATTTCTCTCTGGAAGGGCCTAGTTCTGAAATGATCATCGGGCTTGTCAAGTTATGATTTTTCAGCGAATTTCAGAATTTAGATTTCACTCTATTCTTAGTACTGAATCCACGCTCACAGGAGACACTTGCAACAGGGATGACCGTTGCAATTTGGACAAGCTTTTCAATCTCTTGGAAGACTCTGTTATGTTCACTCAGCACAGTCTCTGCAAACTGTTGAAAAGACATTAATGAGTACGTGTCATTTGAGACCATAATCTTTCAACTCTGATATAGCTACCTCTGCACATACAGTAGTGGTGAAGTGTTTCAGTAGACGATCAAGCTCTTCCTGGCCATACTGGCTAAACTCTTCTTCAGTTGTTTTGCAGCCAGTGCTCTCCTTGGCTCTAAAACAGAAAACCAGGTGAGAAGATTCATGGTATCAGCAGGGAAACGTCGCTCAATTTCATCAATTAAGGAGCTTACGTATTTGCTCTTCACATTATCAAAAGCTGGGTTTTGAGTGTGGCAATCAAACAGCTTGTCTCCTTTAAACTTATTACCTTCAAGGGAGTTAAAGAATTCCTGCTCTGAGGCACCAGGATCAACTATTAAATCTCAGTTTTACAATAATATACAAGTTTTCTCTTATCTATGCCTTTCTCGCTAAGTAACTTGTTAACTTCTTGAAAAATGGTTTCTGCCTTTCCATCCATAACTTCAACATGACTGTAACATTTTGTACAAGGTTTATTGTTCGCTATGTACCGGACATAAGTGATAAGCCTCTTACTATTGCTGATGTCTGTTGACTCGTCTAAAATCAAACCAATCACAGGGCTGGCCGTCACTGAATTATCAGGAACCTCCACCAAAGTGATTGCAATGTGTTCTTGCTGTTCATCACTGAGACAGAGCACTCTCCAGTGCTTTTGCCATTGCCTGACGTGAAGTTTCTACTTTGCATTTCTTTTTAAAAGCTGCGTTGTGTGTACTGCCACTAGAATGTCTCAATAATGTAGACGTTTTGTAACAGTGGCTAGTAAACTTTACAGTTGCATAGAGAGTGCAGACTGGACAACTCATTTCACCGTTATTAAACTCCAGCCATGGGTAAATCTTCAGTTTGGCTGAAATGTATCTTTTTTTGCCTTTCCCTTCACTGCTATCGTTTGTGTTTTCATTTAACGGGTCCGGCAAACATTTTTTGCCTGCAGCAGAAGAATCCGCTGCCTCATCAGTGCAAGGTGTTTTTTTTGTTGCTTTTTTTTTATTTGTATTTATACATTTAGTCATCGCCAATGATTTTTTTACCCCGGTTTTCTCCCCAATTTGGAATGCCCAATTATTACTTTTTATCCTGGTTTACCGCTGAAACTCCAGCGCCGACTCGGGAAATGGCGGCAGACACGCATGTCCTCCGAAATGTGCCCTGCCAAGCCTCTCTTTTCGCACTGCAGGTCTACAGCAAAAGCCACCAGACCCATAGTTCCGGAGGACAACACAGATCTGAGTGGCTTCTACAGCAGACCCGCAGGCGCCCTATCAGCCACAGGAGTTGCTGGTGCACGGTGAACCAAGGATTACCGTGCCGACCTGAACCCTCCCCACCCGGGTGCCACTCCCTGGAAACTCCCGGCCACAATTGGCGATGGCATAACCTGGACTCGAACCAGTGATCTCCAGGCTATAGGGCGCATCCTGCACTCCACACGGAGCGCCTTTACTGGATGCACCACTCAGGAGCCCGGTGCTTTTCTTTTTAAACCAGCGCTCCATTTCGTATTTTTTAAAGCAAAAATCATCGCTTGCAAAACAACACCTAGATAGATTATCGTCCACATCCTTAGAGATTGTTGTAGCATTTTAATTAGGCATTTTATTTAGGCAAACTGGGCGAGTTCCCCATTGCAGCCTAGCAACCACAGCTAAAATCCTTAAGGAGGCAGTGTGGTCCAGTGGTTAAAATCCAGGGCTTGTAACCAGAAGGTCACCAGTTTAAATCCCACCTCTGCCACTGACCGACTCACTGTGTGACCCTGTGCTCCATCCTGCGGATGAGATGTTAAATCAATGTCCTATTGTAAGTGACTGCATATAATGCGCAGTTCACATCCTACCTCTGTAAAATGCTTTGTGATTGTGGTCCACTATGAAAGGCACTATATAAAAAAATAAAGATATTATATTATTACTGAAAAATAACAGAGCAAAGCACTGCGTCGGCAGCAAAAAAGATACAAAGCATACATGATGATGTGCTTGGCCATTAAGAAACAGGGAATGCCTTAAACCTGTGACCTTCACCATCAAGGCCATAATGTTTCAAGTTGTCATTGTTAAAGGCACAGTAACAGCTTCAAGTAGAATTCTTTCCATTGATGATTTACAAACTACTCCGCATATAAGCAGTTATAGGGAATTAATGTTACTACCTGTTGACAGTTGCTCCCAACGCCCAGATAAAAACATGAAAACATTTTTATAATCAAATGGCAGGAGCAGGGTGTTGCCAGTCACATGTCAAATCCAGCCCAACAGAATATTACCTTTTTTATTTTAGATTTAAAGTCACGTCCCCGGATCACTTGACAACATTACCGCACCTGAGAATGCAATGGTCTTGGGGGTCAGGTATATGCGATCTTGGCAAGGACAACAAAGGTCAACCCTGTCCCAGCTCTCCGTCTGTATAAAGCCCAAACATTAAAGCTGCCAATTCAAGAGAAACATACTCATATGGGTGTGTGTGGCTATATTGTTTCCATGGGTTATTAAGAGATCTATAGATAATGGAGTAGTGCAGTTAACTGCACCTTGAAAACAGTGTCCAACAAGCAATAGAACAGGTGCATCAATCTCCAATATAAGCCCCACACAGATCTGCACACTGATGAAAAGAAAGCACCAAAGTAGAGTGAAAACCAACAGGTCACTTTTATTTACATAACAGGCTATTACAGTTGACAAACTGCAGAAAGAACAAAGTGCAAACTTTTCAGTCAGTGTTTGACCATCAGAATCAAAAAAACATCCACATATTTAAGCAATTAGCTTAATCTTATACACAACACTCTTATTCAGATATTGCTGAGTCTTAGAATCTTGCCACTGCTTTTTTAATGCTAAAAGAGACCTATGTTTTAGGTAAACAAATGTTCTGACAAAACTGCCTGCTTATCATTTGCTTGGGAACTGTTTTCAGTTGTAGTGCTTTACAACGTCTTATGTAACTTAATACACTGTTATTTAAAAAAATAATAATAATAATAATAATTGTGCTTTTGGTACATGCCTCCAAGTATTTGGACAAAATAATTGTTTGTCATCCTAGTAAAAATGTATGTGCTTTACAGGTTAATTCACATTAATACGCATTCAATAATGTGGTGCACTATTGAAAACTTGGTGTTGAGACTTATTTATCTCAGAACAGAAAATCAACCCTATATGGCCTGCATTTCTAGCACCTTCCCTGAGCTCAGGTCTTTGTCTTGCCGTTTTGTACCTGTGCTTTCTCACAAACATCCACCATGTGCCACAACAAAGTGGCTCACTGTACACAACTGGATTTACAAAAGAGAAGTGATGGGCGCTGCACTTATAACTGATGGGATGAGTCACCTTACATTAGAGAAAGAAAGATGCACCACATTTATTCTTGGCCCACTAGGTGGAAATGTAACTTTCTGTCTCCTGTATAACCATGTCTGTTTTAAACGTCTGTTCTGTCAACACGAGCCCTAGAGAGCTGCACGACTTCGCTGCCCTGCTGCTTGTTATTGCTGTGCTTCATTCTCGACAGAGGAAGGGGTCGTGAATGCAGGGTTTGGACGTGGTGAAAGAAGGGCCTGAGTTAAAACGTAGTCCGAAATCTGTACATTTTTTTTTTTTGTAGGCTAGAATGTATCAAGGTGCCGGGGGAAACTCCCAAGTCTTGTTTGTGTTCCACCACACTAAAGAAGGGCCTGAGGTAAAACATACTCTGAAGAGTGTACACAATAAACAGCAGGGATGGTAACACTTTTAATACTTTCAACACAGTTTAGGCAGCCCAGATCTGGCTGTGGTTGTGTCTTTTGTGCAGCCAAACTACCTCATAATAACCTGCAATATACTAGATGCAAACAACATGTTTGCCTTGCAAGTAGCTTGTTTAAGAACGTTCAGATTTACACTTACCGGTTTAATAAATGCTGTTCTGCCTCACAATATTTATTTTCATAGGGAAGAACAAAAAAAAAATGCCGACTTCAAAATCCATATCAGTTGGGAATACCTCTTGGTTTTGTACTTAACCTCGGATTTGGTTTTCAATTAAACTACCTAAAGAAAGACAGCAAGGACCTCACAGTATTTAAGGTCATTATTGGTTGCGGTTATGTCTCTATGCAGAAACAGTAAGCAGGCCCCACGATACAGCTGGGGGAGTGGGTCGGTGCAATAGGTCTTCATGATCTTGTCTTTCCGTACAGCCCCTGTTGCCAGCACTTTTAGTATGAGACTAAAGAGCAGAAGTGAATGGACTGCAACATTTTTCGCTATTTACTACATGTGGCAATACAGTAAAGCACAGTGCTTCTGGATGAATATTAAGGCAAGTCCCAACTTGCCAAAACACCAGGCTACATTTATGTCTAATCGCAGCAAGTAACCAGTCTTCTAATAAGAAGTGTTTATCCTAAGTTATAGGAAGTCTTCGTGTGAATGGGAAGAGTTTGTGTTGGAAAAGTGAACCCCCCAAAAAACAGGTTCTTTCAAACTCTTGGTGTTAATTGAGGGTTGCATTTTTCTGTTTCTTTTATAACAATAATTTGTATTCATTTTCTAATTTCTCCCAATTTTGGAATGTCCAATTATTATTCAACCTGGCTGACCGCTGCAACCCCCGAACTAACGAAGACGAGCACTTGTGTCCTCAGAAACGAGTGATGTCAGCTGTCTGCTTTTTTTCACTCTGCTGTGCAGCCATATTCAGAACTTACAGCATCAGAGGACCACGCAGTTTTGAATTGATTACAGGCTGGCCTGCAGGCGCCCAACCAGCCACAGGGGCCGTTGGTGTGCGGTGAGCCGAGGACTCCCCAGCTGACCTAACCCCTACCCTGCCCGGGCAGCACTTGGCCAATTGTGCGCCGTGCCCTTGGGAACTCCCATCCACGGTTGGCAGTGGCATCTCCAAGCTGTAGGGAGCATCCTGCACTCCGGGCAGAGTGCCTTTACCGGATGCGCCACTCGGGACCCCAGTGTTGCATTCTTCCAATAATAATGGTAAAAAAAAAAAAAAAAAAAAGAAATGACTTGCCCTGAGCAGACTTTGCCTTTTTGTTACCTGGAGCGTGTCTGTAGCCTTCTGCAGGTATGTTTCTCCTCTCACAGCAGGGTTTAATGATTGAAGGCTCCATTTATTTAGATAGAAGGATTTATTGGATTGCAGATTGCATTGGAAGCCAATTTCTAGGTAATAAAAATAAAGTACTTCAGAATTAACCAAGATTTTTCTTATTGACTCTATTGGGCCTGCTCCTGCTAGTCTTTCTCTAATGTATTGTTTATCTCCTCTCTCCAAACCCGGTGCTCTGTCAATCGAAATTGATATTATTTATTATTATTTATTATATTTTTATTTTGTAATCTTTTATTTCTGCTTGATTTTTGTCTCTAATTGTAATTGGCGATTCTTATCTGCACTTCACCACTGCACTTGGGGCTTTAGCACCAATGTTATGAGGAAGACCGTGAAGTTTCTCTAGTCTTGCTTGCTCCATTATGGTATATGAACAATACTGCTAACCTTTAGATGGTACAGTATAAGATGACCATAAATAACGAGATATTCAATGATTTCAACAGGAAGTCTTTTATGTTATATCATTCTATTCAAAGCCATCTCAAAATGCAATTTATACTCTACAAACCATCGTGGAAACACCACAGTAGGCCCCATGTTTCCAAGGCAAAAGACTGCTTGAATTGTTCTGAATAAAGAACTGGAGGCTTACACAAGGTGAGGTTGACCTGACACACCAGGCTGTTGAAGCCTCCCTTATCTTTTGATCACGCCACTTACTTGATGCTGTCTTCTCACTGAAGGCAATTTAAGCAGGAGATTCCTGAACTCTTCTCCTTCAGCCTGTTCCACAGCTTTTAGTGTCTGTGCTGTGGAGAATTTAGAGGTTCGCGTTATTGTAGTATAGTTATAAGGCAACCTATTGTGTTGCTGACCTTTTCACAAGGGAGGGAACTAAGGGGACAATTACTTTTAAGCCTGTAGCCAAAACAGCATTGCACCTTGGATCTTGAAAGCGGAAAGTAAAAGTGGAGCCAATTGGAGTCACATGTACTGCAGATTGCTGTCTCGATCAAACACGTTTTTCAACTTAAACGCTGCTGTGGGGCACTTGTAACTTATTTCAACAGTGCATTATTTTTTTCAACCTCACCCAGGGAAGAACATAAAAGAAATGACAAGCTTAACCCAACCACTCCGGTGAACATTCTACTGTTTGAGGTCTGACTGACATAACGTGACTTTCAGCTTGTGTATCAGGACAAATATCCACTGAAAGTACACGGTATTATACCTTTCTAAACAGCCTAGAATCTGAAGATTATTAAGAGAATAATGTTTTCACTCTATGATGAAATATACCCTACGATTACCTAGTTTGAAAATAAAAAATACGTTTTAAAATGTACTCAAGTATTTTTAGAAATGTCTCCATAAGTGTAATTTAGTGATCTCCTACTTAAAAACTGTAAAAGTATCAGTGGTAGCCACAACTCTTCAGGAACCAAGATCAGAAAGAGTTTTATAAATACTGTGTCTGGTTTTCATTTTACACCAGGTGTGTAATGTGAAGTTTGCCATCAGATAGATCTGTCAACTCATCAACATTTTCTGTAAAAAAATTGGTTATGTAAAGCAATTTTGTATGGTCTTTGGTAATGCTGCGCTTTAAAATCCTGGATATACAGTAATGAGAACCGAAACCTAACGTACTGAAGTGCTGCACCTCATAATAAAAGTTATTTCTATCGGCTTTAGTGAAATGCATTTTGATTGGAGAGTCATCTGTAAAGTTTATTCTATGAATATTTCACTACAATTAATATATTGTTAATTTATTTTGGGGTTTATAAACATTTTGGACGATTTAGTATGATTTCTGGTACTTGTGATTGCCGAATCTCACGAAACAAACTCACTTGTCTAGCTTTCTGACTATCTAACTTTTGTTGGAGCCTTTGGAGATGTCAGCCGTTTGGTAAGCAACCAATGGTTATTTAAAATGGCTTAAAATGGACGTCTAACGTCTCCATTACATCATCGTTCATATATGAATGATTTCTAGCAGCGCTGTAGCGGAAGGGTTAAATCTGTGTCAAATGGGAAGGTTGTCTTTTGTATTTAACTTGTTCCAGCAGTAAATGTTTAAATAGAGGGCAGCTGGCACGGCCTTGAAAGGTGTATTTGGAGTGAATGTGGTCAAAATATGCATTCATCACGGCTTTTTTAGAAATATCCAAAGTTTTGATACGAGTTGTTTGATAGGCAAAAGTACCGGTAGTATTAATCTCCAACTTTTGTGCAGTTCAACAATTTTATAAAAGTTGGTGCTGTTAGCATACTGCATTGGTCTACTTTACTGAATTCGTTTTTAAATTAAACTACTTAAAGATTATCTATCGTGAGTCAGTAACATAGTATTCAAAATACAGCTGTTGTACAGTTATTTAAATCAATGTCAGAAAATGTGCATAAAGATAAACGTTCACCCTTGTTAAAAAAAAAGGTTTCTTCAGGTTACACAATTCTTGTTGTAGTTTGTCGTACTGCTACAGTACCGGAGTCCCTGGTTCATGTTTTAACAAGTCCCTGCCATCTAGGCCATCACAAAGGTGTTCAGTAAAGTGCCAGAAGTTGTAGATGCTTTGCATATAGCAAATTATTGATGTATTGTGTATTTGCTTACCCTAAGGTTATTTTCCTTGTAAACTCAGTTAAGACTAAGTAAATCCGGATGTACAAATAAGAAAAATAAGCTGTGTTTGGTGGTGCAGTGAGCTAATTTTCAAACCTTCTAACTGAAAGCCTAGGTTTGCATCCAAGCCAAATGATCAATAAGCTGCCTGAATGTTAATTAATGCATAATTAACTTTAAATGCCAAAACATATTTTTACGATGAGTCCAAAATTAATGTACGGTTACTTGTTAGTTTAAATACTTTACTAATTTTCAATGACAATAAATTATATTATCATTTGTCTAAAATACAAATGAACAACAAGTTTACTAAAGCCCAGTCTTCATTGCAAGTCTAACAGTCCTGTATTCCTTCCACACAGTGGTTCCTGTGATTCTGAAGGCCCTGACCTATGACGAGAAGCGGGGTGCTTGCAGTGTGGGCTCCAATGTCCGAGATGCTGCCTGTTATGTGTGCTGGGCCTTTGCGCGTGCCTACGACCCACTGGAACTCCAGCCGTTTGTCACTCCCATTGCCTGGTAAGACACCTTTAGACACCTTTTATTTTCAATGTCTTCATGATTTTAATGAATGAAATTAAATGTTTGCCTACTTGACTAGGGATGATTCAATATGACTGTTTCTCCTCATCGCGCTATGGACCCTACTATCCAAGCGCCAATGAGCTCAGTTGGACATCTGCAGGGCTGACCTTTGTTCTGGTAGCTCGCTGACATCTGTTCTGTAGTTCTTTAGTGTAAAGAGGAAATTGGCTTGATTGTGGGATTGGAGGTCAACCACAGGGTTCCAATTAATGAACTGTCTATGATTACAGCCATTAGATCATTTTACCTCAGAAAATAATTTTACCTCAGAAATGTGCTGGCAGTGAAGTATCTGTTTAAATAAACTACCCACAGATTTATACAATCAGGTCCAGAGGTTTCTCACAAAGTCAGCTTTAAACAAAAGCTAATTCTGCCTGTTAAAACAAAACTGAAGTTCTTACTTTGCCTTGGCTGTGTTTGGATAACACAGTAGTGCCTTGCTAATATAACAAAGCAGGTACTGAAACGTTAGTGTGTAAGCCAGTGCTCTCACCTCGGGACTCTGCAGGGGTGCTGACAGCTTCCCTGGGTTTGAGATCACTCTGTTTTCCACCATGTCTGAAATCCAGTTTTCCTCAACCACCTTGGCTTCTAATACCCGAGATGAGAATCTGGATATGTTTCCCCATTGTTTTCAACAACGTAACCTGACTCTCTCTTGTTTTAAGAAATATTTTAGTAGGAAGATTATATATATATATTGTAAAATGTGACATTCAAAAGAGCAAGTGCATAATTGTTTTATATTATTTTTTATTCTATTTGCAGTAGTAGTACTGAGTGCTGTTCAGTGTTTGCTCCAGGACTTACAGACTCAGGGTCAATGTGGCCCCCTCAAAATTTTAGGGGGACATTTTCTTCAGTGAGGGGGTCAATATGTTTGATTCAGAACCAACTACCATTTCTTATTTTTGTTTGTTTTTAAATATGCCAGCTTTTACTGACCTTTTGTTTCTGAACTCTCTACAATACTCCAATACTCACTGTCACTTTTGGGGAAAATATTGGGAAATGTGTCACAGTGATGCTGGTGTATCACTGAGTAGAGGATATTCATTGTACCAAATCACATTAGAACCGGGGTTTTCAATCTTTTTAAGCTGCGTACCCCTTTCCAAACAATGTAGTCCACTGAGATAGTCATAAAATGAAAACAGAAAAAAAGGTCTGTACAATAACATGATACAACAAAACACACAAGCCTTGGAGTGTGTGATGGACACAATTATAAAAGTTACAGTATTATAAAAAAAAAAAATATATATATATATTATATTTACTTTTGGCTAAAAATAGTCCCTCAAACAGGTTTCTAGTTGTTGGAAACATCATTTTATTGTAAATATTAATTAATTAAAATCAACGAAGCCTCCGTGCTAGCCTCATATCATTCAGAAATGACATAGGACTATTCCATGATAGCAAATGGCAATCATGTATTTTTATTGATAATAAAATTACAGAAAAGAAGGCTAAGAAAAGTTCGCTATCCACGCATCTCTACAGCTAACCTCATTATTGGCATTTTTAAATTCTTGGTGACTAAAACATACAGTACTGATGCTAATTAAAAAACAAAAATAAAACGCTTACCTAGTATGTGATGGATGTCCCTGCTTGTTACCACACAAATCACTGATGATGGCAGGGAAATTGGAGAGAGCTTCAGTCACAAGACATTTTTGGCGTTTTTAATCTCTGACGGTATTTAGTCTTGATCGCCCTTTGCTAGTAATGTACTAGTATTGAGCCAACAATCCATGTTTGTTCACTGGATTGAAAGCTAAAAACTCTTACTACTCTCACACCACACAAAACGGCTTGTCAAACTAGACCGCATGGCAATACTTTGGTTTCTGATTGGCCATACATTCTGTATTTTGAAATGTAGTACTTTAGTTACAATAAACTTTAATCGGGTCATTGAAAAAAAAAAAAATATCGATTTGCAGGCATGAACGCACACAGGAAATAAAATGAGTTAAAGACTCGGCTTTTAGTTTTTTAATTTTTTTTTATCCCAGACAGACCAACTGTTTATATGACATTTAAACAACAGGGCTTATTTAAAACGCACATATTTAATATGTAAATTAGTCACGTGTGCGCTGCACGCTCTGTCACAGCTCGTCAGTCTGGTGTTAGCGACTAAACGTTGATTACATGACAAAAGTTTGCAATAGGATTGGCAAGTGGTACTAAATAAAATGCGTTGTCCGCCATTTCAGAATTTTTCTCGCGTACCCCCAGGGGTACGTGTACCCCAGTTTGAAAACTGCTAGAAGAAACCACATTACTAACAGATACAGTTTAATAGTAGTGTGGTCCAGTGGTTAAAGACAAGGGCTTGTAACCAAGAGATCCCTAGTTCAAATCCCACCTCAGCCACTGACTCATTGTGTGACCCTGAGCAAGTCACTTAACCTCCTTGTGCTCCGTCTTTCGGGTGAGACGTAATTGTAAGTGACTCTGCAGCTGATGCATAGTTCACACACCCTAGCCTCTGTAAGTCGCCTTGGATAAAGGCGTCTGCTTAATAAACAAATAAACAAATAATAAAGTATTTAAATGTCATTGTCCTGACTGGTAAATTCTTACCTTCCAGCTTCCCCTTTATTTTGACAAATTTCCATATAAAAAATTGCATTTTTTTGTTTACATTTTTCATTCTTAGCCCCCAAGTAAATATTCTGGTGTTGTTGATATGATAAACGCGTATATCTGCTTCAGGTACTGTATTGAATTTTTTTCAAGGTTAAACGATGGCCCGTGTTACACAGAACACTAAAAATAAAATGTCAAATATACAATATGTATTTCGTTGGTTTTGTGGATTTGCTATATTTTTTTTAACTTATTTTAATACTGCACATAATGATATGGTTTTGAAAATGCTACTTACCAAAACCGTGACTGCACGTGAACTGTATTACATAATAATTTCCTTTATTCCGATTCCAGTGGTGTATGTGATATACAGTGCTGTATAAAATCACATACACTGTGTGGATATATATTTTACAAATTTCACATATTTTATAACGTTACCGTAGGCTACTTTTTTTTTTTTTTTTTGTCAATGATGCGGTTTTCGTTTAGCAAATCTACAGCACACAGTATTTTTAAGCACAAATATAATAGCCTGCATTTCAAAAGTCACTGCCGAAGCTGATTACTTATTCTTCCAGAAGTGATGGTCGGGTGTAACAGGGATACAAGGTTATATTTGCGCGGGGCCATGTTGTTAACAAGCCTGAATATGGCACAGGAGTTTAATTATGAAAACGCGAGTGTAAACAAACAAGTAAAAAGATTAGCCTGTCGTCAGTCATGTCATGCTAATACAACATGCATTAATTTACTGCGTATCGGTATTGCGTCTGGTCTGGGAAGGGGGACACACGGGCTCGTTAGAGAATTTCAGCGGGACATTTTTTATTTCAGGGGGGCATTGGCGCAATGGCGCAGCCTAGCACAAACACTGCTGATGCTCAGAGCTGTATTCAAGATTTATTCATTTTTTTGTATGGCCTGGGAAAGTTCTTGAACTGATTTGAAAAGCCCAGCTACCTTCCTTGACTCCTAAATGTCAAAAAATCTAAAACATTTTTTATCAATTCTGATCTACAACGTGGAATGGGAAATTGGATCGTACAAACATTTCATAGCACCACCCAGGGCATAAGAAAAAAAATCAACAGAAATCGAGCAAGTTAGAACAACTACTTCATATGTCATTTTAAGCTAATTGCTCTTTAAGAATTCAACATTTTATACATAGATACAAAACCGAGCCCTAAACTTATTTGTCACATGCCAAATGCATTATTAAAGGGTCAGGTAGATATTGATATGGGATATTGATCTGAATCCTATTTGATTATGTTAAAGCAAAACAGAAACATGTTGAAATGTTAACCTGCATCCAACAGTTACAGCAGGTGTATTCTGAGTCAGGTGTGTTGCGTTCCTGTGGCCATACTTATTTCTTTTGTATTACTTTGGCATCCCAGTGCACCAGTGCATAACCTGTTTTTAACATGAAACGTTTACTGCTTCATTCCTGCACTCTGAATATCCTTAAGGAATACTTTCATGGAAATGGAAGTTTTGTCATGCTGGTTGATTGAAGATGGCTGGAAAATTTTACAAAGCTATACAAAGTCTCAAGTATATGCGTTTCTATTCATATCAGAATCTGATTCCAAGAAACCTCAAAAACACAATGTTCAAGTGTAGGACTGGGTACCCCTCTGCAAGGTTGTGGCAGGCTGCAGGAAGATTAAATAAAGTGTCTGTTGGTTCTTACGAGGTGTTGGATCTTGTCCCTTGGTGAGCCCTGTTAACCATGACGCAGTTCAAGGAGTGTGTGTACTGTGGGAGTTCACGTCAGTTTCGTCTCCCCTCGGGTGCTGGGTTATTGTGCTGAGAAAAAGAAAAAAGTTGTAGGGTGTGGGTGTTGGGCTAAGCTACAAGCCAGAGATAGCTTGCCCCAGGCCAAGCTTGTTCAGCAGCACAAGCAGCTTTCCTGCATGGCTGTGAGCTATGTCTCCTACACAGTTTAAATATTTGAGTTAACTTCCTTGTTCTTTGCATTTTAATTATAATCGTGCCCTTCTTTAAACCCCTGTACTTTTATAAGACAGAAGTAAATTAAAAAAAGACAGGAAAAGAAGGACAGCAAGACAGAAGGGAGGAAGAAAGAATGTAAATCTGTGACTTGTCAGCAATCCAGATTTAGCTATCGAGACGCAAGCTTTCTTCCCCTTGAAACCGGAAGCCACTGCCAGCCTACCAGTGAGAGGAGCTGTACATTCCTTCAGTCAATTGACAAGTAACACATGGAAAGATTTGAGATAATCCTTGAACAGCAGACGGCCACAAACATAACATGACTTCGGTTTTATGTACAGTATTATAGTTCTCAAAGTCTATTCACACTTTTATAAGCAATGACAGGCAATAATACAATGGAAAGGATAGTCTTCCTATTCATTTCAAAGGGTTATGTGATGTTCTCTTTAAACTATTTGTTTTGTTTTGTTTTGTTTTTAATTTCAAATAGCCATTGTATAATTGCAATATGGCAAAACATGGTAGGTAAACTATGATAAATGAATAGGATGACCATGAAAAAACTGCAAAATGACTGTGCTAAATTTGCAGTGGTAACGTTTCACATATTTTGGGATTGTGTATTGTTTTTCTTTGGGTTGTTTAACACTTACTATTGTTTCTTCCAGTGGTACTCAACTCTGGCACTCGAGATCTAATCCAGTCCAGGTTTTTACTCCAAGCAGGTTCTAATGTAGTTAATTGAAGCTGCTAAGAGACAATTAACTAGTTTAGGATCTTATTGGAATAAAGACCAAAACTGGAATAGATCTTGAGGGCCAGAGTTGAGTACCACTGGTTTATTCAGTAGGCCTACGTCTTAGAAAGTTTTAAAAAAAAAAACACACCATGGCTTGGATAAAAAAAAATAAAATTCCTGTATCTTTTGCAGCAAAAAACTAGTGATGCAATATTTGTAGGCACCAATGACTGTAATAGGTACTTGGGTAATTGCTTTTAATCTAGCAGGAAACAGCCTGTTTGCAAGTCTTAACATGTTGAAGTGTCTTAAAAGGCAACCTGACTTGTTCTTCCCACCCTCTGAAGGTTTCTCTCTGGGCGGACAAATCTATTGTCTTGAATTCTGAGAACACTGCAGTTTAAAAAACAAATCAAACGTATCTGTGCTGAAGTTTCGATTGAATTTGGTGCTTGCCAGTTTTCACGCTGGCTCTTGCATTGTTACATCAGATCTTGGCACATTGCACTTTAAAGCACAAGAGGGTTTATTTCTAGCCAGGTTATCTTGCTTCAAGAGTGAGGAAATTAGGGGTAGCACTCTGGTGAGAACTGGAAGTTATGTAGCAGATTTGCCATCAATAATAAAGACCTTTGAATCCGCAGTGTAGTGCGTTTAGTGGTATTGGCACAATTGACAGTGGCTGCTAGAGAGAAGCCCAGCACTACATGGGGGATGGTCGGTTCAGGATAGAGGTGAGGGCTCTTAGGGTAAGCTTTTTTTGCACCTGTTCTGTGCCAGTGACATTCTCCCATATCTTTCCTGAGCACCAAATATGTCCCCTTCAAGCCCATGTGAGTCATTTGTAAGACTGTATTTTTTTTCACAGATTTCACGATTTTCCATAAAATGTACCCACTGTCGTGTAATATATTATTCCATGTGAAAATTCTCATTTCATTTAGAATGTGTAAATATATTTTTTTGTCATACAGCAAACAGACGCATTGTGTTTGGGAACCTGGCAGCCGGTTTAGTTTGCTTCTGGTAAGTGACTGAACACACTGCATAGCGCTGCAAGATTTATGTTTACTTCTTCAGAGGGTCTTACGACCCTCAAGGCTGTAGAGAGCCTCACTTGTGGTCTAGATGATTTCGCTCATTCCTGATTTTGGGCGGTCTGCTTCATTTGGGATTTGCCTGCTGTTCCTCAAAAAAACAGATACATTTGCTCACCGACAGTAATGAATACAGACATTAAAAGTGTGTGTGTGGGGGGGGGGGGGGGGGTTTGTTAAGGTCAAGGGCTGCCTCTCAAGTGTAAATGTGGTTATTTGGCTTTGCAGGGTAAGCCTCATTGATTATTGCTTGCATGCACAGCCTCATTTCTTAATATGCTGGTGCAGATAGCTACCTCATCATTCTTTTGTGTGAGGAACACGCAAGGCTGTTGCCCAGCAAAATGGTTATTGTTTTCTGTGGCCAGCCCATTTACATCACTGTTTTCAAAACAATACTGCTAAATTACTGCTAATTTAGCTTCATAGTCAAATGAAACTTGATGAATAATGTTACATTAACATATGGAATTACATGCTGCTTTCAATATACAGCTATGGTTAAAAGGTTTAAATCACCGGGATTCACGAGTGGCTCATCAAGTTAAAGCGCTGCTGCTGGGAGTGCAGGATGAGTCGCACAGCTCGGACGGCACCAGTTCACGTCCAGGCTGAGTAAAGAGGCCGAACTTTCCTGGGGACCCCGAGGGGAGCGTCACATTGGCTCGGATGCTCCCGGGGTGGGAGATAGAAAACCGACGGGGACTGCTTCTCCTCATCGCGCAACAGCGAACCGTACTGGCCAGACACGAGCACATTCAGAATGGATAAGAGGCAGGGCTGATCTCTTTTCTCCGGGATCGATAGTCCTTCTACCTCTTCTCTGTATTGTTTGAAGTAAAAGTGATTCTGGCTTTTGGCTTGTGATATTGGAGGATGCTTACACGCCCTCAGAATGTCTGTGCTGTGTGGGGACTCGCTGCAGTGAGGAGAAAAAACATAATTGAACATTCCAAATTGGGGGAAAATAAATAAAAATAATAATTGGTCACTCTAAATTTTAAAAAAAAGGTTTGAATCGCCTAGAATTTTAGGATTGAGACATAATTTAAAAGAAAAATGTGCATAATTTCTAGAAATTTCTTAAAAACAAAGAATTATAGGAAAAATCTTTTGAAACAGAAGTTTTGCTTTTATGGATGAGGGAAAAAAGTTACAAGAAATAGAAGTCTACCATTATTTATTTCAGCAATTTTTTTTGCAAAACTTCAAAAATGCTAATTCAAAAGTATTCATACCCTGACAAGGAATATGAAATTAATAGCTAGTTGATGCACCTTTAGCAATAATAACCTATTTTAAACGATTAGGATATTTGTCAATGAGCATTAGTGATTTTTGACCATTCTTCAATGCAAAATTGTTCCAGTTCATTCAAATTCCAAGGACTTCACTTGTGCACAGCCTTCTTCAACTCATATCAAAGATTCTCAATCAGATTTAGATTGGGACTTTGACTGGGCTATTCCAGAACCTTGATTTTAATCTTCTTTAACCATTCTGAAGTAGATTTTGATGTGTGCTTTGGATCGTTGTTGTATTGGAACATCCAGTTGTGCTTTAAACCAGGTTTTGTAGCGAAGGGTTTCAGATGATTGGCCAATATCTTTTGGTATGCTATGGAATCCTTTTTACCATGTATTGGAACTAAATTTCCTGTGCCATTAGAGGAAAAACAGCCCCATAGAAGGATATTACCACCTCCATGCTTGGTGTATGGTATGGTGTATGGTGTTTTTTTCTTTGTACCATGTGCTTTGCCTCACCAGACTTTCTCCAAACGTAACGACTATCAGCGTGACCAAATAGTTTGGTTTTTGTTTCGTTACTCTACAAAACTTTTGACCAGAACTCGTATCCATCATTCAAATGCCGTTTTGTAAACTTTAAGTGATTGTCCTGCGACCATTTAGACCTTCACCATGCAATACTCGACCTATGGTTGAAATGGAAACCCCAGTCCCACTTGCAGCCAGTTCACTTTGACTATATTTGACAGTCAATCTCGGATTGTTATTAACCTTCCTCACAATTCTTGTACTTGTTCTTGGTGAAAGAACCTTCTTTCTTCCAGACTGAGGGAGCGTTGTGACAGTACCATGAGTCTTGTAATTCCTGATAATAGAAACAATAGTTGAAATTGGGATACTCAAATGCTAGGAAGTCTTCTTGTATCCTTCTCCAGCTTTATGACAAGAAATAGTTTTCTGCCTAAGGTCTTCAGGTAGCTCTTTACTTTTTCCCATATTGACTTATTGGTAATGACAGCAATCATCCTATGCCTAACCCTTTTATACTCTAAGAATGTTCACCTACAATCCAGCATTTTCAAAACTTTTCTAGAATTAGGTTCTGCATTATCATAATGACATTGCTAGCACCTTGTAGACAATACTATCATAGCATCAAATTGTATGAATACTTTTGAATTAGCATTTTTGGAGTTTTGCAAAAAAATTGCTGGAATAAATATATGATAACCCATTTGTGTGGTTCAGGGGGCGTTAGCTAGGGCCCCTCTATCCAATCATCTCCTTTCATCAATTAAGTCTACTCTATTTAAACCATTAGTCATCCCTATGTAGTAGTCTTGTGTTTTAGTTTTCGTTTCATGTATCACTACAGACCCACATCTAAATCTATTATTTGGAATACAGAAGAGCACTTACCTGTAGCAATTTTCTTTCTAAAATCAGGAAATCTCCGATGATGGCTTCATCCCTCTATCCAAATCCAGCAGATGAAATAGCTGAAGAAATCCGCCCGGTATCTTGTTTAATCCTACCAACATAGCGAATCTTAGACTCAGCACAACGGCAACCTTCTACATCAGCCGCTTTGATGGTACAGTACTCGATCCTGCTGCTACTGTATCTGGCAGCATTCTGACTGCTAGAGCTAAACGAAATCTTCCTTGGCACCCATTTCCAGCGCCGGTTGGACATTAATTTGGTTACATTCTCATTCAGCACAGGATCCTCAGCTTGTTTTGAAAAACTTCCTTCCTTCTCCAACACTGCACTCCATTCCAGCTGTTCGTCTTTGCCTGCGTGGAATCTTTAAGAACGGTTCATCTACCTCTCCTTTTGTTTGCCATTTTTTACTGTTTTTAAATACTTTAATAACTCAATATCTAGTGATGTTTCGCCACTGCAATTTCTAGGTATCATACTGGCACTATGTTTTAAGCAAGCCCCCTGTATCTAAACTCGACCATATTCGTTCCCTTATTCAGAATCAGGTAATATGATTAAGAAACGCACACCACTCTCTTTGCTGGACAATTTTAATTTTGCAATTCTCATTTTCCCCAAGATCGGACATTTATATCCCGGTTACTTGCTCTTTCATCAACAGCAAACACTTGGATTCCTACAGTAATATTTAATTAGATGCTAGAAAAGACATTCAACTGTGGTCAGCTCTCATGTCCTGTCTATATTCTATGATGATTTCATTTCAGCACCTCTTGACCTGGCTTTATTTACGGACGCCTCATTTAAACGATTTGGAGGTTTTTAAGCAATCAATGATTTTCTAGTGCATGGCCACTAGAAATTGAAAACCACACCTAAAACCCAATAATCGCAGCAGCACATATATGGGGTCATTTTGTTCAAAGAAACCAATACTTTTCTTTTGTGAAAACAAATATACAGGTCATATTATCAATAAAGGCCGTTCCAGTTCACCTGTTATTATGCAAATACTTTTGGTATTCGCTGCAGTGATCTCACGCATATTCTAGATTCCTATTTTATTCTCTTCCTAAGCATTTCAAAAACAGATCAGCTTCGGCAAGTACAATGTATTCCGCTTTCAAAAATTGACTCTCCTCTATGCCAATATGCTTCCATGCTGAAATATATCACTGAACGTAAACCCAAATCTCCTTCTGACCCCCTGTTCATCAATGCAAGCGGGTCTGTCGTATCAAGGCATTGGTTTTCTTCTCAGCTCTCCACTTTGGTCTTCCCCCGCAATTCTACACTACCCTCATTCATTGAGAATCGGGGGAGCCACTTCAGCAGCAAGAGCAAAGATTAACCAGCATCTAATAAAAAATAAATATATATGTATGTTTACATTTGTTCTTCATCATCCGAAATAGTATCTGCCCATCAGTCCATTGCTAGTATGTCTGGAGTGGGGACAGCCTATCCGCCTGGGCCATCAAAGGTTTCCCCCTAAAACATAAAATAAAAAGAAAGTTTTTTTTTTTTTTCCTTTCCACTGTGCGGAGCATCTCCACATAGTAGGATACAGGTTACTAACCCCTTTGTCACGTTAAGTGTTTTCTTTCCTCCTCGTGTTAAATGTTTTCTCTCTTTTTTCTCTCTTTTCTATATGCATTGGCGGTTCTCCTTTTTCTTCACATAAATGTCATCAGCGGGGAGCCGGGGGTCTATCCTTTGGGGTGTTAGTGATTCCACTTTCTCCAACCGTTTGTTAAGTGTCGCTTCATTTACCTCGTAGAGGAGGCTTCTCCATGAGTCAGAGGGGACCCCCAGCCAAACCCCTCCTTTAGCATGCATGATTGTCTTTTTCTCTTTCAGGTTCTGATGCCTCTGTTTATGTGAGGGCCCCCAAGCGGTGGAACCGATCTTGTTTCTCGGGTCTCCTCAAAGACGGTGACCCCACTCCTGTTTGTCGGGGCTCCTCAGCGACGGAATACCCCTTCTATTATGTTGGGCTTTTGAAGAGGCGGAACACCCCACTCTATATGTTCTAATGACTACTAACTCCATGTTTTTCTTTCGGAGCATTTTCGTATGTCGTGTTGTCTCCTCAGCAACGGAACCCCCCTACTGTATATGTTGGGCCATCGAAGAGCCGGAGCCTCTCTCTTTACGTGTTTCATCTGTTACTAACTCCACGTACCTAAACATCACCTCGGGGGGGCCTTGCTCACACCCCATGAATTGTAGACATCTATTTCTTGTAACTTTTTTTCCTTATCCACAAAAGCATTCTTGTAACAAAGTCTTTGTTTTCGAGACATTTCTAGAAATTATACATTTCCATTGGGAAAAACTTTTGACTACTGTGTGCAGTACACCCTCGCTTTAACGAACCTGTTGGGGTCCAAGCCTTTTGTTCGTTATATCGAGGGGTTCATTATAGCGAAAGGACAAGTTAATGAGATGAGATTGTGAATAAAAGTAGAATTACATGTACCTGTTCGTCTCATGTATGCAGTATTTTGCCTTTGCTTTATCCTGTTCGTTAAAGAATTAAAATGCAGTACAGAAAGCACAAATCCCGAATTGAAGCTGAACATTTATTCAAAATCAATCTGACATGAATCGTTTCAAAGTGCATCAAATCTTAGTGGGTTTGACAACTGATATCATGTCAGAGACATGCCTGCATTACTCCTTTTTTCAAACGATCAATATAGTTGCCAGATTTGTTGGAACATAAAAAAAATATATAGTTTCGGGGGCATAGTTACACAGCACACGTTTTTTATTAAGACAAAAGAGTTGACTTCACTGTGGAGGTGGCATCCCGTCCGTACAGATGGGGATGTTGACAGTGTGTGTTTATATTATCTTTTTTAGTTTTTTTATTTGGGGTCCAGGGGCCAGGTTCTAAAGCTATAGGTTATGCTAAACTTTTGGCCATAGCTGTATAGATAGTGCAGTCAGATCTGACTTTGTAAGAGGGTGTGCAATAGATGCTCAGTTGGCAGGTGCTTCTGTATCCAAGAGTAAACAAAATATTTATGCTAATAATTCCACACCACATCTGTCAATAGCCCTGAACATTTTTATCAACACCTGTACCTTCATCGACGTGACATTTTGCATTTCATAAAAATGCTACGTGGTGGTGTTGCCATTTAATTTAGTTCTCTGTAAAGCTCCTTTTAATTAACAGGTCTTTCCTCTGTGACAGATTACAGTAGTCTCTGCATATAGGAACACCTCCTAAGGGAACACTTCGCCCAAGAGAACACCCTTGTGGGAAAATGATTTTTTTCCCATTGTAAATGCTCCGGCTAAAGGAACAGGAACTTCGCTTAAAAGAACACCTTGGCACCCACAGCGATTTGTTCACAACTGATACAGTACTATTTTGTAAAAAAGTGATTTGTCATTGCAAGAGTGTCTTGAGGGACACTGATTTGGTTTATTATATCTTTCCAGAACCGCTGCCATATCATTGAATTGTTTTGTATTCTGATTTCCACGAGTGCACCTCATCGCTACAAAATGGCAAAATGCGCTGCTGTTTCTCTTGCTACACAAAGTTTAAATTGTTTGAGTTCTTGAAAAAAACCTGAATCAGACACAAGTCACCGAAAAATGTGGTGTTTCCCGTTGTGGTGAGTTGCTTCACCATTCTGTTAAATAATGTGCATGTCATGTATATTGCTGCTGCATTTTGTAACGTGTGTAGGGGTGCTGTGTTAATTTAGTTTGACAGTTAGTTTATTAATAAGGGCTTGAATTTCATTTTTGTGTGCTGGGGGGATTCCCCCCCTATGCTGCAGCCAATGGGGGGATTCCAAAATTTTAGGGGGGACTGACAAAAGAAAAAAAGGCACTTTTGCATATAAAATTATATATATATATATATATATATATATATATATATATATATATATATATATATATATATATATATATATATATATTATTGCATCATCATTCACACTGGTGTTGCTTTAAAATAAGCTGCTTTCAGGAGACCTAACAGCTGTTCATCACTGTGAGACAGAGCACTCTCCATTGCTTTTGCCATTGCCTGACGTGAAGTTTTTATTGCAGCAGAAAAAAAGGTGCTTTTCTACTTAACCAGCACTCCATTTCTTTTTTTTTAACTCTACACTCAGCCCTGTTTCTGCCTGTTTTCATTGATGTTTAACTACTGGATAGTTTGGACTGGATGCATGTAACATATCAAATGAAAGGCCACAGAATTTAATTTCATATTATGTAAGTTGCAACAGGATCAGGCATACTATATGTGGTAGAGATGGAATATATGTAAAAAAAAAAAAAAAAATTACAAAATATTGGTCACTGCTATATATTGTAATCATAGATGGCTCAAAAAAAGACACTGCACCATTGAACCTCAATATAAAATGAACATGGTGGGGAAGCTGAGCTTCTAAGCTTTCCAACGATACTGCCCCTTTCAATCTAGCTGCTACAATGACGGAGCAATAGACTCAAAACGAAACCTAAGCTGTGAACTCTGTCACATGATGAAAGGCTTAACTTCAGGCAGGAGTTACCACATACACACACTGAATACATCTTTGGAAAGCCCCGAGTCTGTACTTTTACACCAGGTAGGTGGCTTTTACCGTGCCTGAGTAATATTTGCGTAACCTTCGGTGCGCTGGCGCCCCAAAATGAATGGGGCCGACTTGTAAGAGTTAAAGTGAAAGTCACCGCTTGCAAAACAACGCCTAGATAGACTTAGTATCGTCTTTTTTTTCACAATTGTTTACTTACTGCAGTGTACTGAGTTTCTATAATCCTTAAAGATAGCGGCCAAGAATCACGTACGAGAGAATAAAGTCTCGAGGCACTTAAAATATCCAGCACTACTTTTATTTATTTATTTATTTATATATTTTAACCAGAACTATGCAGAATGCAGCTCATAGTGCTTTCGTCACTGACACCCACTTCTTTAGAGATTGTTGTAGCGTTTCAGGCATTGTAAATTGGGTGAAAAATACTGTAGCTTGGTGTCTTAAAATATCTCCGTGGGATTTTCCCGCACTGAAATTTGCAGATATGCGGGAGCAACTTGGAAAATGTGAGATTCCTGCAATCCCACGTGGAAATTCAAGCCCTGATTCAATGTTAAGTTAACCCTAAGTAACACCCATTATTTTTGTCTCTGCCATTGTGATAGCCCAAAGAACACCCGGCAGCTTATTACATAGTACATAGTGATTTAAGCTTTTTTACCATGTTGTTTTGCTTTAGTTTTATTAATGATATTATTACTTTACTGATTTATTATGTTTTGATTCCATTTTGAGTGGTTCTTATTACACTTATTCCATTTTTTTTTTAGTTTTGGGTGTTTTGGGTTCTGTGTCTTGAAAACTTCATTCAGAAGATGGGTAGATGGTAGACAGCTCTGGCTCTTACAAAGACACGTTGACTAATCTTGCCTATGTTACATATGCTGTGTATATATATATATATATATATATATATATATATATATATATATATATATATATATATATATATATATATATATTGCAGACAAGTAGAACGGACGAGAAGCACCTGCACTCATAGTTAGAGCACCTTAACACAGACATATAAAAAATAATAATAATCGATGTAAAGGTAATGAGGCAGCAGAAAAAAAAATGTGATGACACAATTATTACACTTATAGACAAGGGATACATATGTCTAAATAAGTAAGCAACAGGCTGGGCAGCCCTGGTGTTTACTACAGGGCATATAGAGTAGTTTAAGTGCAGATAATCCTGGAGTGTTGATTTGACTGTCAATGCAAATTAACCATGCACCCTGTGAGACTTGAGCTGAAACGTGATACAATCTCCTCAGCCCTGTCATCCTTCCCATGTAAGAACTCCTCATTGTGGTTTTGCACACTCCCATGACAATTAAAGCAGGTGGATGGAGACCGCAGGCTTCAGAACTGAACTTGCCCAAAGCTTCCTGTTAAGTTGTTGATCTTTGCTAGAAAGAGGTTGGAGCTGTCGAGTGAGCCACCAAGCCACCTGTCTGCTGTTCTGAATTCTTCAGGGTAGACCTGGAGGGCAGTGAACTATGCAATGTTATAACATGCTCAAAGACAAAGGAATAAGGAGAGAAAGAGAAAAAGAGTCTATTTTTTCTTCTGCTTGGAGTAGCCACAATGTATTGACAATGTTTTCATTGATAACATAAATCCCCCATTCAAACTGACTGTCTCAAACTAATAAACCTGCTTTTAATACTTGTACAACAATTTAAATATTCAAACAAACTACAGTTCCCCGTAAGTATAGTCATTTAAAATGAGTATGCACACATACAGAAGGTCTTCATAGTGATGTAATAATTGCACAGTACCTGCATTTGGTTCTAAGTGTCTGGAGGTTAGGAGTGTATGATAAAGGTTTACCATGTTGTGTGTGATGTACAGAGCAATAAGGGTTCCCCCCTTTTTTATGTGGTCCCTAAAATAATAAATACATTGGATCTTTTTAATTATCTAAGTGGCGAATCTAAATACTGAGAAATAAAAAAAAAAAAATCTGGTTTCCTTTAGTATTACTGGAGTCCAGGTGGAATGATCAGCTGGATTGCATATTGTTGATCTGAAGCTAAAATTGCCTAATGAAGTAAGCAATACCAAACATTGCGTTACAGAATCAGTAACACACGATTTGGTTTTGGTTACTTCTGTAGGCCAAACCAGACTGGTAATTCACACTTCAGTATGGAATTGCCTAGGATTTGGTTACTGCAGCAATATTTGGTAATGGACCAAAAAAGCCTGACTAAGCCCTTAAAGGAATGGCATGTATATTCTTCTCAAAATGCACCTGGGGTCTTATGCCATACAAATCTATAGAAACTCCTTTTGATTTTGGGTGGTAGCGGGGAGCTTTCATGAATTTAAAACATCACAAATGCTCAGACTTAAAAGCAAATTGCGATCCTCCCAGATTTTAATTAGGTAAAATAACCCAAGATTAGTACTAATCAGGGTCTATAAAAACCAACCATCAATGTTCAGTTCTGGGAACTTCAAGCTTAGTAAATACAAGCCTAATGGCTGGTTTCACAGCCCCTGAATAGCATTAGTCTTTCACTACAGTACCTTAACTAAAATAACATTGGGTCTGTGAAACTAACCAGGAAATTCTAATTTTGTTTTGTTTAACATTGTTTTGGTTCTCAATTTTCTCAAAGCAAAATCAAAATGTTTGTTTTTTTCAAAAGTTGTTTTTCTCATTGACCTTTAAATTTATAATGGTATTTAATTTAAATGTACTTTTGAGGTTCCTTATGGGCACAGAGGTTTAGTTACTCAGTTTGCAGTTCTAAATTATTAAATATCAAATGACCACAATATCGAACCACCGAATGACTCAAATGTTCCATGTTGGGTTTTATACCTGACATACTGTATATGTTGTTTTAAACTTTCACCTATGCACACTAACCTCATTGATGTCAGGCTAATGGGGTGTTTGATTACCCAAGCAGGATAAGACAGACTGTTTGCCACAAATTCTCCCGCTCCCTGGTGCTGGGAGGCAGCCCCAGGGTATCTGAATCCAGACTCCCCAGGCCCTCATTTATTGTTGTTCCTAACGGCTGATGGCTCTTGTGTTCTCTCTTTTCAGTGCCCTGGTGATAGCTGCTGTGTTTGACCGGGATGTCAATTGCAGAAGAGCTGCTTCTGTAAGTGCTCTCTTTTAAATCATTTTCCTTGTTAAGCTCTATAATATTCATTAAACAGAGGCAAAAGTGACCATTTTTGTAGTTATTCCTGTAACATAATTGAAAATGGTTCCAGGGGGAAATCAAGGGAAACTAATGCATTAATGACGTCTCAATTAAACAATACACATTCTGTGCTTTGCTTGTAAAGCGTGATGTGGTACCATTTTTTACTTTGCTTCTGGGAGATTTCTTCAGTGTAATATGTTACTAAATATTAATAACTTCCAGATAATTCAAAATGTACCGAATATGCATTTACATTTTGAAAGAATATTTGAACCCATGTTCTAGTATTAATAGTAATTGAGAAATCAGATAATTGTTAATCCAGTCTAATATTGTTCTGTAGATTTGAGATCCTGATAGGTGATTTTTCTACACAGTGTTTTTTGACTATTAAACAGTGGTGAAAATAAATAATGCAGCTCCAACTAGGCTTTCCCCTAGGGGTGATTAACATTACTACATACAAAAAAGTACAGAGAAACTAGGCTGTGAAAAAACAGGTTTATAAACTATATGGTTGTGGTATTAAGATCTGCTACACTTTAGATAATTAAAAAAGACCCTACTGTGTCTACACAAGTCAAACAATTGAACATCGGCACCTTTGTCTTTCACCACACACAGTATTTAGTAGGTGAATTACAGTAGTTTCGATGGTCAAAGTGTTTGACCCTTTGATCATGCCCATCTCGCGCCAGCAACGCTCGCTTTGTGATCATAGCCCCAGGCTGAGAACGAGTGCAGTTTTATTGAGGTCCAGCCCTGATTACAGTCACCACAAATGGGGCTATACTAATGAATAGGGCTGGAGGTAGATGACAACCCCTCCTAATGTACACCGATCTACACACCATAGGAATCATTTTAATAGCCCATGTTTCTTTGAAGCAGGAAATTCACTTTATATTTGAAGCACAGCGGTTTCAAAACTGTTTGTCCTTTCATAATGTGTTTTGTTAGGTTAAAGTCTATTATCTTTTACCTTTTGTTTTATTTTTACTGGGGTGTAACTTTTGAAGACATTGAGAAAATCTTCTAGTGGAAACGTTTGTCACAAAGATACATGCACTTTACCATGCAATTACTTAAGCTCCTCAGAGGGGCAATCAATGATATGCTAAAAGTAAAATTTGCAGTTCTCAAAATATCACATGATGTATATCTGGTACCCAGTTCTTTTATTTATTTATTTATTTGTTTATTTGTGAGTCTCCATTGCCTGTGCTGGCTATGGTTTTACAAAATAAATGCATATATCAAATGAACAAAGTGGAGAATAAACACAGAAAGGAATACTTTTAAATTAAAGAAACAGTACATTCTTTTACAAATACATTGTTGTAATGGAATAGGTACATGTGCCTGGGGTTTTAAGACAGAGCTGTCTAATGTTTTTGTCTGAAAGAGACATAGCAGTGACCCAGGAGATTTGGGTAAATACCGTATTCCTTCGAATTTAAGATGCACTTTTTGAACCATTTTTTGCTTAGCCTGCGTCTTATATTCGAGTACAGAATAGTGATACATGTGTTAAAATTGCCAAGAAAAGACCTGACTACCCGAGTACACAAACTGCAACGTGATTGACATGCCATACAGGCAGCCATTTCAAATAAGCGTTATTAGCTTCCTGAGGAATTCGAAGAGAAGCTTTTACAATTTCAGCGTTTCTAACTGACAGTACCAGCTTGGACAGATTGGAAATACTGATCAGACCCACGTATTTTTCGACATGCCAAGCAATACCACAGTTCACCTTACAGGTGTGAGTAATCACGACTGGAAATGAGAAGCAGCGCATAACTGTAATGCTCTGTGTGACAGCAGACGGACGCAAACTGCCTCCATAGGCGTAATTGAGGTTGTATCTTTGTAAATGCATACTTATTTGATGTTTTTTTTTTTTCCTTAAATTGAGGGCTTGAAATTTGGGTCGTGTCTTAAATTCGAAGGAATAGAGTAGTCATAAAACAAACAGGATACAAAAAAGAAAAAACACAGTTTAACCAGATTGCACAGTACTTCAGTACTGAGTTGCTTACTACCCATGTTTAAACAATTACTAGACTGTCCAGCCTTCACCTCTAAATAAAAAGAGTTTTGTATTGTGGAGATCAATCAAATTTATCTAAGGTCATGCTTTATTTTTACGAGTAAATAGCCATTTGGATGCAATATTTTATTTCTACTCAGTGAGACAGCAGAGCTGCACAATACACAATTATACTTTACATAGGTATACAGGTCCCATTTCACTCCAAAGGAATCGATAGTTGTGTGAATCATTATATTGTCAGAGGAGACCTTCCAGTAAGTAGGTTTTAGATTTTGTTTTACGTAAAATTTTGTTTTCTTTGTCTGAAACGGCAGATGAAAACCTGTCCTGTGACGAGTAAAAAGACAAAGCAAATTTAAAAAAACAACACAAATAATAATAAAAAATAAATAAAAAAAAACAGTACTCCAATCCTTACTCTGACACATTTGAAATGCAATAAGTTCTAGATGAAAACAGATTGAATTACAGTGACTTTGCTGCCTTTTAATGTGGGTACAGTATATGTGTGTAGCATGAAAGTAGCACAATTTGTGTACTTAACTACAGCCTTTAATTATTTTGATGTAATAGAATTTATGTATTGTAACCAGTCATTTCAAGTTCTCATACAAATAGTGAAACAGTGCATACGCAAAACCTGTGTAATGTACATATTGGTCCAACTTAAACTTAGAGGGGCCTTTTTTTAATCAAAATAAACACCTGCATTTTTATTGTCATTTGTTGATTGTCTAAAGAACTGAGATCTGGGGTAAAGGGCAATTCAGTGTGTATCATGGAGGTTGTTTCACCTTGGAACTACTGTACTATAAGTTATATTTGCATGAACTTGACTATTTACATATTCTTATTTTTTTTCCATGTGTATCAAATTCTAATACAAATAATTTGAGTAATATTGGCCTTCATTGGATTCAATACAAGAATTTGGCAACAGACAAATGAATTTCTGAAAATATACCTCATATTAGTTCTATTAAAGGTGAAACAACTTTTGGCTGTTGCTTTATAGACAAAATTCCCATTTTATAAACTCTTGTCCCTTTTAAAGAATTGAATAGAACAGGATAAAAGCAGCCATAAACCAGATGACCTCATATACTGATGCGGTTTGTTTTTTCTATCCTAATTCATTCATTTTCTGTCTCTTATTTCAGGCTGCCTTCCAGGAGAATGTTGGGAGACAGGTAAGTAAACAAATAGCTGTCATTTACCGCTCAACAGACGTGCATGTGCCACTTTCCTTACCGAACCTGCCTGGACGGTCAAGAGACTGACGGGGATACCATGCACAGGCTGCTGTCGAATATATATAGTCACTTTGGTTCCACTAAATAATTGCACAGTCTCAGAACGCACTAATTCTTGTGACATTTGAAATATGATTAACATTATTTAGCAAAGGTTACAGGGAGTGTCAGATTGTGGGGATATACTGTCTGTATGTCATTTTTACATGTATCTTGAGTACCACTTATCCAATTGTCATTAAACGATTCATTGCCATATCTTGTTCTATACTAGTCTGTACATGCTGTTGATGTATGTCAAGGTCGTGAACTTCTTAGACATGCTTAAAGCTCTGATTTTGAATGTACAGCTGAGGCAGGTGATGTATGTTACTAACATTCGTGTTTGACAAATCACAGAAGACATTTAACATTTTTTTCAGGGCTCTGTAAGAGTCTTTGTGTTCTAGTAAGACAATAATTCAGTTTTTGTACCAGCAACAATTGTCTGGCACCTTGAGCCTACTGTCTCAGCCAATTCATGTCGTCTCATGCAGCAGACAACCACATTCGTCAGGCTCTGCTCAAACATGACTGTCAGGGAAAGGCTACAGTGAAACTAAGCTGGGTTTAGCAAGAAACAGATCACAAAATACATTGTTGCATTATAAAATTGGCTAATTTATCACATGTGCTATCATCATAAGCTGCTGTAAGAGACATATTACATAAAGTGTAAGTCTCCGACATTAAGAAATTGACATATTACTGGTTCACTTGAGCTGGAAAGACCCTACTTCAGATTACACGGATTTCCTGTCCACCCTGAACTTTGTGAAAACACGCTGCCACTTTTTTATGACCTGTCTACCCGATTAGATTTGGCACCGCCCTGAATTAGGTTAAGATGAAAATTCGGTTGATCATATGATGTGACATGTGATCCCAGTAGCACTAAAAGCACAATTGCAAATAGTCTACCAGAAAGGCAAAACGCTAAAAGCATTTGAAAGACAGTGGGTGCATGACAAGTAGATAGCAAGTACAGTCATGTAGGTCATCAGTATCAGCAAAGGCAAAACAAAGGGGAAGTTGTCGCCAAAAGAGACAGCTGTGGTGGCAAACAGAGGGAAAAGACAGCGAGAGAGGCTTAGAAGCATTAATGACTGATTGTATTATCATCAATCGAGACAGCTTCCAGCACCGTGTGTCTTGGCCACATTGTGTCAAGGCTGTGATCGGTGCAATAATAGTAAAGTTGGCAAGCAGTCTATATTCAGTGTTATTCTGCTTCCTGTGCACTGTACCTGGTAATACAGTTTCTCTTTAGCTATTTGCGGCTTATTATTGGCGCCTTTCAGATGTCAAAGTCCTCAGCAATTCACCGGTCATGTTTGACACTATAGTCAAACTAGCAGCTGCTGTTGCTTCTATAATGTTTTGATGTTTTACAGTTACGCGGGTTGAACAGAGATAATTTCATAAAAGCAAAGTGGGTTGTGCAATGAATGGCCGTGTGTATGAAACTTTTATTCACTCTGCGCCATTTGCCTGTCTATTGTGTGCAACCATGATGCCACTAACCTCCTTGCAATACAAGACTCATCGGGTGTATTATGTGCAGGTTCGTGCCTTTGCTGCTAGCTTATGTTACCCTGGAATCTTGTTAAAACATGACTGTTTGTCAATGACCTGAGAGGCTGTACACTCCTTAGGGCGTTTTCCAATAAACCTTAGAACAATTGGTTTGAGATTTCTTTAGAGCATCTATGCAGGTATCAAAACTGGCATAAGATGGGTAAACACAGGGTTGACTAACTACTGCACAGCAGTCTCGTGACCTTGGTAAACGATGTGCGTCTGACTGAACTAGTTTTTACTGTGCTAGAGAAAGAGAAAATAAACCTAATTTAAATGGGGGGGGGGGGGGGGGGGGGGGGGGGCGTCCTTAGACAAATAACATTTTAAAAAAAATACTCCAAAGCGGTTAACTTTCTTGTTTACTGACAACAGTGTTTTAATCAGCCTATCTATCGGCGCGTCTGTACTGGCTTTTCTGTGACTTGTACTGTACAGTAGGAGGTGGGACAAAGTCAGTGTTGCATTGTTATTTTGGTTTAGGTTGCTGAAATCTAGATTTCAGCATTGAGGTAAAATACCAAAAATGGACGACAAAGCAAAAAAGCAAAGTATATTTCGGCTGAGGATCGTGTCAAGACATTTCCCAAAGAAACTTTACATGCAGATAGAGGTAAATTGTTTTGCACATCTTGTAATGTGACTTTAGTGAAAATACCATCGCTAACTATTTAGCTTCAGAATCGCACATCAAACGAAAGGCTACTACAGAGGCTGCTAAACAGAACGTAAAACAAATAATAGCTTTCCGAAAACAAACCTGAACGTCAGAGCAACCAAAAAGTATTCCTGTCTGTTATCGCCAAGTTAAATCAGTGCTGCAGGTACGATCCAGCACAGCCACCTCGCTTCAAACAGCCTGCTGCTTACTTTTTTAACGCAGTTAAAATTTTAGACCCGTATAGGCACGTTTTCTTTCTTTTGACTCGGTACAATGTATGGGCAAGCCTTCACACCACGGAGACAGAGAATGTCGGCAGCAACACATGCTTGCCTTTAACAAATGACAGCACTCCGTTTTAGTAAGGAAGCAAGTGCCACTATTTTTATCTACTTAGGTTTATTTAATGTTTAAACTGGTCTATGATATCCTAATTTTATTCTATAACCTACCCGGGAATATGTAAATTCTCAACGATTTAAGTAGACCCGTATTCATAATATACCTATGAAAACAGGAAAAAATAACTGCCTTTTCTAATTTCTAGATGAAGTACTGTAAATGGAAAACTGCTGTTAAAAACTAACAAAATAAAATGTTATCAGTTAACAACGGTACAAACGCACAAACTAAAAATGTTGAAAAACAAAACTAAGGTTCCAAACAAAATAAAAAAAGCAACAAAAGTCATGCATTTCTACAAACAAATGCAATGGGTAGAGAGAAAATGTAACAATGGGGACAATGTAAAAGGCTATGTGTGTCTTGTGCGGTATCAAATCTAGCCAGAATAAGCACATTGTTTTGAAGTGAATATTTCCATGAGCTAATTTGTTGAAAATAGAAAGGGGATATTTATATCTAGCAGTCAAAAATGACTTTTAACACAATGCTTACAGTGTTTAGTGCAGTAGTCTGTTCATGTTAATCAGCTGTAAGACCATTAAAGCTTGTTAATGGGCACGCGCTGTATGATATGAAAGACACTCAATAGGTCTGGAGTAGGGAATCCAATTCCAGACACTTCCCAATCCCATGAGTTAGGGATTGTTTTTTTTTTTAATCCCAGGATTCCATTTTTGTAATAATAATATCGTGCTTTAATTCAACGAATTAATTAATAATGAAAAAACACATAAAAGCATTACAAGTAAAGATAACAGTCGTGTCGCTCCAGCTCCAGTGCAGAACAAGTGAGTGATTTCACTGTCTAAAGTAGGGCAACATCATACACAGACTGCAGTCACCACCGCCTTGCCATTTAAATACCTAAATTAGCCATGTGTGTGCAACGCTCACTCACTGTCAGCAGCCAGCTGTATTCATAGAGTTAACCTCGCCCAACAGAAACAGTGCGGCTGTGGTTTTATTTTAAAGCAGACTCAACATTGTTGATTTTATTTCTAAGTCACAAAGTACTACAACATGATTAGGATTTTTCTCGCTTACTCCAGTTTGAAAACCACTGCTTTAGGTTAAATGTTCTTGTTTCAACAGGGTACATTCCCACATGGCATCGACATTCTCACCACAGCAGACTACTTCACTGTTGGAAACCGGACAAATTGTTTCTTAAACATAAGGTAGGACTGCTGTAATGTTGAAGGGTTTTGGAGTCACATAGTGATTCAAAGATTTTATACTGGGAACCACAAGATGATGTCAGAATGAACGTACAGACTTCCTGTAAACTGCCACAGGTTTATAGGAAAACTTTAAGAGCATAAAACCTTGCTACCAAATTGCAAGCCCCTTAGTGATTTTTATAGGGGAGTACAACAGCATGTTATAATGGTGTAAACTGAAAGCAGTGCACCTTCCTTATTATGAGGCCCCAAGGCTGTGCTCTTGTTTCAAAGGTGGCGTTAAAAAATGTCACCTCGCTTTAATGACTCTGTACTGATGCAATCGGCCTTCCTTGTTTTCGTGATGCCAGGAGTAATTTGAGCTAGTATAGAAATGCAAAAAATGCTTGCCAGAGGTGGTACTTTAAATTTAACTAATTGAGAAACTGACCCGTTCCTGTAAGTGAGTAGCCTATACCAACGCGTTTTTAAATAATCCTTTTTTACAAGTTCTGTATACCTGCAGTAGTAAGGCCACCGCCTGTTAATGCCACATTTTGTTTGACTCTTAACTGGCCTTAATAGTACAGTACACTGTACAGATATAGGGTTTGCTACAGGTTGGTGTCCTCTATGTGCCCTTTTACAATATGATTAGACATTCAGCCCCCTCCTTGTTTCCTGCTTGAAATCAGCCATTGGTGCAGCATTGTTGGCAAGCAGGACAAGAGCCGAAAGAGAAATGCTCAGATACTCGCTCCCTGAGTGAGCTTGGCCCCGGTTCATTCACCTGTTGCTTACATGTTCTAACGTCATATTAAAAACCCTGCGGGAGAGACGAGATTTAACATGGCAACAGACAGAGGGAGGAGATTGTGTGTTTAACTCATTAGAGTTTTTTTATAGCTACATTGTGGTCAATTTTTCAATACTGAGCAAATTCCTATTATCTTTATGTAATAATTACTGCTTCTCAAAATGTGTATCAACCAGCCTTTAAGGGCTTGAATGTTATAAACTCTTAAACGGTGCCTCACTAAAACCATTGGGAAAGGTTTCAACGGCAGTATAACAAGTTAAATGCCTTAACCCTTTCAGTCCTCTCTTAGCACCCTATGTTAACATGTGCCATCGGAAATAACGTTGGAACCTCACATGACTTCTAGGTCCCAGTCTGAGGTGGTGTAGAAATATATATCAGTATATATTGTCCTATAAACTGTCCTAACATGAATAAAGCCCACAGTTTGCTATTCTTGAAACTGTTCTAGAATTATGGCCACTATACAGCAGTTCAAATATTATACCTCATTTAAGCCATCGAACAGACTAGATGAGTTAAAACTTTTGGTAATATGGCCTATTGTTGCTTACATACTAATATGTAGATAAAAATGTCACGCTATATTCTTTTAGCTTGTATCCATAATTCTAACCACAAAGCTGTTTTCTTTTAGCGGCTCAATTGCTTTCCTTATTGTGTGGGCATGTCATTTTACTGTCTGTGGTGCTTTAAGCTAACAGTTTCATCTAACATTTTCAGAGCAGGCCTTGCGATATAATGTCTGGAGTAAAGCTGCAGGAATGAGCACGTTGTAATGTGTATAGAGGTATCCCTCAAAAGAATAGCTGCCAGCCCCAGAGGATTTCATTACAAGCTAAACAGTGTGCAGCGTATGCAAATGATATGCAAATCAGGTTACTCGTGTGGAACAAGTCCAGTTTTCTATGAAGTTAACGGTTTCTATGCAAATGCAGTTGGCTAATTTTACCATGCTAAATCTTGCAGGAGCAATTCAGAGATTGATTGACATTGGCAGTGCATGTAAATTATAAATTATTTTATTTTTTGTGTGAAAACAACTGTTTGTTTAACACATGCTATTTCAGTGATAGATTCAGGAATGGTCTTTATGCGGCAGATTCTCAAAGTGTTTGTATTCCGATTTCTGGAATTACAGTTCTAGAAGGAGTAAGAAATAACTGCTAACAAGGCCCCTAAATTATGTCTGAGTTGTTTATTTCTGATTTGATAACTTTATCAGGTGACCATTGCACATTGGGACCTATTTAGAGCAATAATGTGCTCCAGGGAAATCAAGATTATTGACCACATATTAGTGACTGGGTGCTGGTTAGTATTTAAGTTAGTAGATTGCTGAACTGTAAAATACAAACATGCTATTTTCTCCCACAGTGTGTATATTGCCAGTTTCCCAGAGTACACCCAGCCTATGATAGACCATCTAGTAAGCATGAAGATAAACCACTGGGATAGGTAAGACATACATTTTATGTTAAATTTGTTGTACAGAAGTATTTAAAGTGTGTTTTTATGCTAATAGATTATCACATCCTGGCTGTTCCCTGGCTTTTTCACATCCAGTTAATCTAATACTTATTATGTAGTAAATCACATTGTTAAAGCACCTTTCCCTCAGTACAAGACACTACAATAAATGTGTTTTCTGTGGATGCAGCATAATGTCCGATTGTATGCTTTTCAGTGTGATTCGAGAACAGGCCACCAAAGCTCTGCACAACCTGACACCAAAGGCCCCCGAATACATGGCTGCGACTGGTAAGCCCTGTTATAAACATTTCAGTGCCAAACACAAGCTTTTTCTTCATGCAGCGTTGAAAAAGTAACATAAACAAAGTCCTGTTGGATGTAATGGTTTGCTGTTTTGTGTAAAACCAGATGGAGTTAATTACAGATTGGCTATCTTAAGCGTTTTAAGAAATGTCATTTTAAGAAACGTGATAGCTGAATAACTCGACTGCAAATAATGTCTTTTTCCTTGTTTGTTGTTGCAGTTTTGCCAAAGCTGTTGCCACTGGCAGTGGGTGTGGACTTGCATACCCGCCATGGGGCCATCTTAGCGTGCGCTGAAATTACACATGCACTTTACAAACTGGCACTGGAGACAAATAGGTATGTACCGGGGTAATTCAGAGTTACGTGTGATTGTGACACTGTAGTGTGGCTTCGGAGAGCGGCTACTGGGGTCTATCGGGTATCTTATGTGTTGGATTCATTGTGGGGAGTCTTCATTCTGTGCCCCTCTATATCTACTCAGGGGTGGCTGAGTGAGCTCTGCTCCATCATCTAAGAGGGGTTTGACTGCTGGCTGGAGTGCATTACAATGCCTTTATGGACCCTCTGCATAGTGTGTTTATCGTTGAGCTGTATGTGTATGTCGTCATTCATATTTAACAGCAAACTAGCTTGCAGTACATATTCACTTCATTCATACTGCTAATGAAAAAAATAAATTCTATTAGTGATACATATTGTTAGCTATAGTGACTGTAAACACACTTTTACTAAAATTCATTATAGACTTCAATCTTGAATAAGAAACAGATAAATCATAAATCACTAACGTGTTTAGTGTATAGTATGTGGCATACCAAATGTCCTTGTTTTTTTATCTTACCTTTGCTGTCACTCAGAATTGCTGTTCAATGAATATAGCAGATTTCTTTTTGTATTTTTAAATTCAACACTATTGAGTGTTTAATAGTTATGGATGATGGAATTATTATTATTATTATTATTATTATTATTATTATTATTTATTTCTTAGCAGACGCCCTTTCCAATTGTTACAAGATATCACATTATTTTTACATACAATTACATTATTTTTTTACACATTATGTTTTACATACAATTACCCATTTATACAGTTGGGTTTTTACTGGAGCAATCGAGGTAAAGGATAAAGCAGCAGTGTCCCTGTGGCAATGTGCTCCGCCCCTGTGTGCATTTCTGTGTATGTTACGTGTTGTGTGTAAGTGTTGGTGTATAGAGATGGCTGCACGGGATATAAATGGGTGTGTGCAGCACAAGTATTTAAAATGTATAATTGCATTTAGGCACGGGATTACACATCACTTCACGTTTATTTAAAGTAATTAATATGTGAGCACGGGGTTGCACGTAATTAATTCACGTGCTGGGATTCAAGTGAATAATTAATTAGTAATTGAATCCCAGCACAACAGTATATATAGATGCACGTTTGACTCACTGGTGGTTGGGTGTTCAGGGCGAAAGAATGGGAGAGAGAGGAGGTAATGAGAATAATAATAATAACAAGAATAATAAGAAGAAGAAGTGTTTCTCACCGTGTTTGTTCGTCCCTGTTTGTTAGTGTGTGTTCGTTTTTGTTTGTCTCTTTATTTTGGCTACCAGTGCCGTGCCCTGTGTTTTGTGTTACAACCTTTTTATTTTCTGTCTGTTAATTATTAAATGCTGAGCGTGTGCTTCACCAAAACCCCAAGTCTCTGTTGTTTATTTCCTGGATCTGGTCTGACGCCACCCACTCCGGCCGTCTTTGTGACAGTCCCCCACCTGGGATTGAACCCACGACCCACCGGTCAAGAGTCCAGAACCCTAACCACTACTATTCTCATGCAATTTCTTCATTTTTATTTTTAAGTGTATTAAGTATTTTGTTGTTTTAAGGTGCTACTATTATGTGGATAATAATGAAATGCTTTGTGTCTTTAATTTCACAGGCCCGTAACTGATTTTCTGAAAGAGGCCTCAATAGAAGGACTCAAAGGCATTCACGAGAAGGTCTGTGGAACTAGTCATCTGAAATAGTCTTGTGCCAGTCCTCAAGTTACAGTCAGCATATTTAACACAAACATGTTTCTTCTTTTACAGCTCTTCAGTAAGCAGCAGTACAGGTAAAATTGTTACCCCTGTTTACATCCTAGTTCACACACCCTAGTCTCTGTAAGTCGCCTTGGATAAAGGCATCTGCTAAATAAAACACAATTAAACAAAATAAAAAATACAAATGTGTTGAAAAAAAAAAAAAAAAGGAAAGAAAATAATCTAGTTTTTTTGTAGTTTAGACAATCCTTGTGTACACAATTACAACATTTAAATATTTAATAACACACCCACCACCAACCATCCTTTTGTGGTCAGATCTGATGCATCTTGTTGCTGCACGATGTTCACGTCCGCTTACCTGTCATCAGCAAATTTCTTTTGTTGCGTGCCGTGAAACCATGTGCTAAAGCCATAAGGCCCTGCTTGTGTCCTGACTGGTGATGACACTTGCTGAGGGATTAGTGCCTGGAGGGGATCCAGAAGCTGTCTAACCACAAGGTGCCATCACTGTAAAGCAGTACGATGATGACATCCCTGTCTCTGCTTACATGTTCTAGCAGCCTGTATTCTATAAACAACACAGGCAAAAGAGGAGCTTTGATGCCTTGGTGGGCGGCTGTCTGACTTTAATGCCGAGTTGTGGTTTCACTGGAACGTCTTTTAATAATGAACTAAAAACAAAAACGAAAAAGCACCAAATTTGCAACTGGCCTTGTCTTTGGAGGCTTTTGGTCTTTCAAATGTTTGCTTGAGCGCTGTTTTGTTTTACATTTTGTTGAACTCGTCACCACCGGAACAGATGAAAATTAATTAAATGGTAAGAAAACAACATGACAGAAATGTTAACTCCCAGACCTGTGGCAATGGTAGATGCCTCCTTCAATGAACCCAACCTTTTTTGGCTCTTTACACAATGCAATAACAAATTGTCACTCAATTACCTTGTATAAAATACAGAGTAATATTGCTGCCAACCTTGCCACAAGAGAGGGTTTTAATCTGTTAAAATGGATGCAAAATGAAAACATGTCTAATCCTACTTGCAGCTCAAAGAAACAAAAACAAACCTTGCTATTACTATCTTATATTAACTTTGTTTTTTCTTACATTGGTGACGAGGATGATCTGCGTCCTCATGTGTCATTTGTTGTGAAGTACTGGCTCACGAAAGCCTTAAGCCATCGGCATCTTGAGACATGGCGTCCAGATTGCGCTGGGAAACGACACGAGTTTTCCAGAAGAAAGCTGATCAGTTAGCTAAACTGCAAGACTTTCTTAAAAAATCAGTCACTGCCTCAGAGAAGGAGATGAATGTAAAAACTGCACAACTGACTGTTGTCGGTATGTTTGCAATGCTTATTGAATTGAAAATTAAAACTGGTATTCATTATGTTGCAAAACAATTTAAAATTGATATTGCAATGTGGAGGTAAAGGAAGCAATCCAGGCAAGTATTCTGGTTTATTTTAAAAGAAAGAGCAGTTCAATAAAATAAATGCAATAAACAATAACAAAAACAGGCAGGTAACACACATAAAGCTAACAGTCTCTTCGTGTCTGACTCGGTAATTCAGAAAAACAACAGGTTCTATCCCACAGCTCCAATCTCACTCTTCACCCAGCCCTTCCGTCAGCCAGGCTTACATTTCGCTCTGTCGTGCGCACTCCCCCAATCACAGGCATGCATTCCGGTCCCACCACCCATTATCTCAATGCACCCACATAGTCCATCAAACCCCATTGGCGCTGTCCTGCAAATGCATGTCTGTGATTGGCTGCAGTCCTGTTATCTGCGCGAAGGAGACCCTTCACTCAAACACCTGAGCTGGCTGTTGTGTGAAAGAATGTTCATAGAAGTGCCCCCCTCCGCCCCCCCCCCCCCCCCCCTTCCGAGTTTTGTCTGCCTCGTCGTTACAATATGATAATTTTATACCATTTTCTACTAATAATTAATTTGATAAAGGCAAACATTTTGGCAAGCTGTAAAACTATCAAAGCCTGAATGCTTATATAGTGTACTGTAGTGTAGTTATAAATAAATGAAACGTGGCTTTTGGATTGGTTAAGGAGTATTTCAGTTAAAATATGAATAATGAATAATTTTGGGTCATGTGTTCATTATTCCTATGTTCATTTGGGTTACCAATCAAAAAGTTTGGGAAACACTGCTCTAAAGCACACAACTCTGTGAGTTGGCTTGGGTGTGTACACGCTCCTGGCTCTTAATACCTGTTAAATAAACAAACATGTTGTTTTCATAAACACTGAGAATCAAAGGCTGTAGGCAACAAGTTACATAATAGAGATCCTTTGAATGTTGTTAAATAACCATCATTCCAGACTGTCTGTGTCTTTCTTGTACCTCACATGGGTTCAGATTATTATAGTGGCCATCCAACTCCAGGATTATGAAAATTAAACATCTAACAGTGCCTGCAAGTCTCTCCTAGTGTTTTTTTTTTGTTTGTTTGTTTTTTTTTGTGTAAGAAAATGTCATACGTCAAGGTGGGTCCTATTTTAAGGATTGAAATGACAGCAGTGTCTTCCACTGTTTAGATCAATTGAAAATCCCCCTGTAAAGCGATTACAATTGTTAGAATAACGATTTTATTTCTTTTCATTCCTTTTTCTAGAGGATTTGGTGGTGAACTGATGAGACCAGCAGGTAAGGTTTTAGTCCAGAATAAATTCTTATTGACACACAAGGGGTTGGGTTTATTTTATTTTCTTCATTGAGGTGCACTGTGGTCATAGGGGACAGAAACCACACATAATTCTGTTCATTCTTTCAAATGTTAAACTTGTATTATTGCTATCTAAATCCTACAGTAAAGAGCTTCTGAATTTCTGTTTGCTGTGCTAATTGATCGTGCGTTCTTGTAGGTTTCAACTCGCTGTATTTATTATTGTGTTATTGATGCTGATTATATTTTGCATGGGTTCAGTGCAGCTTGCCCATGAAACAAACTATGCATTTGGGTATGCAATAGGACAACAGCAAGGGCAGCTGGTGCTACAACAGTTGAAATAGGTTTAAATGCTGTGGTATTTACTGAAGCAAACTGTGTGCAATGTGGTTTTCTCTCTTGTTCCCTACAGTTTGTTCTCTTATAGAAAAAATGTCTTTGTCCAAAATGCCTTACAAGAACGACCCTATTATTGGTAAGTTGTTTTTTTTTTCTTCTTGTGGTTCTGTTGTTGTATGCCTGCATTTTTTACAAACTTTTTTTGTGTAGGAAATCTGGGTTGGGGGGATTGCATTATACATAAAAGACTCCAAGTAGAACTTAAATTAGTGGATTCTGTTGTCAAGGGATTTGAAATTATTGGTTTGCATTTATATTTGCCAAATACACACCCTCTACTGATAGTAGGTTGTTATAGACCTCCTTCAGCCTCTGAAATAATTATTAATGACTTTTTAAGACTCTCTGATATTTTAGCTAACAGTGAACTGATAACTTATGGGTGATCTTAATTGCGACTGGCTAACTATTCAATCCAGAAATCTTAAAAATGTAAGCTCTGCCTTGGGTTTAACTCAATTGATAATAGTCCCAACTTGGCCTAATCAGAAGAACTTGTCTAAATCATCTTTAAGTAAAATATATAATTGTCCCTGGTTCACTAGTGAAGTAAAAGGCTTGTTAGAAGCTCGGGACCAATGTTGGGCTAGAGCATGGAAAACTAAATCTGATTATTTCCTGAGACTACTGCTAATATGAATGACCCATGTAAATTCTGGAAACATACAATGCACTATGAGCTCTCCCTCATCAGGGTACATAATGACTGGATTTATACTGGGAGTAAAGATATTATTGATTATTTTAATAAGCATTTTATTAGGGCCAGTCAAGCATTTAAAAACGGATTTGCTTGGTGTCAATACTCAGTCACACATTGATTCTAACTTAGACAAATTAAGGGAGGATAAGACTACAGCTACATTTTATTTTCGAACTATAAAAACAAAGGAGGTACTTAAATTACTAATGAACCTTGATCAAAGAAAGTCTGCTGGACCAGATAATCTGGAGCTATATTTCTTAAAGATAGCAGCTAGGATTATTGCTCAACCACTTACTGAATTATTTAATCTTTCTCTAATCACCAATTAATTCCATCAATTTGGAAATCGGCATATGTTGTCCCTGTTTTTAAGGGAGGTGAACACTCAGATCTTAATAGGGCAGCAGTGTGGAGTAGTGGTTAGGGCTCTGGACTCTTGACCGGAGGGTCGTGGGTTCAATCCCAGATGGGGGACACTGCTGCTGTACCCTTGAGCAAGGTATTTTACCTAGATTGCTCCAGTAAAAACCCAACTGTATAAATGGGTAATTGTATGTAAAAATAATGTGCTAGCTTGTAACAATTGTAAGTCGCCCTGGATAAGGGCGTCTGTTAAGAAATAAATAATAATAATAATAATAATAATAATAATTATAGACCTGTATCTGTCCTACCAGTTATTGCTAAAATATTTGAGAGGTTAGTAAGTGAGCAATTAAAGAGTTTTTTTTTAACACAGAATAATATCTTGGTAGGACATCAATCTGGATTTCGGTCAAAACATAGAACCCATACTGCTGTTCTTAAAGTTATTAATGATATATCAATAGCTTTGGATGATGGGAAATATGCTGGTGCTTTATTACTAGATTTATCCAAGGCTTTTGATTCAGTTGATCATACTGTTCTCTGTAGAAAATTAGGTGGCCTGAGAATTAGTGACAGGGCTGTGGATTGGTTCAAGGACAGCTTAACAAATCAAACACAAGCAGTAAGAGCTAATGGAAATATTTCAACCTTTTTATCTCTGTGCAAAGGGGTTCCTCAGGGTTCAGTACTTGGACCATTGCTATTTACTTTGTATATAAATGATTTGGGATGTAAATTGGGTACTACACCAAGCATACATCTATATGCGGATGACACTATTCTATATACAACTGGATATTCCATACAGGCTGTTCAAAGAGATCTGCAGAGTGCATTTGATATTGTGCAAAAACAACTACTCCGAGATAGATTACTGCTAAATGCGACTAGACTCAAACCATGTTATTTTGTTCTAACAGGAAGAAAATAAGTAGTCAGACCTGGGCTATTACTACTTTGTATGGTGAATCACTTAAGAAAGTTTTCTCCTATAAATATTTAGGTATATGGATCGATGAGCATTTTACATTTAATTATCACATTGATAAACTGCTTTCAAAATTTCCTTTTTAGTTTTTTACTCAGTCTAGCAGATTAAAGTTAGTGACTGTTATTATTCTACCTGTTTTGGACTGATTTTATCTATCAGTTTTCTTCCAAGCAGTCTTTGCAAAAATTGGATGTAATATATAACTCATGCTGCCGTTTTGTTTTAGAGTGGCTTTTTTTGACACATCATTGTCAGATGTATAAAAAAACTAGAATGGTTCTCATTGACAAATCAAAGTCTTTATCACTGGTATTGCTTTGTTTTTAAAGTTATTAAAGGTGTGGTTCCCAATTGTCTTAGTACTTTAGTCAGAAAGGTCAATAATGGCTATAGTTTGCGATCTTGTGATTCTGGTAGTTTGTAGTCCCAAGGACACAGACCGGATTAGGAGAACTGGCTTTTTCTTATAGACTCCCAAAAACCTGGAACATTTTTTCACATGGGTTAAGAATGGCGTTTGATAACCTCTCATTTTTTGGTTATAAAGAGCGTATTGGGGATTTGCTTAAAACTCCTTGGCATTGCTTTTCTTTTAGTCCACATTGAAAAAAAACCTGCTGTATTACTGCTTCTTTGTTTATTTGTTGTTATTGTCTAAGGCTGGACCACACAAATATTAATTTTGTTGTTTTATGTATGATTGTGTCTGTGTATGACAGGGCCCCCTTGTAAATGAGGCCGAGGCCTCAATGGGTTAATTTCCTGAATAAATAAATAAAAACATGTTCAATGATTTGTTTCTATTGGACTCCTTTTTAATAACTAGAATATGTGCAAAAACTACCCTACAACAACCCCTGAGATTCCAGGTGCCATCTTTGTGATTTAATACAGGCTAAGTGGTTTGGGCTAAAAGATATGGACTTTTTCACTTAAATTTTAGTCAAGGTCTGTAGGGACTGAAAAAAATGTCCCTTTGTATGCTGTATAATGAAAAAAACTGCCCTAAATGAGCAGATGTTTTCAGCTTAGTGGGCACTGAAATAAAGATGAAATTGTTTCCTACACAACCCTGATAGAAAATGCACTGGGAAAATGTATTTATGCGTGTGTGTGTGTGGAATTAACAGAACATGCATTGTGTCTTTAAGGTGGGTGGCAATGGTTGATCGATGACAGCTTAAAAAGTATCCATCTCTTCTCTAGCGCAGCAAAACAGAAGATAAAGGTACTTTTAAAAATACATTATATATATATATATGAAATCTGTTATTTTGTTTGGGTAACCTGGAAGTGCTTTCACGCTGGTCTGTCACTCTCATTTACTCTTTTTTGTTGTGTAATGTTGTAATAAACGTTGTTCCACAAGGCATTGTATATGTGTCAGCTAATGTGTATGACCTTGCTGCTTCATATGACACAACATGCCATTGAGCAGCCCAATGACTCAGTCCTCTTTTCTGAACCAGATCCAAAAACATTTGCAATTTATTAGAAACATTGGTTTCAAAACTGAATGTTAAATTTAGAATCGGGCTCAGCCCTAATGTCAGATCTATTGTTTTTGCTAAAGAGAAAACTATGGACTTGAAAGAAATGAGAAGCTACATCTTCCTGGAATCCCGGTTCACTGACCTAACCACTGTGCTACGCTGCCTCTCAGTCGTCCGTTTTGAGTAGCTGTAATTCATTTAAAGATATGAAGTCTGTTTAGCAGCAGCTGATGAAGAATGACCCCACGCAACACATACAAAATGTATGTATCTATATATACCCACACAAGTGTATTGTATACTGATATCCCAATATTAAAGCACTATAATTGTGGAGGATATCCTTATAAAGTCGCTGTGAAGACAGTACATCATGTCAGCTTCATTAATTAGCCTGTATCATTTCCAGGAGGCTGCTGTCTCAGCCCTGGCTGCTTTGTGCAATGAGTACTATCAAAGTGCAGAGGGAGCAGTGGACCCCACCATTCAGGGTAAGAATGAATAAGGACATTGGACTCAGACCATAGTTGTTAACAGTTCATTGAGGCAGAGATGTACAGGGTGTCATGAATATTGCCTCTGACGTTCTTTAGAAAATACAGATTTTATTCTGATTTATATGGCGCCAAAATCTGGGAAATGTATCCAAGTCCATATTGCCCCCAAGCTAGTTACATATTTAGAAGTGCAATATTTTTTTAAGAAAATTGTTGGCTCACAAGTGCAATAGAGTGAAAATAGAGTTATGCTTTGCAGGTAAATGTGTGTGTGTGTGTGTGCGCGCATACAAGGGTGTATAACTGCAGCGTACCAAATGAAAAGTTTTAAGGTTTAATTGATTAAAAAATATTTTATTTCAAGATGTTTCGAACAGCTGTTTAGCTGTTTACTTTGTACAAGCTAAAGAAGGGCTTTTGTCCAAAATGTACTGAAAGGAATTATTTAAAAAAATTATTGTGCACATCCACCCCAAAAAACTTTTAACTTTTTAAATTTTATACATGTATAATATATGCATGTCTTCCGTACAGATGAGCTGGTGAGCCGTTACATTGTGCAGCTGCAGAGCACTGAGGAGATGACTCGCTGTGGATATGCACTCGCTCTGGGAGCCCTGCCTCAGTTCATGCTCTGCGGGAAACTGCAACAGGTACGTGTGCAGACTAGTGAACCACAAGGACAATGCCACTACTAAAGCAACGAGATGGAGGTGAAAATTTCATGCAACTGTTACCACGCTCAAATCAAGAGATACCAACGAGTTGCCAGAGTAGTGTCATGGTGTTATATTACTGGGGTTTATTCAGTGACAGATTTTGAATGACCCTGTGCTGTGGAAGCTAGAATAGGTGTCACAGCAAACCAATGTACAAACCTTTCAAATGTTTTCAATGTCAAGTGTTTTCATGGGTGGTATCTTGGTGCATTGTAAACCACTGTAATGGAATACTGTTTGTGAAATCAAAGTCAAACTTGAAATTTGTGCAAAGGTAAAATATAAACATGACGGCAAATAGTAAATTAGGTCTACTTTTTTATTGAAAATGTGTTTGATAGTTTAAACAATAAACGACTACACATAAGGTGTAATCTATAGAACGTGTATTCACAGCCTTCATCTGGAATGATGTGCACTTACAGAGATGAAGCTCTCGTGCTGCCTGACTTTAGTCAATGCTTTGAGGAGCACTAAATTCACAAGCACACCAAAAGCCAAATACATTGTATTTTCCTGGCACCTGTATATTGATGGTATATTGTATTGCAGGTGCTAGAAGGCCTGAGGAAGACCACCAGCATCAGTGTGAAGGATGTCAGCTTTGCGGAGGCAAGGAGGGATGCTCTGAAAGCCACTGCACAGTAAGGGGTTAAATGTGCATCTAATCCTTTCCTTTAATCTGTGCTTTGTATATGAAAGCTAAAACAAACTGCCTGTAGCACAGTCTTGTTGTGTAAGCCACACGTAAACCTTCTGCAACCTGCTCTGCTGTGGGAGAATTACCTGTATTACCTGTCTTAGCAGGTGAAAACAAGACCCCTTTCACCTGTGAAATGTTCCACACAACTCCTTATGTTTGGAGTTATCTAGTTTCCTGCAGGGTTAGACTGGGCTAGACTGTGTTCCTTAAAAAACAGGAACACTTTTTGCCCAAGATTCAGAGCTGTTCCTCAAGTGATCTGTTAATGTAGATATTTAAAATGTACAGTATATTTTAAAGATACAGCGAATAGCTTGAATCCTTTTTTTCCATTCACAATGCATTCCTTTTGTAGTTTTTTGCCATTCATTTTATTATCGTACATTTAGCAAAATAATCGTTCAAAATGCATTCCTTTTGCATTTCAATAAGACAATATTGTGATAAATTTTTCTGAACATTCATATAATCTTGAAAAAAAAAAACACCTTAAAATCCAGTTTGAATGAATATGATAATGAAAGTAATCTTGGATGAATGCTTTTGAAATCTAAATAATTTTAATCAGATTTAGAAATGCTTGTCATACAGAGAATAACAAGGGTGGATGCCTGTCAGGAATCACCTGACATGAACAAATGTGATCTTCTTTCCTTCTCAGGGTCTGTGCGACTGTAGGCGTGTCTCTGGGAGGCTCCCCTGATTCGGTGGTTTGTGAGCAGAACGTTCCTCAGATATACAGCACCCTGCTGGAGTGCATGAGAGACTACACCACCGACAGCAGAGGGGACGTTGGCTCCTGGTAATCATCGTGCCAGCCTGTTTGCAAACTTCTGTCTAATGTTCTGGCATCTCCAACAATTGTTTCTATTAATGAAGTGCTCATCTGTTTTTTTTACCTGTTATATTATCACCGGTCCTCCTTTAATTCTGGTTTGTATTTTATACTTCAGTTGGGAAAATTGCAGGTATTGTATAGGTGAAAAGCTATGGCTGCTTCCTGTTACTCAATCACTTCATGTGTTCTTTTTCAGACCACATTACCTGCAGCAAAGTTACCAGGATGGAGCAGTTTATTAATATCTTTGTACTTGATTTTTAAATGTGCATTTTCATGCAGTTGACAAATGAGCAATAATGCACCAATGCAGGCTGGGGTGCATCACTCTATTCAACTTCCTCTTGCATGAGGAAGTTGAATAGGGAACAAAAAAATAAGAAAGGGGACCATCTTTACTATTGCACCGTTTACTAGGTATCAATGCCTTGAGTTTGGATTTAGAAGTCGATTTCCAGTTGGTGGAATTAGAGCGTTTCAGAGTGTCACTGTCTTCAGATACCTGGCACAGTTTAGACCTGCCAATATGTTATACAGTATGAAGACACCAAAGGTTCATGAGAAGCCAGGCTGTTTCTTGTAAGTCCACACTCAGGTCTTGCTATCAGTTCTGGAGGAGACTGTCAACCGGTGAAACTTCTTCACGGATGTGTCTTTTTAGGGGCTTTAGTAAGAAATAAAAAATGAATGTTACTGTATCTTACTGTTTACCTGAATCTACTTGGCCACCCAAGCCTGCTGTTTGAGGTGCCAACCTTTGGAAGTGATCTCCAGTCTTATTAATGGCCGCAAAATATCCCCTTATTAGGAAGAAGTATAGGGAGAATTTACCATGCAGCCCTCCTTTTAACAGGTATCTAAAGAGAGGGGTGCGTGGTCATACAACTAGAGTAGAGCACCACCCTCCTCACAGCACTGTTCTGTGGGGGGGGGTGGAGGTGGGCCCTTCAAGTGCCACCAGAGATGCGTGGCGCTGCCAAGTTTTGCTAGAAATGTGGCTTGACCAGGTTCTTATCATTTTAAAAAGAAAAACCCTTGGGCGCTGTTATTGTAACCAATGCCCCAAGCAAAGTTTACCGATATTCATGGAATGTACCAGAAACAAACAGACGCTAATCTTAGCCATGCATTTGTACCATGCCTAAAATGTACAGCTCTCCCAGCTCTACTAAACATCTCCATTTTTATGAAAAGTCTGTGTTACTGTTTGGGATCTCAGTAGTGAGACTGTAGAAGACATTATGTTTAGTTAATACGTGTGTGGTTTGCTAATTAAAGGAAAATCCCTTTTTAAGAGACTGGGAAACATTATTTTGTAGTTTAAATGTTTTGTGGTTTACAACTTCATTGAACAGTCAGGTGGTAGATAATGTTCCAACTGTTATGTTTTTAATAGTTTTTAAGTTTAGTTGTGGTTGTTTTGTAAGAAGCTTGAATTGCGACTGAAAATTAACTTCATTGTAACCTTTTTTTTTAATATATATTCACTTAATTGTGAATGCCTTAAGGTGAATTAGTATATCTGTTTTATAGATGGAAATTGATGTGGAGATTATCTGAAGGGGTTAGAATTGAAGTCTTATGTTTTTCTTTGCTATGTTAACAAAACCCACAATAACCTACAGTAAGGATTTAAAACGTTTTGATCTAGGGTAGTATTTCAGAGTGGTGTATCTTCACTGATGTAGCAGAACCAATCCATATTGAAGCCTTTGCTATTTTCCTAACATCTTTATACAGGTGTGGCAAATAGAAGCAATCTTTTAACATACTCCTTCACTCAGCTTAGTCTAATGACGCATTAATAAAAAGCCAGTGCTATGGTGCTGAGTATTGCACTTAGTAATCTGGATTCAGTTAGGTGGAGTGGATTACAATTATGTTTCAGTCCAAACGGGCCATCACCAGCGTGTTTATAACCCATCAAACAGGTGGCTTAAATACTGCTGTGAGTGATCAACTGGAACGCAAACATGTTTGTGTGGAACCCATTCCACCATTGCCTTTATTAAAAATAAAACTGTATGGGTAATTGAATCCAGAAATGCAATGCAGACTTTTTCTTGTTTTTTTTTACATTGTAATATTTAATCACCAACTTTTTGAGGAATGATTGTATTGTATGGATTACAATATATAACATATACCCTCACATATGTTGTTTTTTATGGGAAGAGGGAAAGCATACAGTATATAGACCACTTTTTGCTTTGAAACCTTGGACCCTAATCACAAAGCTTTAACACACAAGTTATTTAATTCTGTTGTCATGAATACAATACAGTTTGATACTAATTTACTAATCTATGCAGTGCAATTTGTTGGCTTCTTGAATATGTTTTTGTATTATTATTCAGAGTTAAAGCATTGTGAATGGGGCACTGTGACACTTCTATCTCAACAGGTTTTCAGGTTTAGCACCACACCCTCCACACCACACCACGTGTTAAATGACACGAAGCAGACACTTGGGTTATCTGTTGTTTGTTCTGTTCAGTCCCCTCCTGTAGCTGGAGGGAAGGATTTTGGGGTGGATCCTAAAGAATTAATTAATTGTTGCAGGTGTGAGTAATTGAGTTTAGCCTCTTCCAGACACTTTGTACCAGTCTGAAAACCTGCCAATGTTCCAGAACGTGTAAAGAACTCCTGTGAACAAAAACAAGCCCAACCCCTTCTAATAACCTGTCTTCTCTTACCTGTTGATTTCTCTGCAGTCATAGTAATCAGCTGATTGTCTTTTCGTATGCACATATATTATGTACAAATGTACACATAAAATTAATTTATTTTTAAAAACAGTCATGATATATTTTTTTTGTCTCACCCCCAAGCACCACAAACCAGCAGGGATGGTTAAATAATGTTCTATTTTGTGTTACATTACATAAAATTGCTGAAGAACTGCTTGACCAAGAGTATGATTGGTTGGGTTAAGAACGCTGTGGGGTTGTACCCAGGATAACCACGGTTGACGATTCCCATGACGATTCCACAGTTTTGTATAGTTTGATAAAAGTCTGAGATTGCGGAAAGTTCATTGATTAGCCTTTTCAGCACTTGGATGCAAGTGCACCTTCTAGTGGATGAATTATATGTGTACTGCAAATATCTCCATCAATAACATGAGAATCACATGTTTTCACTTTTAAGACGTAATTAGTAAACATCTGTAGTCCCTAGAGCAAGTTATAATGCAGTGTGGCTACCATTTGCCCCATAATGCCATTTCCAGTCATACAGAGAATGCATAGGCTGTGGGCCGTACAAGCAAGGATGTGGAAATTTGGCTTCAACAAGCTTAGGCCTGGCTAGTAGTAAGTGAGTTGCTGTCCTTCGGTAATGAAACTCTGGCCTGGCATTACTGATTGTCCCTTTTCTATTTGACAGGGTGCGGGAGGCTGCAATCACTAGTCTTATGAAGGTGACATTTCTCCTGGTCCAGAGCCACCCAGAACTCATCTCACCTGACATGTAAATATTGATCCAAAAATATACCTTTCCTCATTTTATAGTTTTAAAATGATGAGTTAAAACTTTTATTTTACAATGACATGCATATTAAATAAAATAATAACGTCATTTTAAGCAGGTGAATGTACAGTCTGTGTCTCTTTTCTGGGGGTCCGGTGATGTTGTTTGCCCCTGTACCTAGTAACCCAGCTGTAAACTATACACAAACAAGAGACATCAGAAAGTCAAATGTAAACTATGTTAATGGTGAAGTGTGTTCTAAGTTTAACCAGTGTTGGTCCCCTGCAGTTGCAGCCGAATGCTGTGCTGCCTGGCTCAGCAGTCTGCAGAGAAGATTGACAGGTATCGGGCTCACGCCGGCTCAGTGTTCCTGCAAATCCTGCACTTCAATAACCCTGCAGTACCTCACATCCCCCACCGGGAGGAGCTCTTGCGCGTCTTTCCCAGGTATGCTAATAGTTTCACGTATTGGTTTAAATAAAACTTCACAGATCTTTTATTTTTTTAATTGGTCAATTATGCATGCAAAGTTATAGACAGAACATGAGTTAAATAGGGGAATTTAGTTTTTTGGTTATTCTGGTGATTATGTAATACATGCAGTATAGCAAACAATATATTCACAGTGGGCTTATAAAGTGACATCCTTCCAATAAATATTTTAAAATATATATTTTTAAACATCATAAAGTGTTTCCTTATCAATCTTGTTTTAGTTCATTGAGCTACAGCAGAGCTTGTCAGCAACAGGTGTATTTAAACAAAATGGAAAGCTAAACAGTCTGCTTTCTTAAGAAGTAGAGTAGACACACAGGAAGAATGCATTAAACTGACAGCCAAGAATCATATTTTGCCATAAAAATGTAACATCATTGTGGGACTGTGGGGCCGCTTCACATTCAACAAACCTGGAGACTTATTTACTGCATAAAGTTTGGCCTTTTCAACTGCTTAGGCCTGTATCTTTGAATTTTATTAGTGTTGTTTTCCATTTAATACTTAATAGGTACAATGCTCTGAGTGCATTGCACATGAAAAGCAATTTTGTGAAACCATGCAGATGCCTTTAATGGATGTATAGGATAGGGTATGAATTTTGAAGTCTAACGTTCTTGTTGTTGTACACTACTCAAGCTAACATCCAGTCCAATCATTCCCTGCTGTTGCATGGTACTATACAGTACCAGAACATACTCCTTCAAACATTTAGTCTAATTTGTGATTTGCACGTGGCTCAGTTCTTGGATCTCTTTTTATAAACAAATGTAATTGCATAACAGTGAGCGTGAGCAGAGAGCAGCTTGTGTGAGATCGCTATTGCTCTTGTTAATTAATAATAATTGTTTGTCTGTAATCTTCTTTACACTTTACCATAATTATAAATACAAGTCATACCTGAGGTAAAAAAAGCATCATATTCAAAAGAAGATAAACCAAGTTTAATTATAATGAGCAAGCTGGTTGTCCTGGTTTTTAGACACCACCATTTCCCTTGTGGCTAGAATTCTGCGCACATATTACCAGTCTAAAATGTAGTGAAGTGTAACCGTGATGTACGAGGCATTTGTTCGCTCTTCAGTACACAGGTCTGTCTTTATCGCAAAGTCAGAGCACTAAAATGAATATACAAGAAAAAAAAAAATCATATGGGGATATAGTCTACGTGATTCAAATGTAATTTTTATAAATGTGCTGTAGCTACCCTTTCGTCAAATTCCTGCATACCTTATGCATTATAGCTGTCTTCTGCAATACATTGTGTGCAAAATGAATGCACCATGGAAAATATCAGGAGATGTCATCTTGAACAGCGCTTCGGCAGAAACATTTCGATCAGAAAACTGCAAAGCGGCAGCCTGCTACAGCTCAACCTGGATTCAGTGCTATACAGAGTGACACATGCAGAGAAAACATATGTTACTTTTGTTTTAAATGAAAAAATACATTCGTTTTTATAGTTCTTTGTATGTACATATACCTTTTTACACACTAGTTTCTTTTGAAATGTTTATTTTATTACAGTTTTCATTTTTTAAAGTAGAGCTTTAAGTTAGAAAATAAACCCTTTTATGTTTAATTGTTCATTTAAATACAGCGTTTCAGCTGTGCAGATGTTTGGTATGACGTGCTTGAATAAAACCTTTGAATTGTATCCGATAGGTTGTCTTAAATTTTTAATAGTGACGTTTAAAATGTAACCGTCATAATGACTGCCTGCGGCGGTTTTAGTGTTAACATTGTAATAATAATAGAAAATACTATATTTTAACAGAAGTAATTTCTATCTGAACTATGGTTGTTCATTACTGTTATCATTTATGTCCAAAAGCAAAGCAATACATTTGAATTAATCTCACAAATCCTGATTAATTTAACTATCATACTAAATTCAGCTTCTTTTTTATATAATATTGCCATATAATCCAAACACAACATGCTTTGAAACAAAAGCTAAATCGGTAGAGATAATAGATTTAAAAATATCAAGAAAACGTGATACAATTTGCATACTTCTGATTTGGCTTGTCCATTGTGAATGTAGAGGCCTAAAGTGTGTATCCTAGCAACGGGGTAATCTACAGCACTAGCACAGAAAGAAGAGAACTCTGACACACTCAAGGTTTTAATGCAAACCGGCAACAGGAGACTTCAAACTGGGATCTAGTTTGATGCATTGATTCAGCAATATGTAATCGAAGCTCGGGAAATTTAGGGACAGATGATCAATAATCGATGCATCGATTAATTGTTGCACCCCTAGTATATACTCTGCGTGAAAACTACCTAAACATTTTAACAGTGCACTGTTGTGATTTTCAGGATTTAAGATATTAAAAAATCCAAAAATAAAAACCCCAAATATATATTTTTGTGAGATTTCTGTAATAATGGTTTACAAATTAGATTTGTGTTGTATTATATTTTCACCTTAAATGTTTGATTTTACATTTTGTATTATCAATAGGAATGCAGTTATTTTTTACTACTGCTACTACTACTACTACTAATAGTAATAATAATAAGATCATGGGAGCACTCAAAAAAAGTCCTTTAAGAGTCATACAGAAGCCTGTAGCCTTCTATAGGCTATATATAGATTGTGTTGTTTTATTTGATGTGTGACTCAATTAGTAACCACTTTAAAAGTTTACAGTGGTAGATTTGCACAGTATTTTTGCATGCTTTTCCAGTTGTTATACTTGGCACTTATTTTTCGTGCCATCCTAACAAAAACGTACTACGACATACTCTTCTATGTTTATTTTCATATTGTATTTCCCTTAAACCGGGATAAATAACATGTATGACTTGCTATTCTACATACTGTTGATGTAGGGCTACCTTTTCCATGATGCTGACCCCTGCAGTGTCTTCTATGTGCATGATCGTGTGTTGCAGGATTGGGTTCAACAATAGAATTGAACCTGTGTTTTCTTTTGTAGCTCGGAAGCAGAGACATTAAACTGGAACGCCCCATCTCAGGCTTTCCCTCATATCACTCAGCTGCTGGGAATGCCTGCCTACCAGTACCACACCCTGCTGGGGCTGTCTGTCTCTGTGGGAGGACTGACAGAGTCTACGGTAGGGAACACTCCTAGATACAGTGTGGAAATCACTTGCAAACTCATCTTTCCAATTAACTTGGCAATCAAAGTTTTACATTTGATGCTAACAGAACGGTAAAACCGAGACTGACTCAAACTACTTTAAAAGGAGTTAATTGACCCCTAAAGCATTGTCAGCATGTTCTAAGAAATTAATTTGAGGTAAAACGTTCTGATCCCTATCCTTAAACTAGAAGCTTTTAAAAAGCTCCAAGTAGCTTTTGGTGTAGTGGTTAGGGCTCTGGACTCTTGACCGGAGGGTCGTGGGTTCAGTTCCAGGTGGGGTCACTGCTGCTGTACCCTTGAGCAAGGTACCTTACCTCGATTGCTCCAGTAAAAACCCAACTGTATAAATGGGTAACAGTATGGGTAAAGGTAAAATATAATGTGATATCTTGTAACAATTGTAAGTCGCCTGGATAAAGGCGTCTGCTAAGAAAGAAATAATAAGAATAATAAAACAACAAAGATTATGCAATTATTTTTTGTTGACACTGCACAATAGCAAAGAAAATCTGCTTCCTTTATTGGAGAGGTGGTTTGTTTTGATGTAGCCACAATAAGGTAAGCGTCGTTAATTATAGATATTAATGTAATTATAGGGCAAGTCAAAATGACTAATGCATCTGTCAGAGTTGCAATGTGTGTTAATGTTATGGTGTATGGTCAGTACATTCAAAATTATTATTAATAGAATCTAACCAAAAAAAATATATATACATATTTTAGTTTATTTTACTGAAAAGTATTTTTTATGGCTTGTTTTAAAGAATTAACCCATTTGTTATCACCACAAAGTAATAAAGGAATACTCTTTCTCTAAAAACTGAAGGGTGAATGGATGTGGAAGCAAAGTGTTTTTCCATGGAACCTCCAGTAGATGGCAATATTTAGTCATGTTTTCATGTAACAGGGTTTCAGCTCTACCTTTATGGCGCTAACAAAATAATTCCAGTAAATCTTACCTAATATGAATCACTCAGTTTTGTAGGTTTCACATGTTTCTGTATGAAAGACAAATGCATTATGGTAAACATGTATTTTACTTTTTAAGGGATTATTTTCTAAGATACTAATCAATTAAATTTACAAATCACTCCTGTAAAACTCAGAAAACGTACAACACACAGTTGACTTTTTTATTTCTATTTGACTTTTGTATCTATTTTAAACTTTATTCATAAAATATTCATAAAATAGTAAAGTATTCATAAAATAGTAGTAGGCCTACAGTACATTTTCATATCTAAATTGGTTCTTAGCGATCACATGACCGTGCAGGTATTCTTGGACAACCTCACAGTTTGGATGTAATTTTGTAATGAGAGTGAAGACTGAATGTTGCAATTGTTTGTTTGCCCATTTTATAAGTGCAGTAACACACTCTAGGGTGTGCAGCAGTTATGAAATTACCTCAATTCCTGGGTGGCTGAAGGAATTTGACTTTGCCTCTGCCTCACAACGCACCCAGGGAGTCCGGCAGTTTTATAACTACTACACACCCTGTGCTGTGTTGTTGCTTACTTAAACGTGCACTTAAAAACAAATGTGTTGGAATGATCTTTTCAGTCAGCCTTAGCTAATAACCTTTTCAATGAACCATCTCATAAGTAACAGTAGAGTACTTTGTATGCTGAGCTTATCTTCTCCAATGCTATTTAAACACCAGCACAAAAATAATTTTTTTCTGCTGGTATTTGTTTTTCCCGCCATTATTACTAGAAACGTTATTTTTCTGTTCTTGTTGTTTTATTTACACTTCCACAGCCCATTTTAGCTTGAGGCCTAGTTCATCTTACACTGTAGCTGAACTGAAGTTTCCCTTGAAAAAAAAAATTGTGCTAATGAAGAAGACTTGCGGTACTCTTTTCATAAAGAAGGCTTACTGCCAGATAACTTTTGAGTTGGGCTCCTCTAGACGGGAACCGTTTGAAATCCAGTGTAGAGGAACCCTACTACCCTCATCAAACACAGTACTGTGGAAACCCTTGACACTGCCAAGGCTGTCTCTTACTCGGGGTCTAAAGAGACTCTTCATTCTGTCTCCAGATTCATAACACTGAAGACCACCCATCACTTAATATACAGTATCAGCAGGACCAGCACATGTTGTTGGTACGGGAACGTTTCTGGTTTCAGAACTGGCACACGGCTCCAAAGCCTTTGCTTCCTGTCTTCTTTCAGTGAGTTTTGAATTTTGTCACAGTTGAGAGATTCTCTTTTCTTACACAAGAGAAGCCAAAAATAATAAGGGAATAAAAAAAAAGTTTGGGGGTGACAGAGGGGATAGTGACATCCTGAAATAGGAATGTTTCCCCAAATAAGGAAAATGAAAAAGTCGGCCACCCATGAGAAGATAAATGAAACGCTGAACTTATTAATTACAGTTTATGTGTTGTGTGTGACTTACAGAATCATATCGCTATGGAACTAATTTGGCATTGTGCCTACAAGCTAAATTCCAGACTTATTGACTGGATATGTTTGGTCTTTTTTGACCCCAATCTTGAATAGTACAGTACACCCTCACTATAACAGACCTGTTGGGGTCCAAGCCTTCTGTTTGTTATGTCGAGGGGTTCGTTATAGTGAAAGGACAATCAAAATGAAGGATGAACTGTTGGAGTAAGTTAATGAGATGAGATTGTGAATAACAATAGAATTACACATATATGTTCGTCTCATGTATGCAGTATTCTGCCTTTGCTTTATCCTGTTCATCAAAGAATTAAAACGCAGTACAGAAAGTACAAATCCTGAACTGAAGCTGAACATTTATTCAAAATCAATCTGGCACGAATCGTTTCAAAGTGCACCAAATCTTAGTCCAACATGCAAGAATCCCAAACTGAGCTTTTATTCCAAATCAACTCGACATGAAAAGTTAATCAGATTTTTTTTTCCTTTTTATCTTTAATCAATTTTGCTTTGCCGCATGGTTGCTTAACAAGCCAAAAAAGTGGTTTTTGACAACCTATATTCACGACAGAGACATGCCCGTGTTACTCCTTTTTTCAAACTATCAATATAGTTTCTAGCTTTGTGGCAACATACAATTATCTTTTTGGAGGCATAGTTTCACAGCGCGCGTTTTTTATTAAGACAAAAGAGTTGACTTTACTGCAGAGGTGGCTTCGCGTGCGTGATGTTGACAGTGTGTGTTTATATGATCTTTTTTGTTTTTTCATTTGGGATCCTGGGGCCAGGTTCGTTATACCCAAAAGTTCGTTATAATGAAGGGTGTTATAGCGAGGGTGTACTGTATATAGCTTCAAAAGACATTTTTACATTTTTATTTCTGTCCTTTCATCCTTTTTATGTTTGCTATTTTTCCTTTATCTGGAGAAAAGTGTATCTGATTGTGATGAAATGTGTCAAGGACATTCTTTAGAACAGGAAAGTGGAGGTATTGGTTTATAAGAAGGTGCCTTCCCATATGTATAAACTGTATGTATATATGTATGCCACTCCTTTATATTGTATCTAGAAAAACACTTATACAATTGGGATGAAACTTGTTAATCCTTTGCTGCATTTTAATAAAACACAGCTTTTTATCTACGGGCTCCATGTCTTCCTCAAAAGAAAAAGAGGAGGTCAAGTTTGGTTTTTTTTGTTGGCATCTTTGATTGCAACCTTGTGTAATGGAATTATTTTCAAAAGCTGACATTAATTACAGTTGACTGAACTATAATAAAACTGGTAAATGATTTGGAATAATAACAAATAAAAAAAGTTTAACCAGGAAAATAATTGAACATAATCGCATAGCATTTTCAGTGACCTTGTCGATGTTCAGAAACATTACAAAGTCAAAGAACGATAACCGCCCCCCCCCCCCCCCCCCCAGTGAAGTAGAACAGCTATAAACCATTGCACAGGGTGCACCATTCAAATATTCCATCCGTGCTAACTGAAGAGGACGGGAGCAGAACCATTGGAGCTCTGCTGTATTCTTCTTCCTTGGAGACACATTTCAAAGTGTCATCAGTAACACCAAGATGAAATGCTTTCACAATGTCTTGTCTTCCTCGGACTGTTTTTCTTGGCAGCCCTCACCATTCTTCTCATTCAAATGAGGCCTTCATTGAGTAGACGAATTGGCTGAGAACTCAGAATAGATCGGCCACTTTTCATCTTTGTGACTGAGATGGCTGTTGAAAATCCGGAAGAACCTTTTAGCAGTTCAAACTGTTACAAACCATACCCTATACATCCATTAAAGGCATCTGTATAGTATCACAGCTATGTCCAATAATGTCCTCATCCCACACAAAAGCAACAGGGTGGGAAAAACGCTTCAAATTGTTATTATTCTGCTAGTCCTAATGCATTCCTGATTTTATGGTTGAATCACGATACACAGTTTTACTGTTAAATATAAAATAAAAGCTTTTGTTTCATTGTGGAGGTGCCTCCCATGCTTTGTGCAGACCAGCACAGAGTACTGAATTAAGTGCACATGCTGTGCATTTAAAAGACTGCTATCTTCACAAATTGACTGTCTGAAAGAGGGTGCGAATGAAAACACTGTTGCCGAGACGGCTGTTCAGAAACAGGAAACTGCTAATCTCGCAGCGGCCAAACCTTTTTTGTTCTCCGTGCCAGGACTTTCTGTCCCAATAGAGTGGCGGGCCAAGTCCAAGAAACGTGGCTCGGGGTCTTCCATTGTGGGGTCAGTTAATACACAATGCTGGTGAATAATGAATTCAGCAAAGCAAGCCTTGCAGTCTTTACAGGCTGGCAAAGGGAGTATGTTTCATCATTTAAATGTACTGACGGTCGTAATGTTCAAGAACTTTTCTTTTCAGTGACCAGATCTAAACTGTCAAGCAGACAGTGATCCACCCCCCCGGGTAGGTATTAGTGACTTTTAACGTTGCCAGGTGACGACACAGAAAAATGATTCTGACAGCCAACAAATTGGCCGGCAATTACAGCTGTTGACTTTCCCCACAGAGTAGCGACCTACAGTTTTTAATGCCTGCTTTACTGTGTTAAGCTGGCAAGATGGAGCTTCCTTTACTGTTGAAATGAAACTGAAAGCTGCCACTTTCAAAGAACGTAATCTTCTACATGTTTACTCCACTCTTTATAATCTAAGAAATCCTTGTGACTCATTTGCTGCAGACAGTGTGAAGCCATTCCTCAAAGTGCAGTCTGTTCTTTTATTGATTTTAACCTTGTTACTCTGAATTATTACGAGGATTAGGCACTGTTATGTTCTGTTGTACAATTTCGTCTTGTTGTCATTACAATTTGCTTTTGTTGCTGTTTTGCTTCATGAACTAGTTCTGCAGAAATTACTGTGTACATTTATTGTGGTAAGCTTTTATAAGGGCTGAATGCATTAATTTATCTAAAGCAACACCTTTTCAAAGTAGAATCCATGAAATAATGCTTCGGTTTCCCTTTTAAGTTTTGTTTCCTGAACAATTTACTGCCTTATGGTCACTGCTTGTCAGAATTAGAGGGTACATTTGGCTGCAGAGTGCAGGCTTCAAGTCTGGGTTGTGGCAATAATGAGACACCTTGTGACCCTTCACATCTGAAGGAATCTGGGTCTAGTGACAAGGGTTTAAGAGGAACCAGAGCCAGAGTGATAGGCTAACAAGGCCGGGCTCCAACTATACTGCTCCCAGTTCAAACACACCCTTAATTACTTGCAGACTGAAGTGGCTGCACTTTCGTGCACTTTGTAATAAACGGCACATATTGGCTGAAGTTTAAAAAAACAAGCCATTTTTCAAAGGCCGATTTGTTGGTGACATTTATAGTCAATGTTAACCTTAATTTGGGTGTACAAATTCCAAGTTTTACAGAGGGAAAGCTTCAGAATGGAAGTAACTTTCCCTCTTGTGGTTTGCATCTGGCTGGATGTGAAGCTGTAGGGACTGCTTTGCAGCTGGTGCTTATGGTTCTTTACTTAAGTGACAGAGAGACCTGTACTTCTACACCCCACTCAATTCTTGATCCCTTCACTGCCAGGATCGGCCCTTTCAGAATCCCACATGCCGTGAGACAGATGCTTCCAAAAAAGTTTAGAATTGGCAGGCTTTATAAACGAATCTCAAGAACCACCCAACATTTTATTATTTTTTTTTTTTTTTTACAGATGTTGTCTCATTAAATAAGGTTAGACAACATCAACACTTCCAGTCCAGGTCTTTGTTTCAACCCTGTCCTTAATGATTACATAACTAATTAAACTCTTGGACAGGCCCTAAAGAACCAGGCCTACATTTACACAATTTAAGCATTATAAGACCCGTTAATAGTTTTGTATTTGGGAAAAAAAAAAAAAAAAAAGTTTGAGATCACTAAAATCGAGCATAGCAACCACAGCTTTGCAACCTCTGTTCTTTTGCTCTTTACAAAAAAACAAAACTCACCGATTAACGAGAAAAGTGGCTGCGCCGGGTAGATGCCAGCCTTCTGAAGTCGGGCTGGTAAGATGTTGTGGCAATGCAGAGGCATTGATGCAGGTGCTCATCTGTTATCCGACTTCTCTGTTGGTTTTTATTTAGATTCATCATGGAGAAGCCAGAGTCACAAATGTAGGTGGGTGCAAACATTGTCAGCAAGAACATGTGTTGGGCTTTGAGCACTTCTATGTTTAAAAGTTCCACCACCTCAAGCTGGAGAGATCCCTCATCCAATGAAGGAAGCAGCTTCTTTGCTTCGGCAGTCCACTGTCCGTTTGCAGATACAGAAAATAGTTGGCAGAGAAATAAAAGGAGCTCGCTGGAGAATTTGAAGTTTTCAAAACGTGCAGAAAAGTTTTCAATCAACCATGTCATGAATGCACACATGTCCGCATCTACAGTTGAATTACTCTTCTCACAGTGCTGGCGTAGATAAGGGAAGTGGAGCATCTTTCCACTGAAGTCTGTTTAAAAAAGAATCAGTTTGCTACGGAAGGCAGTTACTGCCTCGTAAAGGTCAGCAACAGTGTGGTTTCGGCCTTGCAGTTGCATATTGAGCTGGTTTAGATGGGAAGTGATGTTGCACAGAAAATACAGTTTTGCCACCACCGCTCTGTCATTTACAAATTCAAGAAAGGCACTCGCCTTTTGGCTTTTTTGGGTACCTAAAAAGACACCGATCTCGTCCTGCAGTGCACACACTCTCTCCAGTACTTTGCCCTTATTAAGCCAACATACACCGTTGTGCAGTAGCAGGTCTTTGTGTGCCACTGACATATCCTCCAAAAGGGTCCTGAAGAGTCAATGCTGAAGACTAGAGTTTTCCCGAATTAAATTAACGAGTCGCATAACTGTATTCATGGTTTCCTGCATTGCTCTGCAGAGCATGGACTGGTGAATTATACAGTGGACTGACATGATCGCCGGGTTTACAGCAGCAAGCCGGCTAACGAATCCCTTTTGAGAAAAGAGCATAGGCAGAGCCCCGTCGGCAACGACTGAGTTAATTTCGCGAAGATCCAAATTGTTATTTTCAAAAAACTTGATTAGTTCTTCAAAAACTACTTCACTAGTAGTTGCCCATGCAAAGGAATCAGACATAACGGCTCCTCTCAAAGACTTGCCATCAAACAAGCGCACAAAAAACGGAAAGCTGGGCAACATTGGTTTTGTCACAGGATTCATCAATTGCAAGTGACATGAAATCTGCCGCCTTCAGATCAGAAAGTAGAGACGAAAAACAGTCGCCCCCAAGTACCCTGACCCTTCTAACGGAGCTGTTATCAGACAATGGAATTTGTTTAACCAGCTCTGTGGTAGATTTTTTTGTTTTTTCGTCATGATTTAGCACTTCTTCCAGCATATCTATAGCACATGATTTTAAAAGCTCAGTTTCAGTGAAAGGCTTTTTGCAAGACGCCGTGCAACATGAAGGGACGCTGCTGTTGCGTTTTCCTGGATGGGTGCCGTTTTATGGATCGCAAGGACAGAATTGTGGTAAGAAGAAATTAAGCTTTCTATTTTATCTTTGCGTGCGTTTGACTTCGGAGGAAAGGGATTTGAAGATTCATTAAGGGAGAATGACATGCTTGAGGGAGAAGGGACAAATGCCTTGCATTGATCAGTACTTTTTACGAAGTCAGTCAAGTCAATAGAATGAAATCCAGTGACAGGTAGCAAACCACAGTTCGCAGGATATCAGCACCGCAGTCATAGATGAGAGGCGGATTTGCATAAACACAACTAGTGATGGACCTAATGATCCTTGTGAACCCGGTCAGATGAACCAGCGTAAGAGAGAAAAGAAACTCCAAACCTGGAGTTGAATGGCCAAGAGCTTCTGAGAAAACAGAGTGGGACACAGTAAACACAGATCTCTGGAAAGGGTAGGTGGAACAGTTGAAAAGAAGCTGGATAAATTTGGGGATACCATCCACGCATATGGAAGCAAAAGGTTTGGAGTTGAAAAAAGAAAGGAGAAAGTACAAACTATTCCTGTGAAGTCTAGATAGCAGCAGGAGATTGAGCACTTAGAGAAAGGAGGCAGATGAGGAAGGAATGGATGAGAGCAGAACAAAAACAGGTTGTACCAAGAGCATGGCGCCGAGCAGGTGGGGTCTTTATACCCAAAGAATAAGATTCTACGAGTATCGGTTAGTTTCACCCTATTTCCCTGTTAAACTTGCAAGGCAAGATTTTCTTTAGCATTGTTGCACAGAGATTCTCACTTTACCTATTGAAGAACTGCTTCATTGACACTTCAGTACAGAAAACTGTTATTCCAGATTTCCCAGGATGCTTAGAGCACATCCCTGTGATTTGGCAGCAAATTTAAACAGCTAAAAAGGAGAGAAAGGAGCTTTAGATAACATTCCTGGATTTAGCTAAGGCGTACGGTTCAGTACCACATGAGCTTCTTTGGGCAGCATTTGATTTTTTCAGTGTACTGAGGACAATAACAAACTTAGTGAAAGCCTACTTTGGAGATTTGCAATTTTGTTTTTCAACTTCAAAATTCACCACTACATAGCAGTGTCTAGAAATTGGAATAATGGCAGGATGCACCATTTCTCCACTGGCTTTTACCATGGCAATGGAAGTAATTATTAGGGCGTCAAAATGGGTAGTGGGAGGAGAATGGGCACGAATGCAATTCTAGCCCACTGAGTCAAGGAGCATCTCTATAATTAAAGGTAAAGTAGTGGATAAGAGGTTCTACATTAACGGAGTATGTTTGGCCTTAGCATTGGAAGACAAGCGCAGCAGGACCAACAGGTTACCACCAATACTTGCAAAATATGATACATGAAGAGAAACATTCCTCCATTCCAGGGGAGCAACTGCCAAGAAAAGGTATTACAACCAAAACTCGTCTAGGACAACTAGAAGCTGCTAGAGACTGGAAAATGCTGGCAGATGTTGGACAACGGCTTATTTTCCCACTGCATCAGCATGCCTTGTTCACTGGTAGAGTTAACAGTGCCATGGGAGGATGCTGTGGATGAGGTGTATAAAAGGAAGACACTTTGGTACAAACTAGCTGCTGAAGCGGAACAGCGAGGATGGAGAGTCCAGGTTTACCCAGTGGAGGTAGGTTGTCGAGGATTTGGGCGCACTCGACAACCCGGTTTCTCAGAGACACTGTATTCAGTGGTCAAGATTTGCGACTCAATAGTGAAGAACTTATCTGAAGCAGAGGAGCAGCAGCTGTCTCTGGTTGAGACAAAACGATTCTGGTTGGGTACCTCAAGCACAGTAGAAAAAAAAAAAAAACATTGATATAAAGGAAGGTATGTAAGCTGGACTTAGCTGAGTGGGGAACGGAGGGGGGTGATGCTGGGACGCCAGAATCACTGTCTAGCCGTCTTAAGGTGTCGTGAGCTAGTCGACGAAACACCAAGGATGGAAGGTGCCTATTTGAAGACCCCAGAGAAGTACCCTACTCAGCTTAGTCCAGACTGTTGTCATGCTGATGCGCTAGGGAGGCCGCACTGTTGTTGATCCCCGGAGCCAGCATTGCAGCCATTTTGTGTGCTGATGCGCCAGGGAGGCAAAATAGGCTGATCCCTGGAGCCAGCATTACACTTCAGCCATCAACACCAGGCAGAAGGATATCTGTAACGCAGATGGATCACATTAGTTTACACTAAAAGAAGCTATGTCTTAGTTGGTGCTTATCTTGGCGAGAGCTGAGTCCAATATCAACATGAAGTTTTAACACCTACTCTCATGTAATGGAAATCATTATATATAGATACTGATGCACAAAAGAAGGTCTAATGGATTTAATCAAATATTTTAAACATAGATATCAAACAAAATCACAGAAAATGTGAACAATGTGAACAAAAATACAGATCAAAGTTTTCAGTATGAAACGTGACACACTGTCAAAATGAAAACATTACAAAGTTAGTATCGGGTATGACCTCCCTGAGCATTAACACAATCCTGGCAGTGTTGATGCAGACCTGATCAGCCTCTGGATAGACTGCTGTGGGATGTTCCACCACTCTTCCACAAAGGCGTTCTTGTGTTAAAGGAGATTCCTCCCCATATCATCACACTTCCACCGCCCCACCAGTTGGCTTGAACAACGCAACAATGCTCACCACAACTTGGTGGGCCGGTGTGGTGACTCTCTGCCTTCCAGGACGTGGCCTGTCCCTCACCGAGCCGGTTTCCTGGTTTCTCTGGACTAGTCTGCTGATTTTTGAAGCAGAACATCTCATTCTCTGGGCAACTTTGCTAACAGACAGGCCACCTTCAATCATGCCGATAGCAACCAGCATGGGCGTCCACAGATAGGTGCAAGAGGGGCACTTGCCCCACCCTGGAATCAGAATTTACAAAAAAAAACAATAGTTGTACAGTGTTTTTCAGGAAAATTAATAGACCGATCTTAAGATCTGTGTTTTAAAAATGTGTATTCAGTTAATTTTTTTTTTTTTTTTAAATAAACAAATAAAAACAGACTACCTCTAATTTTCTTAGAGACGTCCTCCCTCTCCTACGTATCGAGACAAAGACACACACACACTCGCACACACACACACTAGGGCTTCTTGCTTTCTGTGTTTTCTTCTGACTTTTCGTCTCTCCTTTACAAATTAATTTCACAATTAACAGTTTCTCTGTTTCAATTCAGAAACCAAAACCCATTAAACAGTGCTCAGGGACATTTTAAAAGGGGAGTTACATTTAAACACGACAAAAACACAGATGCTGGTGAGTAAATGACTCTTGAGATGAATATTATTTAAGGTAGGGCTAAGGAAAGGCCATGTGTGCGTGACGAATCATTACTATTTGCATACGTTTTGCGCGTGAAGAAGATGCCAGCGCCCAGTGAAAGGAGTGTTTGCTTCCAAATGTTTTTTAAACCTCATTCTGTTTAGAAAAACATCCTCGATCACACATGTACCAGCAGAGGAGGTTGACTTGATCACAACGAGCGAGCATATCCCTTATATGCAAAAAAAGACTGAAAAAAAAACACCACTCTACAGCAAGCAGTTCTCAGAAATCCTGCTACCATCTAAACACAAAATATGTTGCCTGTAAGTGTAAAAAGTGGTCAAAAATGATGGACTGAATGGGCTAACACTGCTTCTAAAACACAGAGCACCTATGAGGCACACAGATATAGAGAACATTTCTGAATTCCTAAAAACTGTAGGAAATCCGTGTGCTGACTGACCCTAAAGGTTGGTTTATACTTCTCTCGCAGACAAAAGCCGTATGTCAGCTGCAGACACGTCTACGGGTGCACCAGAAGGATTGAAGCACCCCCGAGTTTGCAGACTGTTTGACACAGCAAAGTTATCGTAGCTGTTGGTTATACTTTCAGCCAGTCTGCGTTACTGCCGGTGTCGACTTGTGACTAGGGTTGCCAACAGGCTCCACAATTCCGGGACACTGAGACGGAACGGGATTTTAAAATTGACCCTAAACTGAATGAAGTGAATGTGTAAATTGGCTCCTATATATTTGCTAAAATGAATACTGTTGCTGAATTACTATGAGCAGCAAACAAGTAAAACTGATCAGCTGTTCACCATACTGCCTACTGAGCAACGTTACTGATTTGATTGGGAGAGTAATTGCATGTTATGGGCAGTTTAATATTAATGAACAGAAAATAAATAGCGACGTTAACTTCTTATATATATAAATTGATACAATATTTTAGTAAGAAAAAGGGCTTTTGCAGTAAGTGAAATTGTAGAAACAAACAATCAGGATGCTGGTACCTGGGCATTACTTAGCAGTCCATAAAACAGAACTGTGTGCATGGCAAGTGGAGTTGCTCAGCCCCACTGCTGTATAAGCGGTTTCCTGGCACCCCAAGCACTGAAACAGGCTTCAGTTGTTAAAGGCCCTCTTTTTGAGCAGGTGGCACCAGGTGTGTTTGATGGTTTTGAAATTGCACCCAGAGCCACAAGAAGACAGAGCTGACGCCGCTAATCACATTGCGCTTGTGTTTCGTCTCTGTTCAGACCCGGGTCTCAAGTGGTGAAAGATGGGAGCCTTAAACCACTTCCATTTCTCCAGCTCTGAGAAAAAAAGATTCTGTGCATCTTTTAATGGGAGCAGACCGTTTTTTAAATTTTGAAGGGAAATCAGCAATAAAAAAAAAAATCCATATAAAAATGAATAATTTACTGTCCGGAAGCAAATTTAAATTCACCCATGTAGGTATAGTTCTACCAAAAAGAAAGTTCATGGTTTGACTTCCACCATATGGAAGTCAAACCATGAGCTTTCTTTTTGGTAGAACTATACCCAAAAAGTAATGCAAGAACACTGTGAAGTGGGATTTCCTTCAAACGCTAAAACCCACTTCTATTCTCTTGAAACCAGCCTGTGTTCATTTACTTTTCCAAATTTTCTAAACCTTGTGGTGTAAAGTGTATTAATCTGTGTCACGATCGCACAGTAGGAGTGCTGTAAGAAGACATCTGGAGTGTGGAGTCTGTATTGAAACGTTTTGCTTTGTAGTACCATTCGGAAAGATAATTGGTTATTTAAGGAAGTCATCCTGCTCGAATTGAAGTAACCACATTTGTACAACAGCACCAAGACATTGCATGTAAGCATACTTACAAACCTTTCTCAGTGAACAAATTGTCATCTCCTATATTGTTGGCAAGTATTGTGTTTTCTTTCCCTAAAAGGTTTTTTTTGACACTGTATATTGAATTTAAAAATACATATATATATATTCAGGATTATAAAATTCCTTTTAACACCAATATCGTACTTTTGCTAATCCAAACGAGTTGGCACAGAAGCCTGTTGATTGACTTGTTTGGTCTTTGCTTTATGTATGTATTTTTTTATTTTTTTTTATTTTTTTACATAACAAATAAGTAGTGTTCCACGTTTTCGTTTTTTGTCTTAAAAAAATCTGGGAATTTTTCGGAGTTTATTTTACGTATATTAAAATAGGGATAAAACCTGTAAAAAAAAAATAATAATAATTAATTGAAACATTGGTAAAAATCGGGGTGGGGAATCTCAGTCTACACACTTTACATGTAGAATATGATGTGTAGCAGTTCTGGTTTCTTATTAGGTTTAACGTCCCTGGCATGTCTGATGAAGTACAATCTGTGCAAGTCGAAGCCACATTTTCCCAAGTTAGCTGGTACTTTACGAAACGTTTGGGCAATCGCTGTGCTGACGGAAACAGTATCTACAGAAGGTATGAACATGACATCGGCACAAAACAAGTCAGGTTTATTTGCCTTGAAATCATAAAAATAAAATAAAATTGACAGAACTGTGTGGTGCAAGCCATCGAAAGACGCGTCAAAAATCACACTGGACATTTCCATCAATGCGTTCCATAAGTTTACCAACTAAAGCATCACCATGTTCTGTCAAATATTTACGATTTAAGATTGTCGGTGTTAGGCAGTGTTTTAGCTGATGGACAGACAGTACTTTCACAAGTAGTCACCAATACATACCTCTCTGCAATAAACAGTGGCTGTCCAGCAAAGCACAGCGCTCTGACAAACTCATTAACAGTCATTCTGCTCTCTCTTTTATTAAAGTGCGTGTAAAAGCCGCATAAATGGATTGCTTGTCTCTCAGTTTATTTTTTATTTTTTTTATTTAGTCGTTGACAATTAGTTTTTATTATTTTCTCCCCAATTTGAAATGCCCAATTATTTTTAGGCTCAGCTCACCGCTACCACCCCTGCGCTGACTCGGGAGGGGCGAAGATGAACACACGCTGTCCTCCGAAGCGTGTGCCGTCAGCGGCCCACTTCTTTACACTCTGCAGACTCACCATGCAGCCACCTCAGAGCTACAGCGTCGGAGGACAACGCAGCTCTGGGCAGCTTACAGGCAAGCCCGCAGGCGCCCGGCCAGACTACAGGGGTCGTTGGTGCGCGGTGAGCCGAGGACACCCTGGCCGACCTAACCTTCCCTCCCCCTGGACGACGCTCGGCCAATTAAGCGCCACCCCCTGGGAGCTCCTGTCCACGGTCAGCTGTGGAATAGCCTGGACTCGAACCTGCGACGTCCAGGCTATAGAGCGCATCTTGCACTCTAGCGAGTGCTTTTACTGGATGTGCCACTCGGGAGCCCTCAGTTCACTTTCTTGTTTTAGTTTAATGTGTCGCTTATTTTTCAGTATGTTCTTTTATTGTCCGCGCGAACATGTAGGCCTACCTCAATGCAGCAGTATGCATCTTCTGCCTCATCTGAACCAATTCTGCTGTTTTTGCTTTTTGTATACTTAGAAACATTAGTTTTCTTTTGAATATTCATAATCTGATTTATGTTTTCTCCCCATTCCTCATCCACTAAAAATATTTTATTTTCGTGTAAGTATTTCAATTTAATTTTTGATCAAGCTAGTAGTTACTACGCCCAGCAATTGCCACAGTAATCAGACTTTGATTTGCCAACATAATCAGGTGATTGTTAAATGACAGAGAACCACAGTTGGTCCTCTGACGTCTAAACATCTGCTGTATCCTAGGATACCGTGCAGGGCTGCCACAATGTCAGAGTCAAAATAAAACAGCATTAAAATCAAATTATTGTGTATTTCATAGAAAGTAGTACCGGGATAATATTGAATAATAGACAACAAATGAGTATAAATCAGTAAAAACCGATGTCCAGTTAAAAAAGAAAAAAAAAATCTGTAATTTTTCGAAAAAATTCTGTAATTTTTCGGTAAAATTCTGAATAAACCGGAAACGCGGAAAACACTACAAATAAGTAATAACCTTTGAATAAAAAACAGCTGTAAATGTTTCATGCTTATCATACAATATGACATTGAAGGTTTCTACATCCATAATTATGATAGCATGGTTTGGATTATAAATCAGTCTGAAGAACGTTATGGAACTTCTGCAATTGCTGTTTTTTTATTTAGTAAATCCAGAAAGCTGTCTTCTCCTTATCATTAAACGTATAACCTTTTATATTGCAGGTTCGATTCTCAGCCCAGTCCCTCTTTGATTATCTTAAGACGATACAACAGGACGCGACTGCCATGAACAATTTTGGGTGCACTTTGCTGCAGATCTTCAGGGATAATGTGCGGAATGACAGGTAGGGGGCGCTTGACTGTAGAAACAGAAGATTTACTGAACTAAAAACAAATAACCTTGATCACCCTAATGCAGATAATATTTGAGTTCAATTTCTTTATTTTCCTGGTTTTGTTATTTCTTCCTGTGCCTTGTAATTCATGTAATTGTTAATCAATAATTATTCTACTAATCAAAATATTAAGATTTGTAGATGGCTGAAGTACAGGAGCTATGGGTGTAGCTTAGCTTTGTCACAGAGTTGTTATAAAAGCACACCTTTTAACCTTTGTCCAGATGTATATGCCATCACCTCTTTCTGCGCTACTGGAGAAAGCACCCATTGAAATAGATGGGCATACTTTCCCATGATCACATTTCCTGTTCTGTAAAGGTTAATTATCAGTTGGTAATTCAAGTAAGAAATGGTTTGTGATGTGAACTTGGACCCAAGGTGATGCAAACCATTTTGATTGTTGGAAAGTAATACCTGGTTTGACAGTAGCCATGATTTTTTTGTAACTTATATAGGAAATGTTATTAACTAAAGTGGATGTGATTATTTATTATAAGTGTAGAATGTAAGACTGATATGATCCTAAATTACTGTTTGAAAAAATTATTTCAAGGTTGAAGCTGTAATGTGAAGTGTTTTTTTTTTATATATATGTATAGAGTTTCCTAATAAGGCAAGCAATCATGAATGAACCTGTCAACCCCCACTTTTTTCTGCAGGATAAAGTTAATATTTATTTCATATTTTTTTGTTTGTTTGGTATGAGTGACAAGTCAGTTGTTGAGTGAAAGCACTGACAAATTCTGAAAGGCTTTTCTAATTGTGAAGCCCTGAACAAGGTAACTGTCACTAATTATAAGGAACTATTTTTAAGTTGACTGTTTTTCTGTGACCTCTTGGATCCTGAAAGGACCCGAACCGATTTAAGGTTTAGTCTATGCAGTAATGTTTCTCTGGGAAGTTAAAGTGTTGTGGAGTTCTCTTGAGATCAGTGTGTTTGAGTTAGGGAGCATGTGCTAGTAAAACCTGTGAGACACATTGTCTTCTTTACAAGAAGGTCCTGGGGGAAGAAGTCAAGTTACAGTACAACTTTAACACCATACAAATAGAAATTGCAATATTTAATGACCTTTGTACAAATCACACTTTTAATATCCTTTCACACACCCAAATGCATCCAAGGGAAATCCAACTGTTAATGTTACAAAACTAATTACAAACTTAGGCGCACTTTTAAGCCCCTAAATTAAACTTCCTAACAAATAACAGGACGTTGTATAATGAGAAATACAATAATTTGGTTCACTGACAGTTCCATGTTTTCACATTCTAATTTTAATTTGAACCCTGAAAATGTTTGCAAAACTCGAGCTGGAGAAAAAGCTATGAAAATAAACCTGTAGCCTAATAGCTTGATTACCCTTTCCCAGTTCCAATTTCACAAAGAGCTCTTGTAAAGCTAAACTTTATACAGTATCTGGTTGTAACTAATCCAAAATAGCATCAATTCTTTCCCATCAATATTCACTACCTAAGTCTGGTGCTCCTTTGAAGCAGAGTAATTCCATTCTTTATGCCTAGGGTCTCCATCCCACTGCTGAAGATGATTGATCAGATGCTGGCCAATGGATGCTTTGATATCTTTGCAAAAGAAGAAAAGTAAGTCTTTCTCCTAACACTCCAGCGTTTTTACATACTGTACACTTGAAAGATGCTCAAAGTGTCATGCTTCAACTGAATGATTTTCAAGGCGACCACTGCAGGTCAACCAGTCACAGCTGTGAGCAAGTCTCCATTGGTTTCAATGTAAATGTCTTTTGAAAGCCAATAAGTGAGTGTCAGATTAATTTGGTCCAGGCAGGAAATGGACAGAATAAACTGTCTAAGAGGACAGCTAAGATTCAGATACTCTGTGCCCAGTTGGGGTCCTCTTAAAGAAATCGAAACTGCTAGTAAGAGAAACAAAACTAATATTAACAAAAAACGAATATTATGTGACCAAGGGAAATAAGGAACGTGTTTGCTTTGCCAATATCAGGTTTTATTATACTGTGTGTGACTTATTGCACTCTGGAATAAGATGGATTCAAAGTTTGTTCTGCAGAGACAAATGAAAGCCAGTGGCACTGGTACTTCTGAGGCGTGATTGTGCTGAATTTTGAGGTGGCTTGTGACATAGACTAATGGCCACTGGGAGCTAAATGGAGCCCAGCTTATTTCATATGTGACCTGAGCCAAACCCAGACCTCCGAAGGCATAACAAGACAGTGAATTAGCCACACTACGCCATCTTGCCCCCTAACCAAGGCAGAAAGACATAGCCTGGTTTATTAAATTACATGCACACACTGTTTTAATTATTTCTGTAAAAAGCCCTCAGGCCTTGAACCATCAGAAACTCAACTCCCAGGTGCCATCCCATAAAAAAAGAGTGCACTACCCCTCTCTCAGATTGCAGGACCACCATGGGCCAAGTCAGTATAGATCTAGTTGAAATGCAGCTCACCTTTTTCTTAGAAAAACATTCTTCAGTCAGACACACCGGATTCCCAGGAGTGAAGGAAATACCACTGATCCCTTTTCCCAAGGGATCCCCTCCTGTTTTGGTTGGTTTCGTGCCGACGCAACTCATGGGGTTTGAAAGAGTAACGGCCTTTTGATATATATGTTTAAAAAGAAGCGGCTCTGTTTTTGTTTCAAATGTGGAGCCATCAGGTGACAGAAGGAATGGGCAGGTCTGTTCAAATACAAAGGTGTCATGGACATTTCTCCCATTTTGCTTAATCACTTCCAGATGTGTATTCAAATTAGCCTATTTGTGCTCTGTTCTTCACTAATGTCAGCAGCGGCAGATCGATTTACAATCACAGCCCATCTAGCATTTCCTGATTGCCCGCTGTTGAAAAGTGAAATGATGGACACAATAAGTAGAGAGAGAGAGGGGAAAGCGGGGGACGGGGGGCGGCATATTCTTTTTATTATTTTCAGTGTGAAAGTTATTCGTTGATAAAATTTTAAAAATTATGAAGTTGTTACTCAAAAAGTAGTTTTAATTTAGTAAAACAAAAAATACTTGTTCAGGAAGTTGTCTCCATGCAGGAACATGCCAATTTGTGTCTTGTTACAAATCTGAGCTAATTGAAATCTTTAGCATCTGTTTGGTTAAAGCTTACTAAAGACTGAAAGGTGGCCAAAGATACTAGTTTGTGAATCAGTTGAGACACATTCAGCATAGTTGGTGCCGCTCAGTACTGCATTTATGATCTTTTAGCTTAACTTGGAACTTATGTGAAATCTTGTTAAGTTCTATATACAAATATTCTTTAATTTCATAGCTAAAAAATATATAGAATTAGTAACACTGTAAGTAAATCTATAAAAAGTAAAATAAAACCAGCAACCTCTCAAATTACCTTATAAAACAGGAGAGAAATACAGTACTGTACAGCAGAAAGGGCTGTCATTTCAGTTTGAATATTTTGTATATTTGTCCCAGCATTACTTTAGCTCCTCATTCCCCTATGTCTCTTGGGTATATTGGCCCATTGTGAACAATATAGAGGCAGGGGATATAGCTGAAGGACTGACAATACCATCTTGTTTCCCGTAGTCATCAGTTCGGCATGGACTTGCTTGCTCTTTGCAAAGAAGAAATCAGGAAGTCCAAAGACATCCAGAAGCTTCGATCCAGCATTGCTGTGTAAGTATGATAGATAGATAGATAGATAGATAGAAAATGTTGGTTCTAGTGAATTTGATGCTCAATGAGAGCTGAAGCCGAGTGTCTCTGGCTTCACACAGACCCTCTGTTGACAGTCACCATGATTGGTTCCCATCACAGCTCAGTCAGTGCACCTGAATACTTACCTAAACACCCCCTGCCATTCTGTCCTGGGCCTCTGTTAAGCAGATACTGGTAGTTTTCGGAAGTGGAGTAATGAACACTGGGTTTTAATTTCACTTGTGAACTTGAGCTAGATTTGAAACCAGACCTCTGTAGGTGAAAGCAATGAAAGATCAGGGAATTAGCCAGCGGTGATTCTTATGCCTTACATTTTACATTTTCAAACACGATCTGTCAGTGTTGATACTTAAAATTAGATTTTGTACAAGAAATGCAATCTTCAACCCAAGTGATATTGTGCATGTAAGGCCATATTCACAAAGCATATACCAGCTTGCTAAGTTAACCACAGTAAGTTAAGAAAGAAAAAAAACTTTTTTTAAAAAGCTTCAGATAACTATCTCAGTCTATTTTAAGAGCTATTACTATTACAAGAACATATTTGTTTCTTGGTAGTACACAAAAACGGTGCAAACTATTTCAAGCTCACTGGTAAATGTGAAGTGAATATGACCCACCCCTTGTCTATAGAAATCATATCTTTAAAATGGGTTTAAAAGGTAACTAACCATAAGTATGTAACCACATACTACATTTGTAAAAGAGTATGAGAGAGCAGGGCCAAGCCCTCATTTCATCTGATATATAACTACGCAGTACAGCTGAGACAGCAATCTGACAAGCCTAGAGCCTCAGGCACTGGAGATTAATGTGGGATCCACAAACACCAAACCTGGGAGCAAACTTACATCCATCTGTAGTTTTCTTTTTCTGTGTACACACATTGATTTTTACACACAGGTCCAAAGGGAGCTGATTCAGTTGGTGGTTGATTTCACGAATACAGTTAACTGTATCTCCAGTTAAACCCCCTCAGACCAGCTCACACAACTCCCTGCTCTTGTCAGTCTAAAGACACTGTATTTGAACTAACTCTACTGAGAAAATATTCCTATTGCAGTATTGAGGGATTCTTATGATTATTAATGTGCAACAACATAACAAAGACCGTTTCGCCTTTCTGCACCAAAGTAACCATCAGCCGTTTTGATCCAAAATAAAAATGAAGCAAGTTCCTGTTAACTAAAAAAAACAAAACCGAAGTGTTAAAACCTCAGAAAGCATGCTGAATAGTGTTGATCAGATGACAGTATGAGTTTGAAAAAAATCATCTTTATTTGGGTGGGTCTTTAATGGATTAAAAAGGGAGTTTTGGGCTAAACTGACTGATCTGGAATCCCCAACAGACCAGCCATGTGAAAGTTTTGTGCAACTTTTCAGCAACAATAGTGGGAAAGCAGAAAGAGGCATGATAGCGAGAGCCTGTGTGAGATACGTGTCACTCAACGCAGTGGCTGCATTTACCACTATTGTGACAACAAAAAAACCTGCTGTTGGAGCTTTTTTCAGCCGAGCTACTTGTCGTACCAACTGTTACATTTTTTTGGCCAAAGTGTAGAAAGAAAGTGTAGCGCAGACAGTGTGTGGGCTGCGACCGTGTTATCATTCACTACTGCAGGCAACTTAACAAATTGGTGATAATTCAAGTTATTGATCTGATAATAAGAAATGTGTTTTTACAGATTTTGCGGCCTGATTCAGTTCCAAGGGGACATCCGGAAGAAGGTTCTGTTGCAACTTTTGCTGCTGCTCTGTCACCCATTCCCTGTTGTGAGTATGTGTGTTTGTGGCCAGCATTACTCACCGTGTCCCCTATTGTAAAAAGAGCTATAGTGTCTGAGCTATATTTGTCATATCAATACAGTAAATAAATCGGAATTAAAACTAATGTAAATGGTTGGCCTTTGGTTATTATTGGATATTTTTGTATATATCGCTAATAAATAAACTGGCATGTATTTAAGAGGGGAAAAAAGCTGCAAAACCCTAAGCTAATTAAATCACAGCACAGATCATGCCACACACACATTTTGCTGTGTAAGAAAAATATATTTTTGAAGTTTGTGGTGTTTTTGACCTTGGACAGCATCAGTAATCAAAGCCCATGACACATGTCTAACCAAAGCACTGACCCTGTTATTACCCCACCCAATTTAATAGTCTATCTGCTATTGCAGCTATGATTTACAGTATGGCCAGGTGAACCAGTGCCATATTTTAAGTCACACTCAGATGATCATCATAAACCAATAACTAGAATTGATTTAGTGCATTTTGATGCAATAAAAAAAATTCCATAAACATTCCCGGAGGCATTAACAGCTTTGTAGAATATAAGCCCTCTATTGTTTTATTGTCCGTGGCCAATGAGGCAGCTGTTAGCTGGGTCATGTGGAAACTGGAAGCAGGCCAGCTTTTATTCATCCAGCAAAAATCTGCCAATGAGTCAGTAAATTGAGGAATCCATACAGGCAGGGGGTGGTGTTCAAGACATGCTCTTGTCTGAGTAATGCGAGGCCAGGGTTGCATTTTAATTGTTTTTGGATTCCTTGGTAGGCACCCTGGTTTTTAACTGTTCACTCACCAGCTTTTTTTTCTAATTTTTTTTTTTTTTTTTTTTACGTATGGATACTGCATTGTTTAGACAAGGGGTCTGGACATGATGCATTCACATTCTTGATGTTTCTGGGCATGGGGTAAAGTAGGAATGGCCTATACTGAAATGTTCTCCCTAGGTAGTAGTTTTTTCTCTCTCGCTGTTGTCTTCTGTAATAGAGAGAGATGGAAGTAAAGTAATACTCCGATGCCTAGTTTAATTACGTGGCACTTTACCCCCCTAACATCTTATTGTGACTGTTTGTCTAAAGGAAGAGAAAGGAACATTTCTAGCAGGGGCGTTGATGCGCTGTTTGCTTTAGATGACTGTCAGAAACGCTGATAATATGATTAGCAGTAATAATTGTGCAGTACGTAATCAAGACTAAACAAATTATACATAATATCACAACAATCAATTATTGTTCCAACCTTAATCAGAGGTGTAGCTTACCCTATGGAATGTTTGTTTGAAGATTTTCTGATACAATAACATTATATATTACAAACCAAGTTTTTAGAGTGTATCGGCATTTCTGAATCAAGAATTGTTAACTGCAGCAATATATTTTGATAGTACCGAGGATATAAAGGAATGTGTTACACAATGTATTGCGATGTCTATCTTCCCAAAATTTTCCAATGAAGAACAATTTATATCCACTAGATAGTAAGTACTTTTATGTATTTATATATTGCCTTTCATACAACAGTATCTCAAAGCACTTTACAAGTCAATAAAAACAAAAATGACAAAAAACCCCCATCAATATTAGTAGAGAAAAAAAAAAAGAAAAGAACTCTTAACATTTTGTATAAAATGCTGGTCTAAAAAAGGGAGTTTTTAATCTTCATTTAAAAATATTAAGTGACTCTGCATCTCTAATGTCAGATGGTAGTTTATTTCCTAATCTGGGAGTATTGTAACTAAAAACTCTTTTCCCTTTCCTTTTTGTCTTAATCTTTGGGAAGGACAGAAGACCAGAATCGGCCGACCTTAAAGCATGTCTAGGTACATATAGGGACAACAGCTCTTTAGATAATCAGTGCCAGGCCATGTAGTGTTTTGTAAGTCAAAAGTAGGATCTTATAATCAATTATATATCTTACTGGAAGCCAGTGTAGAGCAGAGGAGTTCCCTTTTAAGTAGGGAATATTAACCATGACAAAATGAGTGTTCCCCTTTTAAGACACCTGAACCTGAAAACTTTACACCAAAGACACTCGTCAGAGGAGGGTGACTTAGTGCTGCTCCGCCCCCGCGAGCATAAAGCCATGGGTGCGTTCAATAGACAGCACTCCAGAGCGTTACGTGGCGCTTTCTGTTGAATGGCCTGGAGGCCGAGAGCGCTTCTTAGCGTTAGCTAACATTCTCAATGGCCGTTTCAAAATGGCAGAGGTACAATACCAGTGTGACTGTGGTGTCATTTATTGGACTTTCTGACCAACATATCTATGTGCATTCTTTTTCATAAAAAAATATGATAGTTTATTTAAATTAACAGCAAAATTATTTGACTATTTTCCGTTTTAAATGCAGTGAGTCTGCAGCATTTTTATTTTGATCAGAATCACACTTTTGGAGAAGCTACACCCTTTGACTTTAACCACTGCGTCTGCGATTGCACTTGTTTCATCAGCTGGATTTTTATATTAAGAATATTATTGTTATTAATATCATTGTAATAATTGTTTAATTATTACATTACAGTGCTGTTTACCTTGTGTTTCGCTTTGCGTTAGCTATTGGTTGTATTATATACTGTGTTTAATTTTTCTTACAGATAGGTAAGTATTGAAAGCCGAGCAGCCACTGCTGCCGTTGCTGTTTTAGTGCAGCTATCCAGCAGCACCATTACAAAGGCTTGTTCGCAAGCAGGCTAGTTTTTGTCTTTCAACAAGCTATAACCGTGAAAAGGCATGGTCTGTTAACCCAACAAAAAGAGCATTGCAGTAATCCAGTCTAGATGAGACAAAAGCATGAATTGGTTTCTCAGAATACGAGAAAGACAAGACCAAATCTTGGCAATATTTCCTAGCTGATAAAAAGACACTTTGGTGACATTACGGATATGAGCCTCAAAACGTAAATCGGAATCAAATATGAATCCCCAAATTTCTGGCCTCTGATTTTGTGTTTGAATTCAAATTACTCAACTCTGTTTTTAGAGAATTGGTAAATTCCAGTTGTTGCTGAGAATCCTAAATCAAAACTTCTGTCTTATTTGAGTTTAGCTGCAAAAAATAGAGACATCCAATTAAATCAAAGACCGCAGAGGTTTCCCCAGGTTTCACAGAAATATAAAGCTATGTGTAATCAGCATAGCTGTGAAAATGTACACTATGCTTACGAAATATCTCCCCCAGCGGTAGCATGTATAAAGAAGATAGTAGCTAACAAGAACTATGAGCATCATAAAGAGGAGTCATTTATTGCTAAAGCTTTAAGATTGGAAGTAATTTTCCTTACCACCCTGGTTTCATGTTTAAACTCTGGAGCATGGGGTTCTGCATTAAGTTCCAACTCATTTCATACTTGTTTTTAAATTTTTTTTTTTTTTTTTTTTACAGACAGGTTGATAAAGTTCTCTGTCCTGTTTTCAGTTTCGTTGGAACAGTATATAGCCTTTATATGGGTCCGTATGGCAAGATTCAGTTTTCTGAAGCCAACAGTAACATTGTGGTTGAGACCATTAACAGGAAGTGAGGGCAGCACAGTCTGTGAGGAGCTGTTATTTGGTTGACAGCTGTATGGAATATACTTTGTGACATCTGCCAGTACAAGACGAATAGAAATAAAGGGTTTCTTTTTCCCATTTTTAGACTTTTTATATTATAGACATCTGGGGGGTTAAACCGTACCTGCAGCCTTAGTCTTAACCCTACTTTTGTTTATTTGTTTATTTAGCAGATGCCTTTATCCAAGGCGACTTACAGAGACTAGGGTGTGTGAACTATGCATCAGCTGCAGAGTCACTTACAATTACGTCTCACCTGAAAGTCGGAGCACAAGGAGGTTAAGTGACTTGCTCAGGGTCACGCAATGAGTCAGTGGCTTAAGTGGGATTTGAACCGGGGACCTCCTGGTTACAAGCCCTTTTCTTAATTGTGGACCATTTATCACGGTGTGTTTTATTATAATTTGTGATGTTCAGGGGGAGGTAAATACAGTGTTTAGTTCTTGATTACCCTGTTGTTGGGAATCTTCTCCTGGTATACCCTGGAAGGATGAATGCTGTAGTTTACTTTAAGCATCATTGTGGATGCGCCCATCCACCGTGCCAGAACTGTGTGTGAATGGTTTGAGAAGCATGACAGCAACTTCAGGCTAGAGCCTTGCTACCCGACCCGAGCCCGACGGGACCTGTTTGGGTCGGATAAGGTGCAGTTTGTATATTATGGTTCGGACTCGGGTCGGGTCGGGAAGATTCTTTGAGAAATTACCTCTCACAAACCTGCTTATTCGTTTTGTGCAGACTGTCAAATGCTGCGTCGCCGGCCTTTACTAAGTAACCACAGGATATAATTAATTTCCACCGCAACTAACAACCAATAATCATCTCGTCAACAAATGCTGTGTGGGCGGTCTTAACCGGATACAGTTCAGTTGTAAAACACCAATGTCACCATTTAACATAGTCAGTCTTATACAAATGCACACACAAAAAAAACAAGTGCAATGCAATCAATATAATGCTATCAATACAACTGATAGCTCTCATCAGTCGACAATTCATGCCATTTTTAGATAGACACAAACTGTTTCGTTCCAGTTAATGATACAAAATGTATTTGTCCCACAGTAAACTATATGCATTTGTTTAAATGTAAAGAACGACTAAATGTACAGTATTAAAACACTGCTCTTTAATTCACCGTTCACTTTCTTTCTTTTTTTCTTGCACTCGTAATGTGCTGTCATAGGCAAACGTGAAACTCGGTTTGTGTCATGACCAGCTTTATATCATGAATTATGCCTGCACGGCAATCAAGACTATCAACAGGAGAATGTGTAGCAGTGTAGCGTTCCGTTGCTGTAAAGGGTACGTCTAAATCCACTGTTTGGAAAAATTACAACATCGTTGTATTCAGCGACAATAAAAGTCCATGTGGCTTTGTACAATGCAGATCTTGCAAAACATTACTGAAATATGACAGCAAAAAGAAATTCATCTCTGCTGCGCACACTGAAAAGGGATGTATTCGTCCTGTAGCTGTTTTAAAAGCCATAGTTGTGGTCATTTGTTGTTGAACGTTAGTTTAGTGGTTTGATATGATATAGGCTTGTCCAAAATGAGTATGCAAATTTGCAGGAGCATCTTCTGTGTGGCTATTTATGGAAACAAAACCTGTTGTTATCTTCTTTTAAATCATGCAGTGTTGTATTACTAGGAAAGGAAGTAAATGAGAGATGATTTATTTTTTCTTTCTTTATGTTTTATCTGGAAACCAGGAATAGTCTACACTGAAGGTACTTAGTTGCAGTAGTGTATGTTAGGAATCTATTTGTGGAGATGGTCAGGTCGGGTATGCAGATATTTCAAAGGTCTCGGGCTCGGGTCGGGTTCGGATTTTGTTTGGTCGGGTTGGGTTCGGATCGGGTTTTAAATTTAGGCCCGAGCAGACCTCTACTTCAGGCTGCTTCCATGGCCACTGGGACGAACATGAATGCCTTGTTTGTCATCACGATCCTACCTCTCTGCACCAGTTGCATGAAATATCAGTTCCTGAGTAGATTAACATACTTAGAGACACCTTCCAGCACCTTGTGGAGTCTATGTCAAGGCTGTGATCAGGTCCTAATAAAGTGGCCAGGCAGTGTGTTTTGCTGATGTGTTGATTTGTTGCTGTTTAGAATGTTTGAAATAAACCCCAATGTCTGTTACTGATGGTTCAATGCGATTTTTTATACTTGATACAAAGTTATGTAAATGAGTGAGTAAATCTTTTTAAGTCTTGTTCCAAATAGTTAATGGCAAATAGCAATAAAAATATGGTACAGTATTACAAAATATTACTCATCAATTAACAGCAGCTATTCTGATTTCCTGACAATTGCCGTTTTGTAATATATAAAGTCAAAGTGAATCGCTTTCATAATGGTCATAATACGAAATAAGTCAATGTATGTACAATTTGTGGGTCTGTAAATCCCTGTTTATTTGCCTGAGACACAGTAAAGCCAAGTCACTTCAGACTTAGCACAGTGAGTAGAATGAGAAGGCACAACATGAACGCTAAGGAAAAGCAAGTTCAGAATTATAGTTAGGTAACCAGAACACTGACACAGTTTGACGAATCAGCCCATTGTGTGATGTATCACCCTTTGTGTTGCGTATTACTGCTTCAGTATGTGCTTTTACCCAATCTATGGGGACTTGTATTCTTGAAATCAGGTCTATCTAGTTAGTACTGTGTCACCCTTGCTCATCACTTGTAAGTGAAATGTAACATTTTTGTGGGTCAATACCATTAATGCTTCACAGAATAAAGGCTTTAGAAAAATACTTTGCCTTGCTTCATTTCAGCTTTTAACAGGATTTATTGCCCTCCCAGCTTATGACGTGTGAATTTTCCTTTTTAATGGTTGAGTTTGTGATGCATAACTGGAACTAACTCAATGTAGCCAAATTCAGTGGAACCAGCTGTATTTATAGTGTTCCTCTGATATCATTGTTTTTCTTTTCAAGTGTGTCTAATGTTTTCCATCTTTTCACTTCAGATAAGAAAAACAACAGCGAGCCAGGTGTATGAAATGCTGTTGATTTACGATGATGTCATCGACCTGGCCGTGATGGAGGAGGTGATGACGATGCTCAGCGACACCAACTGGTGAGGTCTGGGAAACTGGTTCCACTGGAAATGGCTTTGAGCACGCTTTAGTTCTGTTACAGATTGGCATTAGCTTCTGCTTGCTTTTGAAGGGCTGTGAAACTCATCAGATTTAATAACACCACTGTGAGAGGAGCATTCCAGAGCTCAACGGGACACACAGATTCATTTTAAAACTATGTAGTTCCTCACAGAAAATGTTTTTTTTTTGTTTAAAGAATACTTGTGTATTGCTATTTTTACCCTTAACTCTCATTTTGCCTACTTTTAATTTAGTATAGTAACCTATATGAAACAATATTATTCTGGAACCATATTGACGATTGTTTAAGAAGTGCTGTCTTGCAAACCAGAACATTTTTAAGTTTTGGGGAAATATGTCAAGACACTGGGACAGTTGGTGGGAAAAGGGGACAATCCGGTCAAACCGGGATGTCTGGTCACACTAGGCAGCTTAAGCAGGCTTTTTTTTTTGAGGCCTAAAGTAGTTCCTCACAGAAATACATTTCTACAAAAAATCACAGTGTTATAAAAGAAAAATACACAGGTGTTATTACTTTACTCCAAACATGTTCCATGTGTAGTTTCAGATGGCATATCTCGATTAATTTTTGTTCATATATTGAATGGAAACAGTGAAGAGGAAAGCATAGATCAATGCCAATACAATAAATGTCAAACGCAAGTGTTTCCTGGTGTTGGTTATCTAGGGGATACATATGGTAACCCCAACCCCCCTTTCCCGCTTTGGTCTAATACAGTATTTTGAGGCCCTGAATGTGCAGAGGAGACCGCTATAAGCATTTACTGTGTGGTTGCAAAGCAAGGACAGTGATCAAAATATAACAATTTATATCCAGAAAATTGTACATATATAATAGGATTAATTAAAGAATGTGGTTAAAAGAGTATGTTCTGGGTAGCTAAACAATAATCGCCTTCTCTCAGAGTTAAACTAGCCACTCAGATGTTTAATGTCAATGCTCTGGACCAACTGCATACAGGAAAGGCAGCACTGGAGAGTTTGGGCATATTTCAAATATTTTCTAGTGCTATTACAGCTACTCTGGTTTTACGAAAAGGGTGATTTGTTTACACTGGAACAAAAGCTGGATTGTTGCTAAAACAGGGAAGATACAGTGAAATTACAGTTTTGCAAGGCCAACGAGGGATTGTGCCAAAACATTGGTTACAGACAAAGTGTCAAAGTTATTGAAACCTTACCCTTGAAGGGAAAGATTAATGCTACTGGAATTACAAACAAGTCTTTTTGTTGAGACGTTCACTGTCTCATTTTGTACAGGAGAACTGAAGATAAAACTGTTTTACCTTGGTGATATCTATGGAGGGGAATGAAGTTCACATTTTATTTTATTTTTCAATTTAACATTTTATTAGTTTTTAGAAATGAAAATAAATACTTAAAAAAAATAATAATAATAATTGAGGTGGGCTGCAGGGCCCATTTGAGTTTTAAGGTAGCCCAAGCATTCTCTTTTACTTCCTGGTTGTCAATTTAGTATTATGAGAATTAACAGAAAAACCTAAATGATAGCAACATTGCAGTTGTTGTTACCGTGGCTACCTTCAATATACATACCACAATTCGAGATATGTAACCGAGTAACTGAGAACATAAGTATCTTAAATATAAACAAAACAAAAAATCTTAACTGCTAAAGAACAGGATTTTATTATTTATACAAAACATGCCCCTGTTTTTAAGTAAGTGTAATAAGTAGTACCATTTAACAAATTTATATTTTCGCTAAATGTAATTAACAACAAAAACATAGAATAAAATTAAACAGCTACTGTTTCCTGCCTGACATCTCAAATGCTGCTGTGACTGTCATTTACTGTCCCGGATGTACCTTATTTGCGCAAAGTATCTACCTGTGGAACAGGACAACTGTACCTAATAAAAAACAGTACTGTATGTATTAAACTGTACGTATTAAATGTAAAAGACCTGCCTGTGGAACATGAGAACTGTACATATTAAATGCAAAACATCTGCCCGTGAAACAGGAAAACTATACCTAATAAAAAAACGGTACTGTATGTATTAAACTGTACGTATTAAATGTAAAAGACATGCCTACGGAACAGGAAAACTACATATTGAACAGTATATATGTTATAAATGACTCAGTTTTAACCAGAGTAATTCCCCATTAAAACCCATGTTGTTTGGCAGGGTCATGCCTCCTCAATACGTTCTAAACAGAACTCCGTTCTAACAGGAACAGTTAAGTGTGTACCTGTATATGACTCTTAAGAAAGAGTATATATACTGTACATAAACAATATATTTTTTAGAAAAAGCTTATGGGGGAGAAAAACATTCTGCAAATTCATTACCTAACCAGCATCTAATATTTAGTATATTACTGCCGTATATTAACTATATAACTCAGAATTACTATACTTACCATTTTGCTTAAATAAATCAATCTGCCCCAAATGACTCCACCTTAACATACTCAGAAATAACAAGTGGTATTTTAATTGGAATTCCTAAAGCTTAGCACTACACTCAAATTCTGAATGTAATTGCAGACCCTTACAGTGGCTAAAAAACAAGCACTACATCTTGCCTTTGTTTGAAAGCTCATGTCTTCCAGAATACACCAGCAGACTCCAAACAAGTGATTTAATGACGTGTACTATGTTAGAAGTAGCAAGCAATTACAGCTTATATAAACAATAACGTTAGCTGAGTAGACAAGTTATCATGTGGCTTGGTTTTGCCTTATTCTCCAGATGATTATTAACCAGTCTGTTATACAGTACTGTTATTATATGACCTGTGGTTGAAATCAACTATGGCTTTCTTTGGCGTTCGTTAGGTGCTGAAATGAATGAGTGAATATGAAACATAGGAACTGACAGCATTGGACATTGCAGAGGCTTGCTCTGTGTTTCAGTGATGTGCATCTGCCACCCTTAGCACTGGAAAAGGATCTTCACACTTAAAAAATATTAACGTGTTGAAGAGTTTAGCAGTTAATGTAGGTAAAATCAAATCCAAGCTCTTTTATCCCCGAGGGATAAGCGATATAGTGGAGGCAAACGTATGTACGTACCTTTGCACGTCACACCTTACATGTTTTCATGATCATTATTTTTTTGTCACTCTGCTCTAATGAATGCATAGTATTGTCGGTGGATGTCTGTTGCTGACATACTGACTGATATATTCCAGTAATGACTTACACAGTCAGGGTGCACAAGTGCTGTGCCCCCCAAGAGCTGAACACATGGAGCCACAAGTACAGTAAGCTGGCCTCCCATGACTGCAGGCAGTGACACTGGCGTCTAACAAGGCCTGATTCATAAACCATATCTGTGTTTGTTTTGTGGAGTACGTCATGGAACCAAAAACCTTGTGACACATTTTACCATGTAGAGAACAGACCAGTGTTTCCCATTGTGCTAAAAAAGCTATATCAGGGATGCTTCTTTTGATGGAAAAGCTTGAAAGGTTACTTTATTATTTTATTATTATTTATTTCTTAGCAGACGCCCTTATCCAGGGCGACTTACAATCGTAAGCAAATACATTTCAAGTGTTACAATACAGGTAATACAATAAGAGCAAGAAATACAATAACTGATCCCAACACCTGTATGAATGGGTTTATATCCTTGCCAGGGGATGGATAGATATGTTGCCACACTGATTTCCAGTATATATAAAATAACATTGACATTGAAAGCTGAACTGCCTAATCAGTAAAAGTGCACCGTATTAGTGCTGACATTTCCCTGAAATGTTGTTTATATAAGAAAAAAAAAAAAATATTGAATTGATCAAAAAGTCGGAAAGCACCTGACTTTATTAAACCAGTCTGTGATTGTAGGGCTTTTAGTACGAGACAAGAAAACATTAGAAATGAATAGCACGTGTATGGTTAGAAGTATTGGGAACAAGAAGAGGCAGTTTGGCCTTTTTAGGCTTGTACCTTGCGAGGAAGTCTAGTCCCCAGTTGTCTTTTAATGTTCTTAGTATTAGCTGTTACTACTTCGCGTGGTAAACTGTACTTTTAGGGGTCCTCGAGGTCTAGGGTGGGGGACACTTACCCAGACCCTGGCATGTATGAATCTTCCTTCACTGTTCTTCAGATCTGTGATGTTTTGTTTATCTTTCAGGGAAGCTGAACTGACCACAGTAAGAACACAGAGGAATCAACTGTGCGAATTGCTGGGTGTCCAGAAGCCTACTCTGGTTGTCAAGGTAACAGTTTTAGGCCTGTCAGTCAGGACAAGTGCTTTAATCCCACCCCATAGCGAGTTCAATACCAGAGCCAGCATGAATTGGAGGGGAAAAGATTTTCATGTGGAAACTTCAGTCCAAACGAATTTCTTGAAAATTAAATAATAATAATAAAAAAAATAATATATGTGACCACAAATATGAAATTGCTCCACAGTTTCCATCTATTTATGTTTTCAAAACTAACATCTGTATAGTTTGGATTAAAAACCTAAAAGTTTTCCGATACTTATATAAGTTCATTTGTAAAGCCAGGATGTGAATTACAAGTAAACAAGTAACGGTTCAGATGAAGGGTGTATAACAAAATATTAAGCCAAACACAAAAAATAAAAACAGATGTTTAAAAAGCCCAGAAGGAGAATGACTTGAGTTGGAATCTGTCATCACCTCTCCAGGCTTCTTTCCATCTCTCAATAAAGGTGCAGTTTTTGAACATGAGGCAATTCTTTGGGTGGATTCAGAGGACTTTCAGACATTAACACCTGGATAAAAATAAAAAATAAATCCTTGTAATTTATTATTAACTAAAATATGAGCCCTTTCCTCTTGGCGTGTGAGCTGTTGGAGTGAGCACTGCTTGTTTTTTTCTGAGGACTTTATACACAGGTGGCCAGTATTTCTGTAAAAGTTCACAGTTTGCTCGGGAAGTGGTCTGTGTCCTTGACCTGTAATGCTGGGTTCAAAAGCATTCATGTTACATTCAAAATATATAGTAAAAGCATAGTAATAAAGCATTGTAAAGCACAGAAAGTCATGGTAAAACATAAAAAATAGGGCTGCGCAAACCGATTATTCAGCTTGAGCTCTCCACAGAAAGACGATGCTGACAATTGGATGAGGGTCATTGCTGTCGATTTGAATATAAAACAAGGGAAGAAACAGCTGCTAGGATTTGTGATTATCGCTGGTTTTCTTAGACTCTCTAGAGAACAGCAGTCCACACAAATTCAAACAGCTGTTTCTTCACTTGGATTGGTAAATTAGCCCAATCAACACTAATGACCTTCACATGTCGAGAGCTTGATCCCAATTAATCGAATAATCGGTTCCTGCAGCACTATTAAACATGGCTATTTGATATGGGGGAGGGGGGGTTCCTGGCTCTGCTTTGTTTTAGCCCCAGGACTGCGGGGGGGGATACATTTATTCAGTAGCTGTATTTCAGTTGATTCGGTATAAATAAATAAGTAATTTTGTGATTCTCTTAACTGTTTAAATTGTGTACTACAGATGTAGCAAGGCTTGCCAAAATTTGACAAATCACACCCAGAGTACAACCAATGATAAAAGCATGGGAAAACTTCAAAATGGCCATGCTAGATTATGGTGGTAAACTTGTATGCTTAATGAATGCTTAAATGCTTAATGAATACATGTATAATGCAGAAGGGTTACTTACTGAAATAGAATACAAAACAAATTCACAGTAGAATAGCATTCATCTGAATGCAGTGGCCATTTAACCAAGCACTCAAGCAAAACCTTTCCCTAGTATGAACTGCAACAAAATAATATAATAAAATAAATCAAAAACTAGAAAGAGAATTGGCATGGGTGTTTCTGTGTTTTGATGTTTATTTCTATGGAACTTGGTTGGATTGATTTGGAAATAGGTTTATGCCAGGAAACAACACACGCACAATTGCGAATTGTAACCGCTGACCTACCCACTGGCTAATAATAAATCTGTGAGCTGAGTCATTTGCGCACTTTCTAGTTAGTTGGGGTTTAGAGCACCCAAAGTTTCTGACACTTTTAATTCTGATCTATTAGACAGCAAGGTTTTTTTTGAATTCCAGTGTATTTGTGCCACCCGTTGTCTTGTGCTGTCTTCTGGTTTCTGGTGCCACTAGCTCCAGTAAGACAGGATGTGAGGGGTCAAAGTTCACTTTCTGAAGGCGGGTCAAAGGCCAGACACTTGCAGTGAGAGAATGGGAGTCGAAGTTCATTTCCAGTGTGGATGACCTTCCTAGTGAATGGGGTGGATATTTTCTGTGCATTATAAGATAAAGGAGCACAATGGCATGTATTGAAAAAGGATTGTTTTAATATCTTAAGCTGTACATTATTGTACCTATGATTTTCGCTGTTCCGTCCCATACCAAAGAAGTACCAGAGCTTTTTTCTATGTATTACGGAATCACATGCCACCCATAACGTAAGCCATACAATATTTAATAATATTAAAGTCAGTTGAATTGTTTCGTTCTTTGGCTATTCGTTTTATAACAATCTGTACTGGGTGTTTTTTTTCCTGTCCAAGTTTTGATTGGCAGGGCATGGTACACTTTAACAATGGGAATAACATCCTGATATTTATTTAGTCGCCACCTCTCATATTATTCCCACTTTTTCAAACTATCCTGTTTACAGGTTTTAAAGAATACAGATACAGTAAGGCAGTGTGGGGTTCAGGCTTTTATCTGCCCAAATCTTGGTGGTTGTGTGACCCTACAGTTTTTTCGGTTCCTGATATTTTTCATTTGTTTGGAGCTGTCGGAGAGCTACAGAGTCTGACAGTGTAATTGCCGTCTGAGAAAACAGAATCGTTTCCGCTGCCAATATTCTGAAACTTCCTCGACACTAGACCATCATTTACTCTAAGTTACCAGAGCAACCCGTCTGCGCTTCCATGGCAAATATCATCTTTCTTTCAGAAGAGCTGTTTATGTGAAGTAAAAAAATAAAAATAAACAAAATGCATTTGTTTACTGATTTTAAGTAAAGAAATAAAAAAGCAACCAGGCGTATTCAATTAACATTTTCCTGGAAAAAGCATTTGAGCAAAATTTGAATCTGTCCAATTAACATAGCAAATGTGGAGCAATTTTCTTCTTTCATGTAATTAACCCATCATCGGCGATGAATCAAAACACTAATGTTTCCACATGTGCACTGTTTATTATGGAAATTTCCTGCTAAAAGTTCAGCATTTTGCTCCAGTAGATCGTACACTCCCAGGTTATGTAAATACTGAGCTAAAAGCATTCTTACTTAGTAAAACAGAATGTACAGGTGGTTGGGAGAAAAAAAGAAAACAAATGTGCAGGGTTTACATGCCCAACTCAATGGGGTTTGGAGGGATCAATGCTTCTGAACCTACAGTGTGCACTTGAATCTGATTAAAACCTGCACTACATGCAGGTTTTAGATGATTCTGAAGTCGATTCCTCAAATAGGTGGCCTCAATACGATTTAGATTGTGCTTATCCAGTAAACTCATGCTAATTCTGTTGAGATTACTGATTTGTTTCAGGGAACTGATTGTAACTGATTGTAACCTGGACTATACTGAAAATGCCTTTATCTTAACAAAGCTCATGTACACAAAAAAGTGTGCAAAAGTGATTACAGATCATAGGTAACATCATTAATGAATGTAAACTTTTCCTTTCTCTTTAGAGTTCAGTCCAGTAGCCAGTAGGGATGGCTTGAAGAGGAACTGTTGAGCGCACTGATAACTGCATGCAAAATACTTCAAACTATTAATCAGTGCCCACAGGTATTTTAAGGCAGTTGTACTATGCACTGTTACGAAGAAACCTATTTCATTATAATAAAAGGATTAATAAAAACATGTTGTAATGAATATTTCGATAAAGCTCGCTCTTTTGAAACCAATTTGCTGTTATTGTTTTTTTATTATTTTATTTTATTTTTATTTTTATTTTGAATCAACTGTATTGCTTCGTAAAGAGATGGAACAGTATGTAGCTTGTTAATTAAAATCTCTTTGTTTGTAAAAATCTGATTTATGGGAGAGTTAGGTGCTTTGGGGAAATAACCCACTCCCAAGTGGATTAAACAACTGAAACCCCAGTTACATTTGATGATTCATAAAATCATTGCTATTATTTGAGGAAATGTTTTATTATTAACAAAAAGGCTATTTTGTTGTATTGAAGCCTGTTTTGCATTGCTCTGACGCAGCAGTGCACAGTCAGGAGGGATATAGTTTTATTCCAGTATATTATATCATGATTCAGAATACCCTTCGACATGAGGCAGTGAGATACAATCATATCTTCTAAACTGGGGAATGGCAGACTAGGGAAGCTGTGGTTAAATCAGCATTAAAGGTTAATAAAACTTCAGCTCCCTTGTGCGGCAGAGATAACATGAGCCAATGAAGAAGAGGTTCCCTAAAACCCCTTTAGTTTTTTAGGTAATTTTCATACAAACAAAAATGCAGCAATTCCTTTTCAGGACAGCTCCAAGTGACCCAGTCTCATGTTGGTTGCTAAGGGATACAGGCAGGTTTTCAGATTAATTAGCATGGTATTAACGTCACTGTTATAAGCTCTTAACTCTGATTCATTTAAATTTAATGTTGTAAAACAAAACAGAATTTTTAGTTTTTTATGGGAAAATGTCTAACTTGTTTATATTCTCTTGGTGTTTTGCCTTATATAGCGTGTTGATGTAGACCTTAATTTGGTTGCCATAGCAGCCAGAATCCCCTAACTGTTAAAAACAACGGCCCTCAAACTAAAACAAACGCTGCTTCTTTTAGAGTGTGTTCATCAGACGAGATCCAGCTACTTAGCCTTCATGTTTGAAAACTTCAGAAGGATCAGGGGACCAATTATTTCAATTCTTTTAATATAATTTTTTTTTTCTTCCTTTGGGTACACTATGTCCTTGTTTTTCAGTTGCTGTTTTTTTAAGCTTTTTTTTTTTCTTTTAATTTAAAGATCAAACCTGGGAGAACTTTTGTAGTTACATTTAAGGTGAAGGAATATAAAGCAAAAAAGAACTACCTGCTCTTTCTCTCTCTTCTCTGTCTCGCTCTCTATTTCTTTTCCAGTTAGAAATTAATGTTGTTTGTACTAGAAAATAAAACAGCAATGCCCATATGTAAACAGGCATGCCAACTGTATAATGTACAAGCTGTTGTAACTCAGCTGAATGTCCTTCCTTACCTATTTGAGCTGTGGTTGCAGCTGAAATAGTTTCAGCTCGGTTTGTACCAGGTTCAACAATGAAATGGTCTGTATGCCAGCTTGTAATTCTGAGCAGGAGGAAAAGGACTGTTGCTTAACATGTACAGTGTGTGGGGAAACATCTGAAAATAAAATCTCCAGTTGAATTGTTGTCTGTGTCATGTTTGTTCATAAAATAGATAATGATTCTTGTGTTTTGGGTGATTTACAATTATTCGAGCTCTGAGAAGCTAACAAGTAAGCAGATAGCCATTACGAATATAAAAAAATATATAGAATATAAATCACTGAGATAAAAAAAATGGGAAAATGGTTTTGATCTCAGCGATTTATATTCTATATATTTTTTTTACATTCAGTGTTTTCAGAGAAATGGCTAGTGCACAGCAAATGACATGATGGTGGAAAGGTCAATACCACCTTAAAACCAGTTCCTCAGTATAAGAAGAAAGTTGCGTAACCTGCCTACAGTTTATTATTCCTCGCTTATAGTAGAGTTGCCCTGTCTGTCTGCCTATTGTACATGTTGGTAGTTGTAATTGTCATGTAATCATTTTGTATTTACAGTCTTAGCGGCAGATGTAGTTTTTTTTCTTAATAAACCTAGCCTGGAGTTTCTGCATCTCTTCTGGGATAGAACCAGCATGAGAAACTCTAAAGAAGTTGGCAGCAACACTTCAGCCTACAGACGTGTCGGAGTTGCGCTTTGAGTCTTGTCTAATGGGTTCAAGCCATTGGTGTAATTGGGAATGAGCCTCGAGCTCACCACTGGCTAGGAGATTAGGAAGAGCCTGGCTTTTGTTTCCGTTATAGTGCAGGTGCAAAACTGACCTCCTCCAGACAGCTGTCTGTAGCTGAACGTGGAAAACTGAAAGGGCACTGCCTCATCCCCTGAAACAGTGGAACAAGATGGTCCGCTTGTCTGAAACCCAGTGCCAGGTGTTCAACTCAGAAATCATTATAACTACATCACAGTGTTATCTCTTAGATTATGCCAATAGGTGTTATTGTGGAAATGTAGTGTGCTATATGGCTGTGTATTTTTGTAGTTCAGATTATATAAAACATTGGAAGATTTTGACCAAACTTTTTTTTCAGTAAAGGATTAGTTCATGTTATGGTTTGATTGCATGTATTTCATTGTTAAGCATTAATATTGCAGCTGCAGTGTTTTGTGGTGGGTGTAGCAGTAACACAGTTACTTTCCTTGTGTTGGAAAGCATGAAGTTATTGGCCAGCTATTGCTCACAGTACATTGTGTACAAAGAACTGTTTTGCTAATCTGTTTGTGAGCTGTTTTCCAGGAATAAACTGTTCCTGCGTTTTATTAGATAAGCGATCATCAGGATTAGGCTGTGGTTTGCTGTTTTGCACCAAAAGTATAGGTTAGATGTTTAGAGCCAAGTCTATTATATTTTAATTGCGTTGTGGCAAAAAAATAAAACAATACTTTATTAGGTTTACTTTACATATGTTACATATAATAAGATTAATTACATGTGCTCTACTGTTCCTGAACTTGAATATCTCCACCTAGTTCAGAAGCAAAGAAAGTTCTCCCAATAAATGTACATTGTAGATATTGATTAACTGTTCTATACAAGCACCAGCTTTCAAGACCTCAAAAGTGTAACTTGAAAACCACCTGTATCAACTAACACGTGTTGTACAACTATTGTTAGGGATGTTTTAAGAAGATCCTGAGCTGGCTCGAAACAGACAGTAAAAGGTGACTAAAGTATTACTGTTTTGTGCACTCCTCAGAAATAAATGCTGAAAACCGGGGCCCTAGCTAAAATGCATCTTGTCCAAAGTGTAGAACCGGTACAAGGTCAAAAATATAGTAATAAAAAAAGTACCATGTCCAAAGAAGGAAATAAGTTCTCTCTCCCTCCCTAAAGTCTGTTCCCTGTGGTGTAGCAGCTATAGTTTTAACAGGAAAGCTGTTTTAAACATTTATTTTTCTTAAGTGAGATAAACAGATATTGTGGTTCTGCATGGGTAACGTAAAAATAAAGCATGTATCAGAAAAAAACAACCATGACGATTTGAGCGTTTGATACCGTTTTGTTTATGCTTTCCTCTGTTCTTTTTGCATTTAGTACAATCATGTACCATTTATAGCTCATAACAGATAAAAGCATACAAGCACAGTATTAAAGCCTGTTACTCAAGCTGTCAGTGTCTTCCAAAGTTCAGCAGCGGCCACTTGGGACAATGGTAGGATTTCAGCATGTTCTGACTCAGATCCAAAACACCTCACCTCTGCTATGATTCGGGCACCCACAGCCTGGCACCATCTCCCAATACCACCATCTGGAAAGTTTAAGTGAGGAAATGTGAAACTTGGCATGCCCCATTGGGCCTTTTCTCCTTGGCATCAATGTTATGTGCAGGAATTTTAATTAAAAAATCATGTTTCTCCTCTCTTGCATAAACAAAAAATATAGGCTCTGCTTGTATTTAATATACTCTAAATATATACAGGGTAGATAAATATGTGCTATGGATTGTTGAAGCTTGTCAGGTAGTGACTGGACCCTGTGGAAGAGGGTGGTATGGTTGAATCTTAGTGATGCTGTCCTAGCAAATCTTGTATTATGCTTTGATTCATTAAAAGTAGTTTTATTCCATTTTGGTTTCCATAGATCTGCATTTGATAAGACACATGGTTAAAAGGATATTATATCAGTTAAGTGTTCCTGATAGCAATATAGTAATATTAAGCTTAGTAAATAATGATCTAAGCAGAAACAACAAATTACAAAAGTCTTAATCTTAATGTCTAACAGTATCCAAACATGCGCTGTAGAATTTTAAAATTATTTATCTGGAAAAGTACTTCATCATGCCTTAATAGCTTAGTTAGATTTGTGAGATTTGCTACACCAGTCAGCAGGCATTTCCACTAATAAACTGTAACCTCCAGTGCTTTTGACTTGCTCTGAAGCAATTATTTTCATTATACCAGCATACATTCTCTGAAAGGTTTCCATGAGTGCAGCCATACCTTACGAGTGGAGATTGGGCTGGCCATGACAGGGTCTTGATCTGGTGGTCCTCCATCCACACCTCGATTGACCTGGCTGTGTGGCATGGAGCATTGTCCTGCTGGAAAAACCAATCCTCAGAGTTGGGGAACATTGTCAGAGCAGAAGGAAGCAAGTTTTCTTCCAGGACAACCTTGTACTTGGCTTGATTCATGCGTCCTTCACAAAGACAAATCTGCCCGATTCCAGCCTTGCTGAAGCACCCCCAGGTGAGTCCAATTTTCAGCTTTGCCCAACACCTGATCGTCTAATAGTTAGACGGAGACCTGGAGAGGCCTACAAGCCACAGTGTCTCGCACCCACTGTGAAATGTGGTGGAGGATCGGTGATGATCTGGGGGTGCTTCAGCAAGGCTGGAATCGGGCAGATTTGTCTTTGTGAAGGACGCATGAATCAAGCCAACTCTGAGGATTGGTTTTTCCAGTAGGACAATGCTCCATGCCACACAGCCAGGTCAATCAAGGTGTGGGTGGAGGACCACCAGATCAAGACCCTGTCATGGCCAGCCCAATCTCCAGACCTGAACCCCATTGAAAACCTCTGGAATGTGATCAAGAGGAAGATGGATGGTCACAAGCCATCAAACAAAGCCGAGCTGCTTGAATTTTTGCGCCAGGAGTGGCATAAAGTAGTTTATAGAAAAAAACAAAAATGTTCATTTTACCCAAACACATACCTATAAATAGTAAAACCAGAGAAACTGATCATTTTGCAGTGGTCTCTTAATTTTTTCCAGAGCTGTATATTGAAGTTAATCAGTTGAACACTTTTACTTCTGGCCACTAGAGAGCACAGCTGTGCCTTTAGATACTCAAGCATCCCTCTGCTCAGATCATTGCTTATGTCTCTAATTCTTTCTATAATTTGAACCCTTGCAGATGTTACTTACACCCTTGGGGCAGCCCTATGGTTTTGCTCGTGGCATCTCCAAAATGATTGGATCTCTTTCAAACTACTGGAAACAATTACCCTTGATTGAAATGTATACTGGTTCAATTTGGGGAGAGGATCAGATTACAGAATGCCGCCTTCAAATTGAATAGATTTTCTTTACATTTGTTTTGCTTCATGGTTTTGATTTTATAAAGTGTGCTCAAAACATTGATTATTGTATCACATTACCTGTGTGATATTCCATTAAGAGATTGGGTATCTGATTCCACCTCTACTTTATTGAAAGTACTATACCTCTGCCTTGGTAGTTCATACAGTTGATGTGGATTATCAGTCTGTTACAGTATTTAAAAATCCTGGGCATGCAGTATTATTACTGACCCCAAGGGAATGGACATTTTATACTTTATATTACAAATGTGGTATTTTTATTTTTTATTGTTTTAAATATTGAAAACGGTTAGTAATACATAACTGATTCCCAAAGGAATGTATAATGGGTTTTCTATTCAGTTATTTACTACAATGCATGATACATTAAATCCTATTTTAAGTAGTGTAATTACACATGTTGACACATGCTCAACCATTGGCACTCAATGACTAACAGGGTTTTTTTTTTTTGTAATGGCTGATGGGTGCCATGCAAACTCAGACCTTTATTTTCTCTCCCCAAGGTTATCCTTAACAGTGTTGCTTGCATAGAATGAGGCAGTCTGTGTCTTGGTTATTTACAGATTTTGTAGAAGATTGCTTATATCTTCCTATATTTATAATTGCTTCTAAAATCTATGTACATGCCCTTTGACAGCTTGAGTGTTTTATTTTCACTGCTCCCCTTTCACATTCTCCAAACCTGTACCTTTCTTTGTTAGATCTAGAGTCCTTAGCTAAAATTTCTACATTCATATTCACGTCATTTCTTACCTGTTTAATATGTGTGTTCTCTATGATTCTCTGGGATTTTAACACTGTGCTTTCTCCAGCTTTGGACCTTCCTCCATCCCTGCCCTGCTCCCTCCCTGTCCCCACTCCTATTGTGCGATCTCAGGATGCTGGTCTCCTTGTAGTCCCTGTAGGTTGTGGCTGGAGCCAGGGCTTTTAGTTATGATTCTTTGGCTTTGTATTCCTTGGAGTAACAGTGATTCAGATTACGTTTTTAAATCTTGGCTTATTTCTGTTGACCTGGCTATAAATATATATATATATATATATATATATATATATATATATATATATATATATATATATATATATATATATATATAAATTTTATTTTTTTACACCATGCCTACATGACAGGAACTATAAAAATGTAAGTTTGTATTGTATTGAAGTAATAAAACACGTGAATACACAAAACATGAAAATCTAAGATGGCACAATATTCAGGGATACCACTATCATTTCTGTTATTCATTTCTTATTTGTTATTGTATTGCATGTGTTCAGTATCCAACAGCATTAACATGAGCTAAAAAGCAGACATGTGCCACTGTCAACAGAACTATCAATATTTCCAATGGGCTGTGTTTTCAAAAATCTCCATTATTGATTGTGCAGTATGTCTGGCAGCCATCGATATTTGGGTTTAGTTAAGCAACTTAAAATCTCCCTTTACTGTTACTGTTACTGTTATTGAATAAGTATGGTTTCCGAGGTAACCTCACCTCAAAGCTTCCACAAAATAGCCCATTTATCAGGGAGTTTTATTCGGTCCTGGTTTGCACATTCTAGTTAATGTTCTCTTATCAACAGGTCAGAGAAAAGCACCAAAAACATTCTCTGGGGAACTTTGATGTATGAGATTAGAAATCTACTTAAAACATGCAAACCAAATTACAAATGAAATATGAGGACTAGCTGGTCTGAGTCACAATACAAGCCACTCATAATAAATAGTAAGGGGGCAGAAAAAAAAGTAACTTAAAGCTACTTAGATATTTAGAAGACTGCAAGGGACTTGAAATCACAGTTAAGCAAGAACAGGTATTACAAGCCAGTAAAGTCTCATGCGAATGAATAACAACCAAGGCTAAATCCACTCCGGGAGATAACTTGGCTGAGGCCATAACTTGGCTGAGGCAACACTGTATGTCAGTGCTAATGCAAGGCAAGCTGTGACAGGTCACAGGGTTTGTATAATCGAAAATGGCGTGATTTAGCTATAAATTTGACACCAAGAAATGTGTGGAATATTTAGTTTAAATCTGTCATGCCTGCCACTGCTGTGATTGGATGGTGATGCAGTGTGTCTATTATATACCGTGTAATTAGCCAGTTGTTCATTGCAGGGTGGAGAGTTCTGAGTTTAGCATCTCCCTCAATGTTGAAAGCCCTTTATAAATACAGCTTTGATAGTGTCAACAGAAATACTACATTTCAGCTGGGCTTTCTTTATTTGTGGTGAGAAACAAAGTATTAAGTTTGAAACACCTTCCATGTGTATTTTACATGTAATATGTGTAAGAGAATTTACAATAGGGGACACTTACAGCCTGGGTGTCAGTGTCCCTACTTGACCTTGTTCTCGGATCGCAAACAAACTAATATATTCTCCTATTATGCAATGTGCGTTGATTTGAAGATGTTTATGATTTTTCCACAAAAATAAAAATGGTGCAAGGAGAGGTTTGTAGGAAACGTCAAATAAGGAAAATTGTACTCTGGGAAAATAAATCACTTTTGTATGTGGGAGGTTTAATTTTTAAAATCCTTTTAATATATATTTTTGTTCTATCATAAACCGCAGCCGAGTAAAAAGGAATGCTGTAGAATCCCTCCTGATGTTTAGAGCTTATATTTTATGTGTGTCACCACAGCAAGTACAGTAAGTTCTAGAGATGGAACAGTTAATCGATTATTGATTACCGTTGCTTTTATTTTGTAAGACTCAAATTAATATTCATTGATTAATTAACCACCCCATTTGGAGCCTCTGTATAAATTGTATTACTAGCACATGCAGTTGCATTTGAAGGCTTTCGATTCTACACATTTCTTTGGCTCCTTGCTTTTGAATAATAATGTGCTGACCTGCCAGCCACCATGTTTACTTCTCCCAAATATTTAGAAATCTTGACCCTTGACCCTAGTCAAATAAGTTATTTAACTTTCCTTATCCTGCCTCGTATCACCAGGGTTTGATTCAACAAATAACCAAATGCTCTATTGACTAGATAATTGCAGTATAAACATGTGTTCATGCTGCTACAAAGTATTTTACTTGAATTATTTTGACCATCTTTTTGTTCAAACGCTTACTGTGTGATGAGTGTTTTAAAACTAGCGTAGCTTATATCTGGTTTTAAAAATAAAAAAAACAGTTCTCATTTACCCACTCTCAATCGTTGACAAAACACAGGATGGTTTTAACACATAGAATAAAGATGATTGTCTGTAATTGCAGTGTGATTTTGCTGTATTTGCAGTTCTACTGTACTAACAAACTCGAGGTTAACACTTACTTGGCCCTTCATTCAATGTTCATATGGGCTATTCCAGGGGTCGTTGCACAATTGGTGAAGTGCCGCCGGGGGGGGGGGGCTTAGGTCGGCCAGGTTGTCCTCGGCTCACCGCGCACCAACGACCCCTGTGGTCTGGCCGGGCACCTGCGGGCTTGCCTGTAAGCTGCCTAGAGCTGCGTTGTCCTCCGACGCTGTAGCTGTGAGGCGGCTGCACGCTGAGTCTGCAGTGTGGCACATGCTTCGGACGACGGCGTGTGTTCATCTTTGCCCCTCCCGAGTCAGCACAGGGGTGGTGGCGGTGAGCTGAGCCTAAAAATAATTGGACATTCTAAATTGGGAGAAAATGATTAAAAAAAAAAAAACTGGCAACGACTTAATTTAAAAAAAAAAAAAAAAGAAAAAAACCCTCCTGTTTGGTATAAAAGACTATGATTTATAATGATTTGATAAGATTCTCACTGTAATTGAGTAGGCTTTAGTATTTCAATTTCCATGTAATTAAAATATGAATTCTCTGCACTAATAATGAAGATATGATTGCACCAGTCACATTAAAGAACCTGGGAATGCACAGTAGCCCATGAAAGAATTATCTAAGTCCTGAATTTTATATTGTATTTCTAAAAGAAAACAGATTGTAATTGAATTAAAAAAAAAAGTTGACACATTCTTAATTAGTACAAAACAGTTTAATTATCTGATATCTGATCAGGATTTATTTTTCAAAGACATGCCAATCAGCTTAGTGAAATTGCAATACATATGTTTAAAATAAAAAGGCATTATATTATTTTGTTCTGTATCCACCATTAACACATGGTTTTGTTTTACCTAAAATTACTTTTATATGTTTTGAGTTTTCAACATGAAACAGTTTAGTATAGCTGTCTTCAATGTCTTCTTTAATGATATCCCCAAAGGAAAATTAAATGTGGCCATGTATACATCTAGCCTTTATTCAGGGCAAACAATGCGTGGGTTTAGAAATGGGTTATAAAAAAAAAGAAAAAGAAAGAAAAACAAGGGACTTTTTAAATGATTTCAAGAAACTTTGAATTTTTAACAGAGAAAAAGCTGCAATACTAAAACAAAACAGAGAACCTCTTTTATTAGAACCGCCTGGGCACTTAGGATAAAACAGAGCTTTGCCCATTAGAGTTGATTCTGATTGGGCAACAGTTTTCACATTGTGCTGTATTTTTTTTTAATCGGCCTCATTTATTGTCAGTTGCCAAAGATATTGTACAGTAGGGTGGTAAACGGTCGGCCAGGTAAGTCAGTCTGAGTTGCGTCTCTCTAATCTTTATAAAGAACTATCGCAACCTCCTGGCTTTCCTTTCAGACTCCAGCAGGGTGAGAACATTCCCTCACTGGGCATTTCACGTTCCTGATAATGGGGCGGTTGCTGTCGTCCATGAACTGAACTCGCACCTGGGTACACTGTCCCAGGGGGCCGGTTCTTCCAAGAACCTTGGTGACTCTGGCAAGCTTGATGGGCTGCACACGACTGGTACCCATGATGGCGGCTTGAGACACAAAGGTTAGTAGTAGTAGGAGTAGCAGCACCCTTTGCTGTTTAAAGCTGGATGCTTTGGCTCAGTTCGTCACCCGAGCCTCATATTGATTTGTTAAACATCCAAGGGGTGATAACAGTGACAGCAAACATTTAGGTCAGAGACGGCCTTAAACAAGCAGGTGACAGGAATGCAAACACCATGGCAAGACAGAGGAGCAGACAGGACGAATGACAGAACCTGGAGATAAAGTGATAACTTGAAGTGAGAGTTTTCTCAGGCTGCCCTGTGTCTGTCAGGGGCCGTAAGTAGTGTTACTGATACAGCTTCAAAGTAATACAGTATAAACCAACATGGTTTGCAATGCGGACGTCCCTCCGGCCTTAGCTGCAGTTTTTAGTGAGGTTGGCTGTTTAATGGGCAGGTGAATTCCTAATTGAATTTCTGGTGATAAATCAACAGCTAGTGAGCAATGGTCTTCTCTGAACTGCTTAAATGTGCACTAATTCAATTATGTTCCCCGAAGTTGATGGTCTAGTGACATTTGAAAATCTTTTTGGACAGATCTGTTGTGCCATCTGTTGTTTTATTGTGTACCGGTATGCTGTGGTTTACCCAATCAGTATTTCCTAGCAGCATGCTTAACTGCACAGTCTTTAAATCTTGTCTTTTAAAAACTGCCCTGAAGAAGACAAGTCTGTGATAACAGAAGCTTCTCTATATTCAGTTGTCACACTGATTTTCAGATCGGTTCGGTTAACGTATTTTGAAAATACTGTTTGCTCTGCCTGTTCTGCATTGTTGAAACGTGCCATGCAAACTTCCAGTCTGCTGTGTGATTAAAAACAACAACTTTTTCTGGTCGGATATTTGAACCCAAAGCCCAATGAGAGTTAGGGTAAAATACAGCAGTTGGACAAATAATAAAACATATTGTTTTGTGTAAATGACCGTTCCCTCACGTGACTGATGAATTTGTTATGCAGATGTCATCCCTGATGTGTATTCTGTACTGTATAAAAATGACATCTCCCTGTTACAAGTCAGTTTCAGTCACAATGGGCAAGACAGAAGATCTGATAGAGGGCTGGTGATTGGTACTTGGATGGTTCCGCAGGTATAACCTCAAAATAATGGAGAGATACCACTGCAGATCCCCCCCCCCCCCCAAGCTATGAGGAATAGTCTTACAAATCAGTGCCCCACTTGCTTCCCAAGGTGGCCTTTCACCCTATTGACAGTGTTATGGCAGGTGCTTTTGTCCAACCTTGTATAGGTTCATAATAAAATCATGTATATATGAAAAAGTAAGTGAAAACTGCAGGCCACAGAAAAGATAACTTCACGCAAAACAGCAGATCCCTAAAACTAATCAATGTCCATTTTTTTAAATGTGCAGTGTAATGCACTGAAACTGTTTAATACTAGGGTCATCTTTATGTGAAGTTAGTTAAAGCACAGGTATTTATGTAAATGTACAGGAGACCATGATTGTGACATATTCCCCCATCCCTTGTATATAAAAAAAGAAACTGGCAGGAAGGTGCATTTTGAGACTAGCCAACTGTTGCTTGGAGTGGACTTTTCAAAGCTGCTTTTGTATGGGTTTGCATGGCAGTCAACCAAATAAAGGTTATGTTAACAAAAGGATGCACTCTTCGAATGTCTTTCACTGAAGAAAACGCTGCTCGTCTGGCAGGGTTTTTTGTTGACTGTTGTCAAAACATTTTTAAACTTTTAAACCTATTAAATCAGCCCCCGTTCTTCAACTGCTTATGTCTCAAACCGGTTCAGAAGCCCACTTATGTATTTTCAGGGCAAAATCTGGTCATTTTGGCTTTTTTGGCTGTGATGCTTTAGGTCAAATTCACATTTCCTGTCTTCATGTGTGGTATTTCTTGGGCCGCCTTGGTATTGTCCAGTATAAACTTACTGTTTTGTCAGAGATGCCATTCACTTAACGTTATTGCCCTCGGAGGTGCTTTTGTTTTTGTTTACCTGATTTCTATTTTTTGTCCTAATGGTTTACATCCTCCCAAAATAAAACCATAAAATAACTCTTAATGTCATGGAAACGCAAATGACCCACTGTCTGCAGTCCTGTTTTCAGATGTAACACACTTTTGCCAGTGAGATACTTCATATCAAAGAGATCCTTGTCTTGAAAAATAAAGAGATCTGGCTGTATATTTATAAATGAGAACCAGTATATATATATATATATATATATATATATATATATATATATATATATATATATATATATATATATATATATATTAAAGTAAACAAATGAATAAGGACTTCATACACAATCTTTATTAAATGATTAAAGCAATGTGATAGTGGTATCCCTTTAAATGCAGCAAGGGTGACAGTACTGTAGGCCACTGTTTAAAATGTTCATTTTTTCTCAGAAACTGGAAATATTACTTGTTCAGGATACACAATGGAGATGTGCCAAATTTCAAGTTGACACCTGCAAAAGATTTCAGGGTACAGGAGAATCACAAGATAAATGTTTAGGGATCAAAATGAAGTGTTACATGTTTTCACAAAAGTCATAATTTTGACCCGATAGGAAAAATGCTAGATGCAATAGCATGCAACACAAAGACATGAAAACACATAAACATGTCAATGCAGACTGACGGAAAAGGTAAGGCTTCAAAACGTCCATGGTTGTGTCCCTAGCAGGGTTTTTAGTGACATACAGACTTACAGTGGCCTTTTTTGTTTTTACTGACACTATTTTGTTTTACTGAAATTGAAAAAAAAAACAAAAAAAACGGAAACTATGAAATACATTATAAAATAGACTTTTTAAGTACCTACATTTTTTTAGGTCTCATGGTCATACATGGATCATTTGCTTCGTTGGTCTGAAGCTGGTGCTGTTTTTAACTGCAGTCTTGATAGTCAGAATTCGATCCAGGATGTCTGCAGACAGTTAATTTCTTATGTCTGTTTTACAAGGTTCATATGAGAAAAATGTTTGCAGTACTGCGTGGATTGGGAAAGCCACACAGCAATACAAATATATCATTCTTTATTTAGATCCCAAATCACGCAACCTTCCCCCTCCCCCCTTTATTTTTGTGTAAAAGAATAGAAGTATGCCACCAGTGTTTAAATAATAAAACCTCTGGACATTCCTGTTTATTACCAGATCTACACCCACTGAGCAAGGGATTTAACTGCCCAAAGTCCTGACCACTAGGGGCACCATTTCACAATAACACTAAATATTTACTGACTATTCTTCAATAGTTTGGACTGGAGCATTGTATATATTTGTAAGACAATATAGTAATAACAAAAACTTTTCATGGTCCGCCACCAGTCCTTGGTCATAATGGCTGTCCTTCCTCTAAAGGGGTAGCTTTCCATGATAATCTTCCTCTTCCTTTTACCTTCCCCGAATCTTGAGCCCCCTTTCTCAATCCCCTCTGTCTCCCTAAGGGTCAACTTCTGCAGAAAGAAACGGAAAGTGTTAATAGAGCTCACTTCAGTCACAAAGCCAATAAATCAAGCTTATTTCTCAGCTTTGGTCACCAATGCATGAGTGGTTGCTGGTAATGCTAAGGCATGTTGACACCTAAATAGCAGTGCTAACTTTGCCTATTTAGGAAGGATTGTCTCTCATGTTGTTTCATCAGTAATAATGCACGTTTGGGAGAATTACTCGGGTAAATCAGGTTTGTGGCTGAAAAAACGGCCAAAGAAAGGGATAGGGTAAATCTCATTTACTCGTGTAAATGACGAAACACATGGGAAAACCACGCCCAGTTTCGCATGGAAACCCGCATTTCACATGTAAATGTTAATGAGCGTGTTTATCCTTAACTATAAATATTGCAAGCGAGCAGGTCAGTTGTTGCTGTGGATTCCAAGACGGCAGGGTATTTTGCTTTATTACAGCAGCTTAGATTCACTCATGTACCAGTTCTCTGTGCATGGAAACCACATTTTCACAAAATGTCACTAGTAATCTTCAAAAACAGCACGAGTACTTTACACGTAGCTCATTTACATATCAACCTGACCTTTCCCATTCATTTGCATGACATCGGGTGAAAAGCCCGGTTTACTCGAGTAAAATAAACTGAGCGAATGGAAACCCAAAAAAGCATTTTACACAAGACATTTTTCTTGTGTAAACGACTGACCTTGGTCTTGATCTCAGTCTCGGCTCGTCTGATCTTGGTCTTGATCTCAGTCTCGGCACGTCTGGTCTTGATCTTGATCTCGGTCTCGGCACGTTTGGTCTTGATCTCGGTCTCGGCACATCTGGTCTTGGTCTTGATCTCGGTCTCGGCACGTCTGGTCTTGGTCTTGATCTCGGTCTCGGCTCACCTGGTCTTGGTCTTGATCTCAGTCTCGGCATGTCTGGTCTTGGTCTTGATCTCGGTCTCAGCACGTCTGGTCTTGGTCTTGATCTCGGTCTCGGCATGTCTGGTCTTGATCTTGATCTCGATCTCAGCTCGAAAATGAAACAATATTTTAGAAAAAAAGGATTAACAATTGTGCTTCACGTGGGACTTGAACTGGTTACCCTGGGAATTGGAGTCCAGTGCTCTATCAACTGAATTAGCCAGAGAACTGCTTAACACCCACCCTTGCCCCGCAGTGGTGGAACGACCTTCCTATGGATGTCAGGACTGCCCAGTCCCTGACCACCTTCCGGCACCTCCTCAAGACACACCTCTTCAGACAACCTGTAAAACTCAACTCTTCCCTTCTGGACTATATTGCACTCTGCCTTTAATGCACTTTTAACTTGCACTTATCTGCTCCCTATTTTACTGTATTTAATCCTGCACTTAACCCAATCTGTAGTATTTTGTGTTTCACTTGCACTCGTATCTAACCCTGATGTAACTATCAACACTGTTATCTGCTCTTGAACTGCCCCTACATCAAATCGTATTGTGTTTTGTATTTGCTCTTATTAGGACTGAAGTCATTGTATTTTGTATCTTGCTCATAATTTTACTGTAATTCTTTATGTATTTTGTTTCTTTGTATACAACTGTAAGTCGCCCTGATAAGGGCGTCTGCTAAGAAATAAATAATAATTATAATGTAAAATACCAACTATTACTTGAATTAATTATTTGTACAAGCAGATTTGAGACTGGATTATATTTTCAACACACAAGACAAGGCCTGAACCACAACTCTGGCATTTATTTATCAATGCATTTCTTCTCTCTCTTAAGTACAGAACACCAGTTGTGCTGTGCCTTTGCCTTTGTGTTGTTCTGGTTGTCATGGCATTTCTTTTGGCGTCATGGCAACCAGAGTTGGGAAGGGGCATCGTTTTTGGACGAGAATTTTTTTCTGTGTCCTTTCCAATGTTACGTTATGCCGTCAATAATCTGATTGGCTAAAACAAGGTACAGTAATCAGCACACACAATCAGCAAATCAAACTGAGAAACATAATTTGCATAGACCTTATAGCTATCAAGCACACGCTGCTGTTTAAAAACACATTTTATGATTAACAAATAATTTTGTAGTACAGGTGTCTATAGCAGTATCTTAAAAGTATTATATTTTCATGTTTCTCGTGAAGAATTATTTTACTATCGGTAATATTTTGAATAAAGGCAGTTTTTAAATAACCAAAGAAAACAAAACAAACTAAACCAGAACCCTTCTGAAAGAAGTGCTTCAGAGTCGTTTGAACTGTAGTTCTCTACAGATGCAGCCGCCCCATGGCGAGGAAGTGGAACGTCAATGCACTTGAAGTGTTTTTGTTTAGTGTTGGGCGGTGCAACAGATAGATATTTACAACCAAGTACACCTTCTAGGCAGCGTTGTCTCCAAGGCAGATAGGAAAAACAAAACACATCTTTTGGTGGGAAAGGCCCTCCTTTTGTCCTTTGACTTGCACGCTAAACAACTGAAGCTCGGATTTTAAACTGTTAGTTGTCTTTGAATCGCAGAAGGGTTGCCAACCTTGCAATTTACTTTTTACTGACATACAGACTTACAGTGGATGTTATTTTACTGACAGTGTATTTTACTGATTTTGGGCAAGATCCTGCCAAACTAGGGATATTCTCGTCATGCAAGGGCTCGTGGTGTCTTCCCTTCAACTGACACAAGCACTAGCAGGTTTTCTGATGACAGAGAAGGTGAATTAAATATATTTTTAACACTGGCATGTTATTTTAAAGGTGACTATTGTTATTTATGTACTTTGAGCACCTTTTGAATGAAAAATAAATCTGGAAACTCGTGTTATTTTGGACACTTTAAAACGAGAAAAAAAAAAAGCTTTATCTGAAGATTGCCATCCTGATAACATACAAAGTAATTAAAAATTAAATGACCTACTTTTAGGAAAACCGGATCAACCAGAACAAGCAAAACAGTTTCTTTCTGGCTTGAATTACAGATTATTATATTTCCTTCTCTTTTGTTTTGCCGTGGATACGCTTTTCTGCCAATACGAAGTGCTCCACTAGTTCCGTTTCACTGAAATGGCAACTTCAGTTATGGAATTATAAGCATGAAACATGTCATGAGTGACAGGAGCATAACAAACATCAGTAATAACTACGGTACCCAGACAACAAGTCACCCATGAAGACTCAATGCATTTTTGTTTGTTTTTCCAGATTGTATTGTTTTGATGTCTGTCTGTTTAACTCAGATGTGATCACTACCACCCTGTGTTAAAGGAAAATGTAGTGTGATAAAACCTGCTACCCAAGTTCCAATAGCATTTCATAGGAATGATGTCTGGATATCTTCTTTGTTCTAGTTCTACAACTTTTAAATAATAGCCATAGATTCTTAATACATTCCAATGGACTAGCAGACCAATGACAGCTATTCTCTGTATTATTTCAGAGCTTAACCAGGATTAATACTAAATGAAGGAACTACAACATAAGAAAACATTACATTCAAGGATAACTTTTTTTTTTTTTTTTTTAATTTCAACATGAATTGAAACAACATAAAATGTGTTCGGAAGTTTCAATATAAACAATTGTTCTTTATTGATTATATTTAGTTTGTTTGAATAAGGCCCTTGGAGTATTTTACATAACCAATCTATGTAAATGCATTTACTCTGCTATTAAATACCACAGAGCTAACTCCAACAGGGACAGGCAGAAAGGTGTCCTTTGGATCTGTGCTGGGGGCAAATGGAAAGGGCATAGCGGCTATGAGTGTCGTGCCCAGCTTACAGCTTTGGTGGCTGGCTACTCCTTAACCCTACACAAATTAGTAATGACAATCCTGTCTCCCCTCTTCAGCTGAAATGAAAGTAGTCCTGTCCTTCCTTCAGGTTGAGCGAACACAGGTTTTCTTCCAAACCGCCACCTGTCATATCCTATAAGAAGAGAAACGAGACATGTTTAGGTTTCACATAAAAAAGCCTTTTTTAGATAATGATTGCACTTTAGGCTATTTCACGTGGGAAAAAAAATTGGCAAGAAGTAGATAGTAATTTATTTTCAGTGTTTTCTGAGTGTGATAGAACTGAATGTGAATCATCTCCTAGGATCTAAATCTGCATCGCATTGGAGGCAGGGAGGGGGTAGATAAGAGGATAGGGGGTTTGTGGACTCCGTGGGATTCTTTATAAAGCCCATAAATCAATCCTCATCTTTACACACATATTCCAGAAAGGGTGTTGGGGGGGTGGGAAGATCAAGCTTGATGGATTTGTTTATCCTCAGCCCTTTGATCATTTAACTTTGAAAGATTTCAACAATTAAGCTGTGAACAAGTTCAGCAGTTTTTAGCGGTTGAGCAATTATTGTGAAATAATCTGGGTCTGCAGTTTTTAGCATATTCAGGAGCTCCTGTATCAACCTCATCAAAAAAAAAACAGCCGTGACTTGATCACGCCACTAAAGGGCCTGTGTTACAGTACATTAGGTTAGACAGCAATGGGGGAACCATTTGTCAGCTGCTAATTCAATGTGATAGGGAGGGAAAGCTGTTCAAATTGTTCTATAGGCACAAGAGACCATTCATCAGTAATTTCTGCTCATTAATTATTGGTTTGAAATCTACAAGTCTGTGTTCCAGAATGGCTCCAAAGACATTTCTTTGTGCAACATCATTAATGTGTGCTGTCTTGCAGGCAAAAGCCCCTGACAACCTGTTTTGAGTACTGTATTAAAGTCGGTTCAATGTGCTGTCTAGCCTGTCATGACTTAAACTGACTTACAACAGGGAAATTAGCAAAACCATCATGTTTTCTGTTTATCCTACTTAAAAAATCATATTTCTTAAAACAACCTTATTACTGCTTTACATGTGCCTCCCTAGACCACATGATAAAGATAATTATAATTAAGTTTTTCTCTTCCTAGGATCCAATCCAGTCACAATTAACTTACAAAAAGGCTTATAAGCTATAACACAAGGACCTGACGAAGTTGTCAGATTTAAAATAGAAAGGGTTACTGGACTCTTGTATCTAACATTTTTTAATCAATATACTGAATTAATGGGAAACACATTTTATTAAGTTAGCAGGAGGATTTGTTCAAATCTTGGGGGGGGGGGGGTTCTTACTTCCACTTTTTATAATAATATGCAATATAAAATGCTGGCATTCAAGAGGGAAAAAAACAAAAGCCAGAGTTCTCTCTGTTTGAGAGTTAAAGTCAATGATTTTCAGATGTCGCTGCAAAACTTAATACCTTAAAGCTGTTTATTACCTTTTGAGAGTTTATAGAGCTCATAAAGCTAGGATTCAATCTGTTGGATAGCAATTTGAGGAAGGAAGGTAAGATCATATATTTAAACACTGTATACATCTAAAACTGGGGATCAGAAGGTCACCATTTAAAAAAACTGAAATGAACAAACCAGCACACAATGGAAGGTCATGTCAGTAATGAGTGGTAACTTCTTCTTTTGTAGTTTTGTCTAGTTTGAGCTTTGCCTGGTATTGTGCTCCACCCCAGTTTCTATCATTCATAATGAAACTAACCTTGTTGTATTTCACCACTACAATACTGTATATTTTCCAAATTTGTTGTACCAGAACTACAGTACAAAAGCCCACAAAGAGTTTGAAAGTTCACTGACCACCGTTTAATTTGGAACCAGTATTGCAAAATGGTACTGATACTGCAATGCAAGTGTGTTTTGGATCATGTGGAGGGATGCCCCGCCCCTATACGTATTTTATGTTTATATGTATGTGTATAGTGGTGCACAAAGTGTGAGATATGTATTATATTTGTATTTAGGCACAGGGATTGCACAATCACTTCACGTGCAGATTAAAAAGGTATGTTGGTATGTGAGCACGGGGATGTGTGCGTGGAATAATGGATGACAGGGAGGAAGTTAACATCCTCCCTGTAAAAACACATGGGAATGTGGCTGGAGCCGTGAATTGAATAAATGATTAAATGATTAATTAAGGCTCCAGCCACAAGTGTATAAATAGGGTGATCACGGGTGATAGGGGGTTAGTGTGTTCAGAGGTGGAACGAGACGTGAGTCGTGAGATAAAAAGAAAAGCTAAAGATACAAATAAACAATTGCTATGCATGCTGGTTCTAGACCAGCGTGATGCTTCTTTTATTTAGGTTTTGTTCCGTGTCTGTTTTGGCCATCATGCCTTTTATTTTGAGTAAGTTTCTGTTTTGTTTCAACTTTTTATTTATTATTAAATATGCTGATGTGCATTCAATCCCAGCACTGTTGTCTGTCTACTTCCTGGCCTGACATCACCACATGAGCCAGCCTGTTCATGTTCATACCATTGGTATGTCACAGTATTAAAATGTAATTACTGTGGTACCATTCGACCAGTGTACATGTGCAGACTCTGTGCTTCCATAACCCCCAGTCCAGAACCATTCATTTGCAATTGTAGTGCCACTGTATAGCCATTGAAAATCACTGCATACATGAGAGAAGAGACTAGCCAGCAGTTGAAAACGCTTTGCACTCCAGGTCCAAGTTGCATTTACTAGAAGGAACAAAGACTCCAAGCGGTCTGTTCTCTTCATGTTGGTTTGTTGCCCTGCATTCCTGAGTCCTGTCTGCAAAGAGTCATGTGTGCTCTCAAGCACTGCAGCCAAACATTGGGAAAGTGTAATTATATCATTAGGACCAATTAGTTTTTTGTGTGTCTGCTTGTTCCCCTAAAATGTGGGCAATGAGATTGGTTTATGTTACGGCTAAAAATAAGCCAGAGGAGAGCAGTTCTGGTTCAAATGTTGCTTTAGTTCACCACAGATGACTGAGATCTGGGTTTCCTGAACTGGTTTCAGATTGTTTCCTGCAGTGGTCTGGGGTTGCAGGTTTTGTGTGTTTGCAATAAAAGGTTGCCTGTGTTAAACCACAAAGGAGAGAGCTCTGGATTCAGATCCACAGATAGAAATGAAAAACAAAAAAAAACAGGCAAATATTTCTATTGGAAAAGTGAAGCAGAAAGTCAAGCTACACTTTAAAACAGCACAAGTAAAAACAGTAGCTTACATCTTTGGCATATACTGTACAGGGCCTGGGCAAAAACACTGTCGATGTTTCAGTGATTATCTAAGGGAGTCTGGGGTGGAAATCTGAAGAGCAGTTCTGTTCTCCAGAATAGGCCGTAGAGTCATCACATTTGAGACTGTATCTTGTAATACAGTAGTCAACCAAGTTAGGTGTCAGATCGCTACTGACTGAAACTGAGTAACACAGTGAGATGCAGAATACACTGCAGGGAACACATATGCACAACTGAATCACCTGTGCTACTCTTTGACTTTGCAACATGCATAGGACAAAAGTAAGCCCCATCTTGGGTCATGTAATTGCACAATACTTACCAACTTCACACAGATAATGTATGGTGGTGTGGCTTCTTTGAAATGCTTGACTGGAATCTTTGGCTTGGGTCGCTCCTAAAAAGGATATGACAGAATAAGTGTGCCACATCTGTGTATGCTTTGGTAAATAAACAAAGTGTAATGTTTGGATTCAAATCTTTACTTCTAGAGAAATACACAGACGTCCACGCAGGCCAGCAGTTAAGTGCATTTTTAGCAATTAACCATTTTCCAGTCTTTTCTATTGTAATTTGATGCGATAAATACAAAATGTAACTTTTTAGCAGGCACTAACTTTTAGCGTACACTAACCTTTGACTCCTCGTGGGTGTAAAAGCCTTTTCTTATCTTATTTTCATCGACATCACAAAAAGCCACAACCTGTAACAGAGCAAAACAGAATTTTACAGGTTCAAATGCGGTATACTGTTAAAAACAACATAATATTCCATAACGAAGAAACCAAAATAAGAAACCGAGGGGTCTAACATGTATGAACATAGAACCTCTGGTGCAGAGGCTTCATTCACTTGTGTCTGTGTGTTTAAAGTCTTAAAAAAATGCTATTGCATCAACGATAGAGCAACCCCCAACTCTTCAACTAACCACTTACTGTACTTAATAAATAAAACAGCCAGGTGTCCTCCTTCCATTGATTACATCGTTGGGTGGTTACAGTTGCCTTGTACGAATGGCCAAGCAATCGTCCTCAGTCAAGCACAAAAAATGTCTGCCTAATATCAAATTATCAATAAAAATCAATTCAATCCATAAAAGTTATCATGATCTCCTGAAATGACCAACCAGAAACTAGACTGTCCAAATGGTGTACAAATCTGCTCTGTCCCTTTTTAGAATTGAAAGGCAGGTCAGTGTTATGCAATTATTTATTGTACAATTAACCTGCTACTAGTACTGCTTTCTGTAGGGCCATATGTAGAAAGCGGTCAAAAAGCCAAACACTGCTTAAATAACAATCTTATTTTTTTTTTCTCTTTAAACAACTGCTTGCCACGATAAATATTGTTCTCCAAGTGTCCTTGGGTTTACTGAATGATTAGTAACATAAACATAATGGCAGTCTTGGGGGGATCATTAGGAGCTCAATTATTATAAGACTACACAGTCTATAAATACAGCTCTCACTTTTCAATGTTTAAAGTCCAAAGCGATCCAGTACAAGAGAGTAGATTCAGTATAGTGGGGCATTCCACTGTTCTTGTCAGTTTGCAACAGAGTACTGCTGTAAAAAGTATATTAAAACAACTTTTAGCCACATTTGTTTTTAAATGGTAATCCAATACAGTTGCATACAAGTACTGTGGAATGGGCCATGTGCAGTCCTATACGTCAATCTGGGAAGACAATTTCATACACCAGGTGAAAAGACCAAGGACTACGTTAAAGTAAGGCAATCAAACAACAGGCAGGACTCATTTCTTTAACCTTCTACGGTACCAGGTTGTATTACATTTTTAAAATTGTATATTTGCTATCACGTGTTACTTTCATCATAGCACTTATGAGATCTAGACAGCAAACGATTCCATTAATTATAACCACTTGAGTCTTCCTGAGCCAGAGAACAGGCTTAGTTTCCTAGACCTCTCTGCATTATCCGACCCATTCATTCCAGCTGCAGTGGGCAAACTGGTTCCAGGCCAAAAAACATATTTTGTTACTGTATGTGCCTGATTGCTTTCGAGCAACATACACAGTCACGGACAAGATGTAATGCATTTTGTTAAATGGTGGTTCACATTATACGTGATGCTGCTGCTGATATCTGTATAGCTCACCTTCGAGCCGAGAGCACTGTTGCTGCCTTTATAATAAATGCTTTCCTGTTAAAAAAAATATACTGACAGTATGCATTTGTGTCTTAAACAACAATTACTAAGCACGCTTTTTTTTTTTTTTTATTGGTCCGCATGTGTACCTGCGTACCAGTTACGTGAACCACTGTCTATAAGGCTTTGTCTGACCTGCCTGGCACTTGCAGCATCTGCAGCATCTGCAACCTCCAACACTGGGGCTTCAAGTTTAGCATTTGCTTCCCTCAAACCCTGTGATCTTTGTGTCAGTTCGACATCCATTACGGAGAGCTATGTTGTGTAAAACACAACAAGCCAGGATGATATTGCTAACCTTCTGAGGAGTGTAATGTAGTGTTCCCCCAGAGACATCCAAACATCAGAATCACATTTTGAGGATTCCAAATGTTCGCTCAATTACAGTATGAGCACATTTAAAGGTACGGTTATACCTCTGTTCGGCAGGGGTCGTGGGGTTGAGCAGTGGTGTCAGTAGCCACTGCTTCAGGGGATACCCGTTGTCCCCTATCAACCAGCCTATCAAACTGTCATCCCGCTGAAATGCAGCTGCTTCCTGTGAATTAGCGAGGATAAACGAGGCATGAGCGGAGCAACGATAGTTTGCATACACATTTGTGATGTAGTTGTTGGCATCACAGATCACACACTATTTGCACATTGACAGAATAGGTCCCATTATCATTTATGTAGAGGTGCCTATTCTGTGTTGGTGTGCGTACCTTAGTGCTACAAACAAACAGCGTGCTCTCCGCATGTCTCCTTCCAGGACAGCCTGAAGCAGTTGGCAGATGTCAGTGATTGTCTGTTGAGGCAAAATTGCTGCATACATTGTGTGTCAGACAGGCTCAGAAAAGACAGATGACTTCGAAATATTTGGGGACGTCTCCTTCTCTTCTCTTTGTCTTGCCACGTAGAAATGATTATTATTATTATTGTTATTTCTTAGCAGATGCCCTTATCCAGAGCGACTTACAATTGTTACAAAATCGCAGTACAAAGTATCACATTACAATGTATCACATCCAGTGCGCACTCCATATTTATTTTATTTCTCTTTTTCTCTCTCTTTTCTTTGCCTGCTTCCCTGGTAGTTTCACTGGTATTTATAGTCGACCATGTAATTTGTGCACGCAGTTTAGACCTGGTTTTCACATGTCAACTGAAACGCAAACGCTAACACTGTTGATGGTTTTCTAAATCACTACATTTGTATGTAAATGAGGACACTCCCCTAAAGTTCAGCCCATGTCCAGCGCTAACACTGACTTGCCGGATAGGCACTAAAACACGGTTGCTAAATCACATAGGTGGGTAAAGTCTGTTTGCCCACACGTGCGCCTGATTCTGGTGCACTACCTGTTCGATTGCCTTAGGGGTTAGCGAACGTTGCTAAATAGGGCCCCTAGTCTTTAGGGGACTTTAAGTGCTTTACAGTTAGACTAATGATATTGAAACTTGTTTTCAGCATGCATTTCATTATGATAGTATGGTTGGTATTATAGGTCAGTTCAGATTAGCGACAGTCAACTGTACAGTACCCTTATTCGAGCAGTCAGCTTCAGAATGTGACAACGGTACACTGCCTTCCATCTTGGATGTCTCTTACCTTTTTCTGATTGGCTGGCGACAGGCTCCTGTAGAGCTTCCGGCCCTGTTTCCCAGCATTCCAAATCGTGAAGGAAGCCCAGTGGCTCAGGACCCTCTCTTCCAGGAACGTGACTCGGTGGTACCAGATGGTGTCCCTGGAGAGCGGAGAGCAGTCAGGCTCCAGGGTAATAACATTATCAGCACAGGAAATCCTGCTGTCAGAAGCAGGCGTGGAGCAGACAGGCAGGCAGGCAGGCTGGAGTGTTGACTGGCAACACTTCTGCCTGCAGCTGACACACTTTCTCCATGGCGGACTAGGCCTATAGCCCTCTCACTTTCATCCCCCTGAACGGCACTGCAAACACAGCCAGGCCCCGCGCTTGAGAAGGGATTTCAGTGGAAGTTTGAACATGAACTCATCCATAACTTCACTCAACGCTCGATCATAAATCTGAAAAACACTCACGGATCAGCAGACAAATGATTCATCTAGTTGTCTAGGTGAGCCATGTGGGTTCTGGTAATAGCTTCATGCTGTGCATGCATGGGTAACCCTAAACGGAAAAGAACCAATCTGCCATTTATATTGGGTAGACCCTTTCAGTTTCATTCCACATGATAACCCTTCCCTTTTTACAGCATTTTAGTATACCAGACAATACAGAAAGCTTTAGTGTGGGTTGGGTTTTATGACATTTAAGTATTTTCATAAATGCATCAAACTGACACCTTTTTATTTAGGAGTCCTCACGTCCCCTAATAGGTTTCAATGTAGCCCAGAAGAAATGCTAGCCTCCATTTTTTCACCAATTTCTAACAGAGATTGTTCAGAAAGAATCAGTACTTTTCCTGTGTGTAACAATGACACAGACAGAATTGTGATTATGCAACCAGTTCATCAACCAGCACAAGTTCCCTGCAGCAATCCCTCACCTTAAACCCAGAGGTCAAGCTCTTTAAATGCTGGCTAGGATCCTAACCTTTACATGTCCTTGTAATTTTTAACAGACAGGAATTTCCTGTCTCCCAAAGATTTCCCCTTCCTCGTCTTTGAATGATAGGTCTTTGTTAACAAAAAAGGAAAAGTATCTGGAAGTGTTTATTGTGTAAGCTCTGGGGTATCCCCAATTTCATAAAGAAAATGTAATCAGGGACTTGTAAAAGTGGCTGTATGAAATTGGAACAAATTAGGCTGTTAAACCTTTGGGTATAAATACATGCAAAATTAAATGTTTTGTTGCTGTTTTTAGGACATATTTTTAGGACCAATGTATTTTTCCAAGCCGCTTGAGTGTCCAAACAACATATCATTCCAATGTATCTATTTAGCGGTTAGAGTTCGTTTTCCAATATATTAAAGCTAAACTTTGCTCCACATCATCCCCTTTGAGATCTCAATTTTTATTTATTTTTTTATTATTGAGCAACAGTTGGTAGGACAGGAGGCTGTGTGGTCCATTGGTTAAAGAAATGGGCTTGTAACCAGGACTCCCCCGGTTCAAATCCCACCTCAGCCACTGACTCATCGTGTGACCCTGAGCAAGTCACTTAACCTCCTTGTGCTCTGTCGTTCGGGTGAGACGTAGTTGTAAGTGACTCTGCAGCTGATGCATAGTTCACACACCCTAGTCTCTGTTAAGACACCTTGGATAAAGACATCTGCTAAATAGACAAATAATAATAAAAATACCATTTGCATGTGTCTATATTGTGAATTATGTTGTCTATAAACTGTGCTTTTTCTTTCAGCTGGGTGTGATCTGTAGATTCTCTAAATGTTATGGTTATTTTTAACGCAACCAGTTTATCAAGCAGTGTTAATGAAAACAGAAGAGCTAGCTGTTCCTTTCATAGTAACCTAATAGGCACTAAATTTAAACATTTGCAGATTTCCTTGAAACAGATGTACTGTGAATTCTGGGTACAACAAAACCATATTTTTCAAAGAAAATAGATCAATACATAAAAGTCCCCATTAGCTAACAATAGTGCAGTACACTATTAAACCATGCTGTGATATAATGTGTTTGTAATTTAAAGTATTTTGTTTTCTGTCCCTAAATATAGTTTCATCTGTAGAGGCACAAATTTCATTCTTCCTTGAAACTTGCTAGCCACTAAGAATCACTCTGTGAACCAAACGGCAATAATTCAGTAGTAAGAGGTCATCAATTAGATTCAGTTACTGTTTAAAGAGCAAAACATTATTTAAAAAGTGATGCACTACATCTTTAAGATAAAAAAAAAGTTGTCAGTGCCCTGCTCTCTCAATTCCTTTAAAACGCAACATGAAGCAAAATAAGCATAGTCTTAAATACTGTGCTAGTAAAACAGGAAATGACCTAACAAGCGGTTTTAAACATCTGGGTTCCAGTTAGGTTTCTGTTCTGTCATGGTTAAAGTGACAGCAGAATGTTATTGACAATGACAACTGGACACCTCTCAATTCTGCTGTATATTTATTTCACCTCTAACTATGAACAGACTTAATAAAGTGTAGGCAAGGTGCCGAAATGTGTGTCTGCATGAACTAGCAAGTTTCTTTAATATTCTTAATGAAAACACCACTCAACAAAGGCTTTTACATATTACGAACCTGTCCACTGTAAGTAAATATGCCTGAAGTATAAATAACGCATCACTTCCAATTTTAAATACAGGAGCATACAAAAAGCATTCTTTCTTTTAGCACACAGACCACCTACAGCAGCTTTTCAGTCGCAAAAGCTTTCAGTGGAACCCCATATATTATCCATTTACTACCAATGCAGATTGATTGAGTGCTAAATGTGTTCTTCTAGAGAAAACATCCACAGAAAAAGAATGTTTCAAAAATGTAGTACTAGAGGTGCAAAACAATTACATCCCAAAAGTAGACTAATCAAAATCTAAAACAAAATGGCCAAAATGGTTTAATAGATCAATAAAAAAAAAATATTCAGAGAAAAAAGGCACCAAGAACAAAGTACACAGAAAGAGTACTTGGAACTGCAACCTCAAATCAAAAAGGAAGTTAGAAAGGCCAAGAGAGAAATATAAATGAGCATTGCTAAGGGGGCTAAAACAAAATCCAAAAGGTTTTTCCAGTATAAAAGCAAGAGAACATTCAAAGAGGAGGTAAACTGTCTAAGAGATACAAATGGCAAAATCATAGACGAAGAGAAAAAAATAACAAATATACTAAATGATTACTTTTCACAAGTTTTTAAAAAGGAGGATACGGACAACATGCCCCACATGTCGACCTGTTCCTATCCAGTTTTAAATAACTTTAGCATAACAGAGGTAGAAGTGTTAAAGGGACTAGGAGCTTTTAAAATAAACAAATCCCCTAGGCCGGATGAGATCCTCCCAATAGTACTCAAAGAAATGAAAGAAGTTATTTACAAGCCGCTAACCAAGATGCAACAGTCTCTTAACACAGGGGTTGTACCGACAGACTGGAAAATTGCAAATGTAATACTGATCCACAAAAAGGGAGACAAAACCGAACCAGGTAACTACAGACCAATAAGCCTGACTTCTATTATATATAAACTTATGGAAACTATAATAAGAGCCAAAATGGAAAATTACCTATATGGGAACAATATCCTGGGAGACAGTCAGCATGGTTTTAGGAAAGGGAGATCGTGTCTAACTAACCTGCTTGATTGTTTTGAGGATGCAACATCGACAATGGGTAATTGCAAAGCATATGACATAGTTTATTTAGATTTCCAGAAAGCTTTTGACAAAGTCCTGCATAAAAGATTAATACTTAAACTGAACGCAGTTACCTCAAAATGGAGCGAGGTAATGAGTGGAGTACCACAGGGATCAGTATTAGGTCCTCTGCTATTCCTAATCTACATTCATGATTTAGATTCTGGTATAGTAAGCAAACTTGTTAAATTTGCAGACGACACAAAAATAGGAGGAGTGGCAAACACCACTGCAGCAGCAAAGGTCATTTAAAATGATCTAGACAGCATTCAGAACTGGGCAGACACATGGCAAATTACATGTAATAGAGAAAAGTGTAAGGTACTGCACGCAGGCAATAAAAATGTGCATTATAAATATCATATGGGAGATACTGAAATTGAAGGAATCTATGAAAAAGACCAAGGAGTTTATGTTGACTCAGAAATGTCTTCATGTAGACAATGTGAGGAAGCTATAAAAAAAGGCCAACAAAATGCTCGTATATATAGTGAAAAGTGCTGAATTTAAATGAAGGGAAGTAATGCATTAGTAATACCTCATCTAGACTATTGTGTTCAGTTCTGGTCACCTCGCTACAAAATGGATATTGCTGCTCTAGAAAGAGTGCACAGAAGAGCAACCAGAATTATTCCGGGTTTAAAAGGCATGTCATATGCAGACAGGCTAAAAGAATTGAATCTATACAGTCTTGAATAAAGAAGACTACGCGGCGATACGATTCAAGCATTCAAAATTCTAAAAGGTTTTGACAATGTCGACCCAGGGGACTTTTTCGACCTGAAAACAGAAACAAGGACCAGGGGTCACAAATGAAGATTAGATAAAGGAGCATTCAGAACAGAAAATAGGAGGCATTTTTTTTTAGAGAGAATTGTGGGAGTCTGGAACCAACTCCCCAGTAATGTTGTTGAAGCTGACACCCTGGCACCCTTCAAGAAGCTGCTTGATGAGATTCTGGGAACAATAAGCTACTAACAACCAAATGAGCAAGGTGGGCCGAATGGCCTCCTATCGTTTGTAAACTTTCTTATGTTCTTTTTAAATGGGTTTCTGCAATGGTATGGCAAAACCAGTACCGTATTGATAAAACAGCGAGAAAAAATGGACAGATCATTTTTTTTCCAAAAGAAAGAGAAAAAGAAAGTTAAGGTTATCACTAACAAATCCAGAGCACTATTCTAAAACTGCTGGTCACTTAAATAGCAAATGTCATTTACCAAGTCAGAAGAGGAGAAACGGTTGACTGCATGATTATAATTAAAAACAGAACATGAATGTGGAAAGCCCCAAATGAGCTGATTGAAGATAGAATGACTTCCTTCCATGTTCTCTCTGCACGAAGCAACCTACAGCCCTCAGCCCACTCCCTGTCCTCTGCGAAAAGTTTAACTGCATTAATAATACAGCAAACCGTTTAATATATGACTAGAAAAAGAAACTTTATTGACAAGGGTAGCACAAAAATGACCACTGAGAAATCTCTGTAGTTGGGAGGACTCTTAACACTTAGATGGGGAACAGTACATGGACACACTGCACTCCAGAGGAGAAAATTGTATCAAGAGGCAAATAAAACCACATCTATCCGTCCAAAAAAAATAAACCATGAATCCTCTCTAAAGCTGTAAAATGAAAGATACAACTCAGTAAAGAGTGTCCTATTTCTTTCTAGCCTGGCCAGTGAGACTGAGCTGCAACACTGTAAGATACGATAATAGCTTTAAACACTCAATCATAAACTCAGAAGAAAAACTAAATAACTATTCAGTTTGTTATAGTTTTATCTAATCTCTGATTTCCACTGAGATTTTATATCTGATTTATTATTATTACCATATTATCATGCAAATAAACACATGGGTGTATACCGTAGTTGGGTACTTTGTATGACAAATTAAACCGGTTTAACAACAACACAACTTATCCAGTTTATGTAGCACCCATTGCTACACAAAGCAGCCATATTTGTACCAAATGTCTATGTTTACCATTTCAAGTTGTTTGTAGATAACATGACTTCTTGTTGGTAATGCACGATTAACAGGTTTCTTTTAAATACACGTTCAGTGATTGCTGGTATTTTTCACAGTTGCCCCAAGGCCTCATTACACATATTTTAGTGACTAATATCCTGGTAAATCATGTTAAAATAAATAGTCCAAAAGGTTAGCTATGTTTGTTTTTCAACTAAATTTGAATAGTCAAGCCAAGATTACTGTACATGACTGCTTCAGTGAAAAACCCCAATCTTTCATCTCTGAAGACTAGAAGTACAGAGTCTGTCATCAGTGAAGGTGGTTTGGTTTGGTTTATTTTAGCTTAATCTTTAGCAGCATCATCACCTCACAAAGTCACAACAGAATTGGAATGTCTTTTTAGCAGGACCTGAAATGAATAAGCAGGAGTCAAGCAGCAAGATGAAGTAAGAGATATCCACTGGGTGTGATACATTAACTCCAGATGTATAAGGCTACCATTTCCTTTTACTAGAGGTTAATACTGTCTTAACTCGTCTTATATAAATGGTAAAGAGCTTACTATGACTGCAGAATGTATTGTTTTTACAGTAGCTTCAGTGCACAGTCCAAATTATTATTATAAATCAAGCATAATAAAGCAACCAATCACAGTTACAGATTTGTCAAAATACCAATACATCTTACCCAGAGTGCAGATGCTCTACACAGAATATACTGTATGGCATAATTCAAGAAAGAAAAAAAAATGTTATGCTAGCAGTTCCCAGTGTAAGTACGACCTGGACATTCACAGAAGCCTATGGAAGGTCTCAACCGATGGAACTGACACACATCAGACGATGCAACCAAGATGTCTTATAATATAACCGAATGCTAGTGTGCAGTTAGCTTTAGTGTCTGAGGTTTTTACCTGAGCATTTATTATTGAATGTTTGATGTTAAGTGTGATCTCCTAAGGTTCCCAAATACTCAAAACTAAAAACCAACTCCCTCTGAAGCAGGCAATTATTTTAAATCCAGTTACTTTTTGTTTCTTCGTGTCAGACAGATTTCAGGGCCTCATTATGTCTGACAATTGTGGAAAATGATTTTTCGTTTAGCAGTTACCTCAGGAATGTAATACATCATTTCACTGTTTAAAGCTTTACAGGGTACTTCTTCACAACAACATTACTTTCCATAAAACTAAGTGTACTCCAGCTGTAACAAATTCTGCAGTGGGACTTCAATTATGTGGCATTCCTTTGCTAAGGGCCTCTGTGAAAACAAAGCAGCACATCAATAAAACAAACACACGAGAGGGAAGTGTGTCCTATAGTTTTGAAGACAGTAAAGTTTTCTTAAAGCTACGATTTGCACGTGTTTCATGTTATGTGACATCTCTCGCTCTCTCCACTCATTCAATTGTATCCTTCCCATTACAAATGAGACAATTTAAATAATTCAAAGAATTGAATAATTTCCAAATATTAAAGGGACACCTTATCTATATTTTCATAACATTTAATTTCATAGCTGTTTAATATTCTATTGTTTGTGTTCTGTATGATTCTATATTGTTATATCTACTTAGTTGTCATTCCTACTAACTGTCCCTGCAAACATTGCTTTTGAAAAGATAGCCCTTAGATACAGTATTGTGGACTGAAGCCTGCGCAACACTGATATGCTTCCCTAACACATTTATCCCACAATTAATCTTGAGTATTCTTTTCAATAGCATTTTTTTTTTGCTGAAATAGTTTACATGCCGAATAAAAACATGAAAACGTAGTTGATTAATCTACCTACCAACTTCTGTCTAGTTGTCATGTTGAGATAAAATATTCCTTATCAGCCATTGTCACAAAGACGGCCAGAGTGGGTGGCGTCAGACCAGACAGGAATTCAAAACAAAGACAGTGGTTGATGATGAGCTGAGTGCAATGGCTGCACTCAGCGTTTATTAACAAATAAAAGGGTTGAAAACAGCACAAAACACGGGACACGGCACTATACGCCAAAGTAAAAAGACAAACAAAACGCACTAAACACAAACGGTGCTCGGAGACAAACAAACACGGTGAGTACACACACTTATCTTCACTTTTACGATCTTTAACTTAACTCTCCTCTCTCTCTCTCCCGTTCTCCTCTTCCGAACACCTAACCACCAGTGAGTGAAAATGTGTCTCTATATATACTGTTGTGCTGGGATTCAATTACTAATTAATTACTCACTTGAATCCCAGCACGTGAATTCATTACGTGAAACCCCGTGTTCACATATTACATTTAACCAGCACGTGAAGTGATTTGTGCTCTCCTCGTGCCTAAATACAAATATACACTTTTTACACACGTGAAACACAGACCCGTTTATATCCCGTGTACCAATCTATACACCAACATTAACATACGCACGCATATATACAACACAGAACACACAAATGCACACAGGGGCGGGGCACTTTGCCACATATACCCCCCCTTGTGCGCAGCACACATGGCCTCAACGGCCACCTCCCCCCTTAAAAATCCAGCAGTCCAGGACAAAGTCTCGGGCTGGGAAGGGAGGCTTCAGTGGGCCCATGGCTGGCCATGCTGTCAGCACCCCTGCCGGTAGTGGCACGGCTGACAGCCTGTTGGTCCCATCCTGCAGCGAAAAAGCTGCGGGGGCAGGTGGTCCCCCGACCTCCCCCTTCTTCGTAGCCGGCAGCTCACTCCTGTGGGGCTCCGGCCACAAGAACTCCTGCAGCGAAACTGCTGCTGGGGAAAGTGGTCTCCAGACCTCGTCCCCCTTCGTGGCCGGCAGCTCCCCTTTCTGGGGCTCCGGCCACCGTACTCCCTGCGGAGGTACGGGCAGCAGAGGCAGCTCCTGCTCCTCTGCTCCGGGCGGTGGCGGAGGCAGAGGCAGCTCCAGCTCCTCTGCTCCTGGCAGTGGTGGTGGCGGAGGCAGAGGCAGCTCCTGCTCCTCTGCTCCTGGAGGTGGTGGAGGCAGAGGCAGCTCCAGCTCCTCTGCTCCTGGCGGTGGTGGAGGCAGAGGCAGAGGCAGCTCCTGCTCCTCTGCTCCTGGAGGTGGTGGAGGCAGAGGCAGCTCCAGCTCCTCTGCTCCTGGCGGTGGTGGTGGCGGAGGCAGAGGCAGCTCCTGCTCCTCTGCTCCTGGAGGTGGTGGAGGCAGAGGCAGCTCCTGCTCCTCTGCTCCTGGAGGTGGTGGAGGCAGAGGCAGCTCCAGCTCCTCTGCTCCTGGCGGTGGTGGTGGCGGAGGCAGAGGCAGCTCCTGCTCCTCTGCTCCTTGCGGTGGTGGTGGCGGAGGCAGAGGCAGCTCCTGCTCCTCTGCTCCTGGAGGTGGTGGAGGCAGAGGCAGCTCCAGCTCCTCTGCTCCTGGCGGTGCTGGCTCCCTCTGCTGTGGCGGCTGGGCATGTGCACGCCGTGCTGCCTTCAGCAGCATAGCGAGAGGCTGCTGGGGGACACCAGCATCCTGCCCTTCTCCCCCCCAAAAATTTTCAGGGGGTTGAGCCTGTAACCCCTCCCCTTCCGGCTCTTGGGGCTGAACCAGCAGGCATTTCCCCTCTGCTGGTGGCTTGGGTCCCAGAGCTGTGGAAGCCCCGACTTGCCTCCCTTTGGGCTGTGGACGCACCGACTCCTCCCTTTTGGGCTGTGGACGCACCGACTCCTCCCTTTTGGGCTGTGGACGCACCGACTCCTCCCTTTTGGGCTGTGGACGCACCGACTCCCCCCTCTTGGGCTGTGGACGTTCGGGCTCCCCCCACTCAGGCGTAGGACGTTCGGGCTCCTCCCACTCAGGCGTAGGACGTTCGGGCTCCTCCCACTCAGGCGTAGGACGTTCGGGCTCCTCCCACTCAGGCGTAGGACGTTCGGGCTCCTTCCGCTTGGGCTGTGGACGCTCAGGCTCCTCCCATTTGGGCTGTGGACGCTCAGGCTCCTCCCATTTGGGCTGTGGACGCTCAGGCTCCTCCCATTTGGGCTGTGGACGCTCAGGCTCCTCCCGCTCGGGCTGTGGACGCTCAGGCTCCTCTCGCTCGGGCTGTGGAGGCAAAACCAGCAGGCATTCACCCTCTGCTGGTGGAGATGGGGACAGCAGGTACTCACCCTCTGCTGGTGGAGATGGGGACAGCAGGTACTCCTCTGCTGGTGGTCCTGCTACCTGGGCTGCTGTTCCATTTATGGTTGCCTCCAGGTAGCTGAGGACAAACTCCACACCTTCCTCCAAGGTGTTTGGGGTGTGTTCCTCCTGATATGCCTCCCATCTCTCACAGTCCATCATCCACAGAGCCCGGACGACCATGGGCAGAGACTGGGCCTCCAGCCCAGCATTCTCCAGGAACCAGCCCCGCAGTTTGATGGCGTCTTCTGCCATTGACTCTCTTTTTTTCTTTTTTTTTTTTCCCCCAAAAACAATATTTGTAATCCTTTTTTTTTTTTTTTTTTTTTTTAAACAAAACCCCTCCTGGTCTGACGCTTGGAGGCGCGGCTATCCCACGATGACACCACGTGTCACAAAGACGGCCAGAGTGGGTGGCGTCAGACCAGACAGGAATTCAAAACAAAGACAGTGGTTGATGATGAGCTGAGTGCAATGGCTGCACTCAGCGTTTATTAACAAATAAAAGGGTTGAAAACAGCACAAAACACGGGACACGGCACTATACGCCAAAGTAAAAAGACAAACAAAACGCACTAAACACAAACGGTGCTCGGAGACAAACAAACACGGTGAGTACACACACTTATCTTCACTTTTACGATCTTTAACTTAACTCTCCTCTCTCTCTCTCCCGTTCTCCTCTTCCGAACACCTAACCACCAGTGAGTGAAAATGTGTCTCTATATATACTGTTGTGCTGGGATTCAATTACTAATTAATTACTCACTTGAATCCCAGCACGTGAATTCATTACGTGAAACCCCGTGTTCACATATTACATTTAACCAGCACGTGAAGTGATTTGTGCTCTCCTCGTGCCTAAATACAAATATACACTTTTTACACACGTGAAACACAGACCCGTTTATATCCCGTGTACCAATCTATACACCAACATTAACATACGCACGCATATATACAACACAGAACACACAAATGCACACAGGGGCGGGGCACTTTGCCACAGCCATCCAGCCATATGAGTAATTATAGTAATTTATTTCTTAGCAGATTCAAAGTAATTATCCTTGCATGTCCATAAATTGACACATGAAACTGACATGAATAACTCGAGGTGGTGTGTACTTGAAAATATAACTTCAATTTGAAATATCACAGAAGTTTAAAGAGCTTAACAAATGTATCCATATTACTGTTCAGATCCACTTTGTATCATTTTTTGTTTTAGTCAACCAGTTGATGTTTTAAAACTTAGATGGGAAAAGCACCCGTTGCCACAAAATGGCGCTCAAACGTCTTCTCTCCAAGTACAGCTCTTACACCAGTGTAGCCATTAATCAGTCCCCTTGAAACACTGCCCACAGTGGATTTCTAGTGTTGCAGTGGGACCGATTATGGTTACACTCTTTGGACCCGCTCTACTTAGAGAGAAGACATGTTCGAGAGATTTTTGAAGCTACAGTATGTGATGACTGAAACACAAAATTATATACCAATCGATTCTAAACAAGAAGAATGCATTAGTTAAGATTACTGTGACATTTCAGAACTGGGACAAGTTGCTCTTCAAAGAGACTACAAGTGCCATAGAGTTGCCCTGTCAGCCATTCTACTATGGGATAGGAAACAAACATTCTGGGAGTCTCAGCCATAACCCTTTAAATATAAAACCACTTCAAAAACATTTTTTATATTTGACTTGGTACTCATTTAAAAGTTAATTTTAGAAAGCAGGGAAGATTCCTCCAGTCTCAATCCATCACAAACAAACACGCAAAGCTCTGCTATAACTTATGTGTGATTTTTTGCCAAACTGAGTTGACAGTGCTGGCATTAGACAATGAAACTGAAGTGGAAATCTGAAGTCATATTTTGTTTTCACTCTCCATCTGGGAAAACATGAAAAAGAAACACGACCGTCATGGGTTTTGTTTAAATCAGCTAGATCTGATGGTTTTGCATTTTCTACAACTTAAAGCATTGTAAAATAAAATCTGAGTAATAGCAAGGGAATACTTTTAATAAGTATTTCTAAGTCTTTTCTGCATCATATTACACTAATAAAATCCCAAAGCTGCTATGAGGCTTATTGTAACATGCATTTTTATAGGCAGTTCAGGGGTACAGCACTGGAGTGATATTATTAAGCACTGTCTTGATAATAACATTTATAGGCGCGGAATTTGCATTTATGTAGCACATATTATAAATAAATATTAACTTGAAAACATGCCATAGTAATATAAATGCGTGTTTCAGAAATGTGCTATTTTTTTCTGTTTTTGCAACTGTGGTGACTTGCAAAAATATTTTAGCACCTTTTGTTAACAGTATTTTGTTGCAGAGTTAAGTGAAGTTGAAGTGGGCTGCCGATGACATAGCTGCAAAAGAGTTTAGTTGCATGTGACAGTGTACAGCTGTTCACTAAAAACAACAAGTCTTGTAGGATTACAAGTTAGCATTTAGTACACTTTTTAATAACTTTGTAATTGGAACAGCAGCATATCACTGTTGCAGACAGAAGCCCCAGACATACAGTGGAATTCCTATACTATCATTCTGAGTCCCCCTGCACTTACTTTTATTAAAAAAAGCTCACTTTTATGACTACAGCCCACAAGGAGATCTTTCTAGACTTTTTCTCATCAACTCTTATCACTGATGTATGCTGTGCAACCTAACCCCTTGAATGCGACAGCACAGGCGTGGGATGAGTGTGGGTTCATAATTGTATCTGTATGTAATTAGTCCATGAAGGAGCTCAGTGTATGCTGATATCATTTCATTTGTCTTGAGGATAGCTTTTCTGGACAGTCGCTTGTGACTGACTTAACACTTGGTTGATTCCATATAAGGTAACAAGCAGCTTCTTCACTTCTTTATTGATAATATCATAGTTCGGACAACCACAAAAATTCAAAGACAAACAATGTGAACTCGCCATTCCTCCCGAGAGTTCCAGTGATGTCCAGCCAATGCCATCCATCTTACAGAGTGTCAAAGGAATTTGGATTGGTGTGTGTCATGTTAAGAGGATGTTTCGCCAAAAGCTTGTTAGTTGACTGATTTAAGCCAGGAAGGGAGATAGCGTGAAGCTTAAAAACAGTTACTTGTTTTGTGGGAAGGTTTAAATTCTAGCCTACCTTTTTCAGTAACTTCAAAACAAGTTGCCCAGCAGCTCTTTCACACACAGTACATGTTGCTGTCGCTAAGCCATGGATACTTCATCTCCCATTCAAAATTATAAGAATGTATTTTTCGTTATCGTTTTTGTGCATTACTACTGCTTGCAACTGCTTCGGTCACTGTAGTACTCGTAGTCAGAAGTAGATGGCTGAGATGCTGATGAGCAATCTTCATGAGAATCTCCTGAAGATGCTGACTGCTTAGCTAAAAAACGTCCGATTGACAACTGACTTGCTGTCAGTGTACACTCTGCACTGGGTATTCATTTTTATGCTTAAAAAAATCTGTAAGGGCATCCCTGTTAGTGCAGAAAATAACAAAAGCACAACATTAAATTAGGCGACTGCAAAAATGAAATGCATGTTAGAAGTAGGATTGGTGATGAACAATTCACATCATTTGTCAGCTCTGTTTGAAATAAAATTAAAGGGACCAGAATTAGGCTCAGGCAAGATATGAAGGTAAAAGCAAAGATTGTTTTGCAATTAACAGCTTTTTCTGAGTTTAATTATGAAACAGAATCAGCTAAACTTGTCATCTGATTAAAAATAAAACCCGAAAACTTCAAGCCCTACTTGTGTCTGTGTTTGCATTAACTTTTACCAAAATACTTGTTTTATTTCTTAGCAATATGGACCTCTGTTAATATGGCGCATAACACATTATTTTAAAATAAAAAAACAGTGCATGATGGGATACTATTGTATTAATTCCCACTGTTCATTGCACTGCTAGGAACTGTAACCTAACTATTCTAATAGCATTAGTATGTGTACGCATTACACCTGACTAAACATGAAACGGTACTTCAGTGTGGATGCTAAATTTGAACTGGATTAATTAAAACGTTTTTGAGTATGGTTCTCGAGATCGGTTATGTAGTGTGGACAGGGCCTAAAGTAAATATCCTTAATATTGCTGACAAAGCCAAATATGAGGCTTATTGCTGCCACATAGAGGACTGGAGTGTACCTTAATCAATGCTGTTACATTACAGAACAGTATTTTATTGTCATTGCTGCAGTGTAATAGATTACAATGAATCTGCATCCCTTTCCATTCTGTGCGCCCGTGAACGCAAGACCATTTTTTTTTTTTGCGTTAAAGCGACCTCTGCACTGTTGAAGAATAGGGTCCTTTACACCCTCACACCAAACAAAATGCACACAACTGCCAACCCACACCAGTGCCAGAGGCAAACATTTCAACAAGTGGCTTTTTCCACGACACAGGAATGAAGATAATTTGGCTGAAAACTTTAAGTATAAGTCAATACGATGCAAATTCCTCACCAGTGTGAGAGAAAGAGTTAATCTGTCGACCAGGTTTTATTTAATCATTTAATTCTTTGTTTTTTATATGTGCGAGAGACTCTGCTTCTATCGGGTTCTTTTTCCAGCACTTTATTGACCCAGACACACACAGGACTTGTTTTCAAAGCACGGTTGCTCTGTTATTTTATTTTTAAACAAAAGAAACAAATGGAAAACAAAACCTAACTCAGTTCGGAGTACTGACTAAACACTTTTTCTTCTTTTAACCTGACTCAGCAACCGGGCAGCTACTCTGCTTACCGGTAATAAAAAGAACATCCGTTACATAAAACAAACATATTAAACAAAAAGGTTTTCCACACTACCTTTTTCGGCTGTACACACTCACAACCAGGCTTTCCACTCTGCAGCCCAGAATGCATAAACTGTGGGGTTTTTATACCCTACTAAATCATGCAATTGGCTGATTAGGCCAATTGCCAAAATAATTAAACAATTCACATAATTAAGCAGAAAATCATCACAGTTAAGGCTTTTCAGCCTGAGGCCTTCTGGGGAATGCAGTCCTGTGCTCCACAAGACTGCACTCTATTTGCTCCTTGTTTCACATATGTTAATAGGCATGCTTTGGACAGGTTTATTACCTGGTTCAATATACCAGCTGTATCTTTTCAAAGACCCTCTTTTACCTCGGTACTCTACATGAACTGACTGAAACACAAAGGGCAATCACTGTTCAAAGCCAATGCCATCTGCAATGCCATGTTAGACCTGCCTTCTCCATAACGTGCAAATTCTTCTGTCTGCTAAAAAGCTTGATCATCTGGTCATTGTATAAGTCAGTGGGTGTACAGACTTTACAGTTGGCATGAAACTAGATGGGCTTGCTTTAATCTTTCTTGATGTCTCTGTCTAAAAGCTGCAGACCGGACTGCACTTGGCAATAGCCAGGCCCGCTGTTGGCTCAGTGGTGATCTCAGAAGCCTTGTGACAGTGTTTCCTTCTATAGTGGAGCCAACCTGTCCCTCCGTTCCAAGGACAACACACTTCTAGCTTGGAACTTATCATTCTTGGAATTTTAAAACCCCAGTCCTGCTGCTAAGGTTATGAACCAAACTCAATTCAAAGACATGACACAGAGATGCAACTTCTGGTCATTATAACCAAGGGGAAGCTGCCTTTGAGCTTTAGTGTTTGTGGGTAGAAAAGAAAAGGCAAACATGTCCATGCTTGGATGTTTTAAAAAGTCAAAATTACATTATATAATATATATATTAGATCGGCACGGGTACCCGAAAACCCGGGTACCCATCGGGTTTTAAACTACCCAATGCTACCCGGGTCTCTTTTTACTTCCCGGGTTTCGATTTATTAATTTGAGAATTTAAAGAAAATGTAGAAAATATGACAATACAGTTGAGAACGCGGGTCTCCAGGATATCAGTGTTTTACAGAAAACAATAACACACAGCGAGCGGAAAGTACACCTCAATAATAACTGTGGCGACTATTCTTCTCAGGAACTAAATCGGAAACAAAACAACATAACATCCTGTTGGTTTTATGTCAGTGATAACTCTGTGATCCATTAATAATAACCGTGTGGCTTCCAATACGGAATGCTTTATCTACAGTGATTGTGACCAAAAAGATCAAATAAGTAGCCTTTATTTAAAAATAAATAAGCAAATAAATAAAATAAAAATAATATAATGTGGAGCACATTAAGTAAGTGTGCTTCCTCCTTTGAATTAAATATTTTCTTGGCAGAGTTTGCAAATTCCATTTTCTCCCGCTTGGTAAAGAAATTCCACCCAAGGCTTTGCTTGGATGCCATCGTTATCTATTCACAAGACTTTTAGTGATGACCACTGCTAACCAAACAGACGCACATGTCTCTTTTGTGCTGTCAAAACCCAGCTGGCTCAATTTCCGGTAGTTCATGTGACAGTCCATACGTAATAGCGGTGCTGTACTGGCTCTCACTAAAAGCCTGGTGTTTCGAGTCTGACGTCAAAATTTTAGGCGTGGTTAGAAAAAAAAACACAACAAGGAAGATCACCGGTTATGCGCACTGAAGCGATTTGACAAGCGCGCCACATTCAAAACTAATGCAGTTACTCATCAGGTTTGCCATTTGCGTTTTGTACATTTGTTTGCTTAAATATGAATAGGGTGACCAGATTTTCAAAGCTCAAAACCGGGACACATTGTTAAATAATTGATAAGACTAATTAAACCTGTTAAATATTGGCTATCTAATGGGTATTTAAATAGCCATCCTCTCACTCTTAGTATTATCTTTTTTTTTTCTTTTTTTTTAAGTAGCTAGCTAATTTCAGTACATATAATGTGTATAATGTGTATAATTAGTAATAAGCAGCCATATTGTGTTATACGTATTGTAGACTTTTATATTTAGTTGATTATTAATAATAATAATAATAATAATAATAATAATAATAATAATAATAATAATAATAATAATTCGGATGCTTGCAACCTCTAGCTGCTCTGGCTGGGCTAAATCCTGTCAGAACTGAACTGCTACAAAATTACACACAATTGAAGATTCATATTGAATATAAACTGAATGAAAACACACAGCGCACTAAGGAATAAGCACATACGCCTGTGTTAATCACTTTATAAAAATAATGGTCTCGATTACCCTAGTGCCTTGTTTTTTATATTATATTTTGTTTTCACTGCAGATGCCATAAACTAAAAGTGGTTGTTTAAGTTACTTTGAAAACATGAAGTGGTTGAAAACCAGGACTTTTTAAAGATTTCGAGCAAAATGTCGAGACACCGGGACCTTTGATGGAAAACCGGGACTGTCCCGACTAAAGTGGGAAGTCTGGTCACCCTAACTATGAACTACCACACCACTCGAACGTTTGGATTTACTTACTCATTAATACTATATTTATTATCAATAACGAGTCTTAACAAATCTCTCGTGGTATTTTACAGTATTAGTTTGCATATCTTATATCATTTCACTAGCTATGTAAAATGCAAGTAATAGAGCGGTGGCACTTCATAAATTTTTGGTGCATGTTGAAACAATGTAATATAATGTTGATGTAGCTGCATGGTGAATAAACTAAGCAATCAGAACAATTGCTTGGTGCCAGTATTAATATAAAAAAATACATTTATTTATTTTCACAAAACTGATTAACAGGTATTAATAAGGTGAGTTTATCTTATACAAGGCTGTATATCTCTACTCTGGATCCAAACACATCGTGTTATGAAGGACTATGCTTCTGTAGCTGTACCCTGGACCTAAACACCGGGCTCAAATGCCAGGTATTTCATGTTATAAAGGACTATGCTCGTGTAGCTGTACCCTGGACCCAAACGGCTCTCACTAAAAGCCCGGTGTTTTGAGTCTGATGACAACATTTTAGGAGTGGTTAGCAGAAGAAAAAGGTCACCAGTCCTGCGCACTGAAGGGATTTGGAAATGACAAGTGTGCCACATTTCAAACCTACCTAATACAGTTAAGTTGTTCGTCAGGTTTGCCATCTGCAATAGCCGTTTTGTGCACTTGTTTGATTATGTATGAACTACCGCACCACTCCAAAGTTTGTATTTTATTTAATTAGTCATACTATATTTATCATCAATAACGAGTCTCAACAAAAGTCTTGTGGTATTTCACAATATTAGTTTGCATTGCATTTTCCTTTTACAGTATTATTTAGCTATATAGTACAGCTATATTATTAAATTTCCTGATGTAAAATGCAAGTAATAAAGCAGTGCTACTTCATCAATTTTTTGGTGCGCATTAAAACAATGTAGGCTAATTTATGAAGTCTGGTATTTCATGTTATAAAGGACTATGCATGTGTTGCTCTGCCCTTAAACACCTTCAATCTTGAGGTAAAAGCTCTTCAAGGGGTTCTTCATTGCTTCTACACCATTGTATGTGGTGACTGACACATTGAAGCATATGCTCTGCAGTCTACATCACCTCGGAGAAGTAACAGCTGGTTACTAATTTGAAAAAATACAGGAGTTGTTAAATAACAAAATCCAAAAATGCTTTTATGAAAAAAGTTAATATTATGAAGCATAATTATAAATATTAATTATTGTTTAATTAGGAAAAAGAAATGTATAATAGCTTACAACCACATGTGTTGCCATATGATGTGATCAACTACTAAATTCTTAATTTCAGTATGCAATTATATTTGATCTAAAAAATCTGAAAATAAATGATAAAACATGGTTTGTCAAGCAATGAAGTGTAACAATGATGTATGTCTGGCTAAGACTCAAAGAACATGACATTATAACATCACATAATAAATACAGGTTATGAAGTCATGTACTGTATATTATGTATCTTAGCTCCTTTATGTCAAGCCATCTGCTTTCTACATAGTTCCTAACTCTTGCCTTAGATTTGTACAGACTACTAACCCTCAGACTCTGAACCTCCCTAGTTCAAGCTTCTTGATTGTGAGCAGACTGTAAGGATTTCTGCCTATGTAGTTCTCTTACCTTGCAGCTCATCAGCTTGGCACGTGGCCCCAAATGCACCCATGTCGGAGTAACTGGCTTTTCATACCTCAGAGTGCAGCTGTGACCTCGGGACAGAGAACACTTTTGTTTTCGCATAAATTGTTTCTGCTTAATAACCTGTTTTGAGCTTATATACAAACCACAATCAAACCAACTGAAACTGGTTCTAAAACTATTACTTTTGTTAAAAGTGACTATAAAAGTGCTATAACTTTAGGTAAGTATCACAGATCGCATAATAATACACTATACTACAGGAACACGTAGGCTTTTTCTGATAAACACGCATCTTTTGTGGGGTAATGTACACGCTGTTCCAGTTAAATTGCACAAGCCCTTATTGTTCCACCAGCCTTTGTTCCTGTTCCATTATACTCCCATTTAAATGGTAAAGAAATCATTGAAACTGTTCGTAAACATTGTGTGATTTCCATGTGTTTAATGTAAGCTCTGAATCAATGCAGGGTTAATAAAGGGTTGTTTTTCGACCTTGTGATGCGCGGGTATAGCGCTTTACTGCCTGCGAGAATTGAGCAAAACTCATAGCATTGTTCTCAAATGTAACCTTTAATGTGCTTTGTCTCATGCTAGAGAACTAAGACCAAATTTGGTCAAGGAAATTACATCATCTAGCTGTATATCTGTGCTGTACAAAGTAATTTATTTCCTCAGAAACTAACATCTCCACTGATGCAGCTCAGACATTACACCTTCTGAGGCCTACCATAGGCTGTATGTATTCTTTGATTTGCTTTGTTCCTGTTTGCATTTTGATTCCTGAATAAACGATTTTGGATTGACTTTACCTGAAGAAGATTAATTACTTTTGAGAAGAAATCGAACCTCTTACAAGACGCAATCTTACAGAGGTGACCAAGCAGTTAACTTTGTTCAGCAATGGACAGCTGGTTCTTACCTGCAATAATTAACTTTACCAATGACTGTCAGTTAATCTTTTTTGAAATGGTGAAAATACAACTTGTTATTCATCTGCCTTTGTATTTCTAAAATAGTAAGGTTAGGTAATAGTAAGGTGTGAATGAAATTGCGAACCATGAGTTTTCAAACCATTTTTTGGTTTACATGCAGTCAGGCTCACGTGCCATCCTTGTGAGAATGTTTGGGTCCAGGGTTGAGCAACACACGCATAGTCCTTTACTTGGCCGTAACTTGGGAAACTAACCAATGAGAAGCGAACACATGTGGCGTGTAGTTTAAAGACCCCAGCTGTCAAATTTGTATACAGATCACAGTAATATTACGAAGAAATGGCAAACAGATGGACAAAATTGCATTAATTAAAAAATGTAAATCCAGGTTAATCTATTCAATACACTATTTTATGTCAACAAGAAAACTTTACATTTTTGAACTCACGCGCTAGCACGGTGTTATTTCCTAATGTCATTACACTGAGGTTTCTAACGGTCTGACTACATTAAGTTTAACTTTTCCTATTAAACTGAAATAGTAAACTTAAAACGGTACAGCAAAACGACTTTTGTGCTTTTTAAAAACACACACATATATTATATATATATATACACACACAAAAACAATGTTACCTTGTGCAAATAAACATAGACATCAATAAAAATGTAATAATTTACCAAGCACGCTTTACATAATTATAATTATAAATTAGAATTAGTACACCAAATTAATCACAATATATTTCTCATTTAAAATTATTTTGGGTGTTTAAATATTGCACAGGCTCAGATCTCGATTTGTATTTCTTTACTGAAAGTTTATCAATTTTCCAAAAATTTGAGGCAATGTTTTATTAAACATTTTTAAACTTACCATAACAGGCATGATCGTAATATAATGCCTACAACACAATAACACAATGTATTCCTAATAAAGTTGAGTTCTTACCTGTAAACAGGGACACGTTTAAAGTTTGGAACTCACTGTCTGTAGTCTGTAAATAGCTGTTTGTTATAATCATTAAAAGGATAACGTAATTTGTCAACACCTAATACATACCGGTTAGTAATTGTTATGCACATCTCTGTGATTTATTTGTGTATTAGGGGCAACTGAGTAAAATAATTCAAAAATATTTTTGCTGACCAAAAAAAAAAAAAAAAATTAAAACAAAGCTTTAAAAAAATATGAAGTTAATTATTTATTTAGAATTGGTTGCGTTTTTCAACACATAGGTATTTGGTTCGTTTAGCAATGTGTGTTTAAATTGTATCAAAGTGGTGTTTTTTTTATATTTTTTTTAATGAACATTAATATTATAATAAGGCCTAATCTGCAATACGATGTGATGCAAACATGTAGCGAGGGAGCACTGTATATATATATATATATATATATATATATAATAAACAGCTATTTACAGACTACAGACAGTTCCAAACTTTAAACGTGTTTAAGATTTCATACAGGAAATAGACCTATAAAACCTGCACGATATTATATTGCAGTTCAAAAAAATGTTACGCACAATTAATAGTCATATTTTTTGTTTTACTTTTGCCTAAAATACTGTAATAAACACTCAGTCAGGCACCGCTTGTAATGCAGCTGGTTGAAAACAAGTTAAAAGTTATCACAAAAATAGCAACAGCAATCTGTTGCACAACTAAACAACTAACAGATTTCACAATAAAGTACCCTAGTTGACTCAAAACAAATATGTTACTGTAAAAGGTTAGTGATTTATTACAGTATTTTGAGCACAAAAACATTCTAATGATATGATTCCTTATCTAAGACAGTTCAAAGACTGATGTTTCAGATGGTTTGTAGGAAATTGGACTGCATTTCATTAAAGTCTTATACCTGAAGCCTCACTACATCTTGGATTCTGATCTCATCAAATATCAAAACTTAAAAACTACAAAACTCTAACAAACACCAGGTGCTACAGTGTTTGCATTTGTTTTATTTGCTCAGTTCTGAGCACCCATGTCACTGGGCCAACCTGTGACCTCAGCTAACAAGATGATCATCATTAGCATAATAGCAAACTGAAGACTTCACCAAAATAGATGGTTCACAAATGGTAACATGCAAGTTAAAAAACTGCCTTAAGCATTTCCTGCATAGAAACAGCCAAGAGCTCTCAAAAGCCATTACCAACTACATATAAACCATCTTGGATTGGGGTCTTGTCAGAAGTTTGAAACCAAAGGTTTTGGTGGCTTAATAAAGGAACTTTCCTCAATGGTCAGCCTTCAATTTACACCCCAGAATGATGTTAGAGAAGATCTGTTTTTGGTTAACATGTCCAGTTCAAACACAGAGACGTAAAAACTAAACTGCATTCATAGAGCACATCTTCAGATAAATTCAAAGTTATGCTGACCAAAAAAAAAACAATGGTAAAGAAAAACGCTGTAGACAAACAAGGCATTTGCTTTTTCTATGAAGGACATTAATTATGTGACGGCCTTCAAAAAAGGCATTATTAACATTTGTATTTAAATTGTTTCTCCTAAATATCGAATATTTTCAAAATTGAAACTGAAGACACCATTTTGATTTGCCCACAGTAAACATGTTACGCATGCTGCCAATGATACTGATCATTTTTGTTTCAAACTACATATGATGTTTTTGGCCATGGAGATGCCAGACCTTGATTAGTAGATAATGTTGTTATGTGCACTGCTTGCAACTGTAGCATAGATCCCTGGGACCCAGCTGTATAACAACCATGTGTGTTTAAAAATCCATTAGAACCTGACCTGACACTGCAAAGAAGACCCTGCTCTTTCACAATGCACATTGTCTTGTTAACAGTTCCAGGAGAATGAAATTACTATTCTATGAGAATTGAGTTTGCTGCTCCCATTTGGTAGGAAACCTTTTCCAGCAACTGTCCTGACTCATTAGCATGCCATTGTCTTACATAAACCTTTGTTATAAACGCTATACAACATTTGGCCTCTGTCTCACTGCAATAAAAACATCTATATTAAAAATATATATAATTTGTGAAATACAAAAAATAAAACTTGTGCAATATTGGAATATTACTGCACGATCAGTGAAATAAACTTTTGAGTCTCTTCCAAAGACAGAACCAATTAGATTATGGGGTGTACCATACAACAGTCATTATTAGGAGGCGTTTGCGGTTTAACAAAAGGCTTTTAAAAAATGTCTTTGATCTTCTGGCAAGAACACTTTTTTTTCTGCAGCTGGCACATTTTTTTAATTCAGTAACACCGTTTGCAGTGCCCATGAAACTTGAACAGCAGAGGTTTCATCATGAGCTACCCACCCTTTGTCAGGACTGGCTTGAAAACAGGGACCCACACTCAGTGATCTCTTAACTGTGCTATCTCTCTGGAGCTTGTCAAAAAAGGCAACTATTATCCTGTCTCTCATCTCTTCACTCAGGATATGTTATTTCCACCACAGCTGCTTAATAGCATTATTTTAAATGGATTGAAAGTTATCATGATTATTATTATTAACAAAATACTACTATTATTTATAAACTACTGTTGAAGAAGAAGAGGAACCCACTATCTAAATATCAAAGTTATTATAAAATACTAATAATTAAGGCTAGCAAGAAATCATGCTTACTTAACAGTCATCACGTTATTTTTCTTTTTCTTTCAACATATTCCATTGCAGAGCCTCTTCTTTCAGAAATGTGTAAAGATGAAATGTAAGTCAAGGAAATGGGAAACTTTAATCAGTGTTTAATACATGAAACGTTACATGTAAGCACTTCACATCTGGCACATGCAAACTGAGATGAGGTGAAGAGTCCTTGATGCAGGGGTTCCATCTGATTCCCAGCTGCCATACCCAGTCATGCAATCACTCATAGTTCAGCCAAAGCCTTCCTATGTGTTATGACAACTGTACGAAATAACGATAAGATTCAATTAGATCGATTACAACTGTTTGAATTTTCCAGCATGCGTTTGTCTTAGGGTTACTGATAGTGCCACAGATTTCTAATTAATCCCCACTGTGAATGATGTCGATGTGGAGGAAGAAAGTAGAACTGCAAGTTTCCTGCAGGCCAAGAACTACAGTACACATAACGATGGTCCTTGGGAAAGGAGTGGGGCAGTTTGTTGGTCCAGTTGGGATAGCTTTTTTATCATAATATGGGGGTTTATCTAATAACACAATACTCCCCTAATCGAGGTGCCTTTGCACAGTTTGCTTTGAATTATCAAATGGTAACACAATACTTTTAAATATAACACTACAATTATGCTGACAATCAGTGATCGTTATGAATTCCAGGCAGTGTACAACCCAGTTAAAACAGGAACATCTCTTTACTGCAGTGGGGATGGGTAAATAAGAAATCACTTTAATGCTTGTACACCGGCCTCGAGGGCTCTCTAGTCTTGTCTCACAGGGGCTGTTTTAACTGAACCTCAACTGGCTCCTAATTGCAGCAATTACTTTAGTGCAAGCAGTCTGTTAACTGCACTCCAGGTTCAAGCTTTCGATGTCCTGAGGAAAGAGAAACCATATCTCACAGAGTACATCTGTCCAAGTCACTGCTAATTACACTGTTACACTGGATCTATTGACAGGGTGTTCCACTTTGGAATGCTCATGACTCCGTTCTCAGTGATAAAACTTGTCCGAGAAGCAGAGCATCTTTGAGATATTAAGCCAATGTCCAATGTACCCCCAATGTTGTTAAATAACTTAATGTAGTCCTAATAGCACATTGCTGTGCACAGAGTACTGGCAAAATAGTCCAATTACTGTAATCTGTAACTATAGTTTAACAAACACATTTCTTGATTTTTTTGTATGTTATTGCTTGATTGTATGTGCTGTGATAAAATATGGAGAGACCATTTGATTTTCATTTTCAACAGTTTGTTTTACCTTAACCTAGTTGTTTATTATTTCCATGACCTGTGCACTGTTCCTTAGACAACTAGCTTCCTTGGGTCTAGGCCAAGTACTACTGTCAAGAAAGATCTAGGCTTCCTATTGGTTTGTATATGTGGGTCCTGGACACTACTCGGAACTACTGTACAGTTTTGGCCAAGTTTTGCATCACCTAGAATTTTAGGACTGACACGTTACTTAAAAAAACAAAAACTATAAGGCTTTTATTTAACATCATGCAATCTAAGAAAGTAATAAATGATATTGCAAAAGTCTACCGGAAACCATAATAGTAGTACAGTATTTCATTTCAGATTTCGAAATGTCACATTTTATGGAAAACTACAAAGCGGTATGTAATTCAATATGTTAATGTAACATGATTCAGCAGGTTTCATTCGAATTTATGAAGCAAAATTAGGTAATTCTATAGGGTGATGCAAAATTTTTGGCCATAGCTGTATGGTGTAGGGGCTAAGGCTAAATATATGGATATACTGATAGTAGTTTAGCCACACCCACAATATTCATGGGAAGAGTTTTGAAACAGGATATTAAACTTGCCAAAACATGTTACAATTATCCAATTAGCATACCGAATATATACAGTACCTGTCAGTTGGGCTTAGCCTCATAATGAGTATTATAAAAGCAAAGTTAAGTTTCAGTACATTTTTTTTTTAGAACAAACACATTTGATTCTTTCCTGAACATAAGGCTAGTTATTGGTAACTTGGTTGAAGTCTGGCCCTTAGGATGAGTTCCCTTATTACACCCATGCCATTACCACAGTTCCCTGGAAGTCTTCCAGCTAAATGCCAAGATCCCATTACAAAGTGGTTTGTCTGTGGGCTGCAATGGCTTGTGAGAGCCCTACTGGTTAAGAAGAGAACACAGCCACCCCTTCTAAAGTCTCTTATCAGTGTGCAACGTCTAAGTCGGACAGACTTAAAGCAGTTATTGCCAATTAGCAAAAGCAAACTTTTTCTACATTTCTTTGCTAACGCTACATTTGGCAAAGCACTTGGTCCCAGTCTTTATTATGTTTTGATGAGGCCAATGTTGCTGCTAGTCTTCATGTTTTCTTTGTAAAACAGCATTAAATAAAGCCTTATCAATTTACGAATACTGAGAAAAGTTCCTTTGACGTACTTGTATTATTTTGTCAAAACATCCCCAAAAAACATTACAAATATTTCCAAACTAAATATAAAAATGATTCCACTAATATAATAATGAATAACCTGCATAATGAAGTTCCTGCCAGACACAATTGCTAGAAAAAACAATACTAAATGTTAGCAAGCACAATTAAAGCAACCTGATGCTGGTCATCTTCGTCTGTCTGTCTGCATGGTGAACACTGCCTTGAATATGTAGTCTACACTATTTCTTTCCAGCTTCTAATAAAATGTATCAATATTGTTCTATTTCATTCCTGGACCAATGTGGTAACATTTCCATTACAATATCCTCCACAATTTTTTTTTAAATCACAAACTCCTAACCTCCTCTAGATCTTTCACATTGAATTTGGGTATAATTATACAACATAATTCAGAGGACAATAGTATGTCCATGCTTCACTTAGCTAATTGGTCACCCGAAAATAAAAACAGCCAATATACACACGAGCCATACTCATAACCAATCATGTATAATTTTAGGCCAAACAGGCCCTACCTTAAAAAGTGTAGATGTTAAAAGATGTAGAAAACAAGACAGAAATAGCTTCTTGGGGAAAAAAAGATGAAGAAACTTGATGTGTGATAACCAACAGGAAATGTTGTGATGTCTATGTTTGATGTTCCTGTTATGTTAAGTTTATTTTGAACTTGTGACCATGCACGAAGCACACTGTGTTTCTCTACAGGCATGCTTTGCCTCAACATTAAATCAAACTGAACTCCAAAGACTGCAACTAATTGCCCTTGTCAAGTCTTTAGTATCAAATCTGAGGGTACCCTGCAACTATAAATGTAAATTTGGTGCTTAAGTTTAGCAGACATCCCTGTATTACAGGTCCTTTATTTTCAAATCTAATTATGGGGAGAGAAACATTATCTTTCTGCATCTCTTTCCTGAGTTCGTGAAGGGTTTTTGGTAACAAATTAATGGTTAAGGCCCTTATAAAAGTTTCCCATAGGAAAAGTGTTTTTTTCTGTACTGTGAGCTGCATTCAGGTGCTGTTCTTCTCTTCAAGCAAAATGATCATTTAAAGTGCCATCTAGAGCACAGCTGTGTTTGTCCAGAAATACAAAAGTATCTGTTCACTAGATGGCGCTGGCTCTCACTTTTTCTTGATCTGCCACAATATATGTGTAATTACAAAAAGAACCATAGAATGATTCATCATTATAAAAAAAAGAAAAGGAGACAGTACATAAATAAATAAATACAACTTTAGAAATGTAATTTGAAGCTCTTTACTATTAAAGGTGTTGCCCGATATTTTCTGGTATTTTGTTATACGACATTGACATTGTATTAGAAAACTTCTAGCTGACATTTTGCATTACGTGTAATAGCCCATACATTTATAATGTATGAGACACCTTTAAAAAGTTATAAACAAAAGGATAGTAAAAAAAATAAAGATCACGGATGCTGTGATTTAAACTCCTGTTTTTCAGCATCCCAGCCCTCTCCTAACCACTAGGCTACGCTGCATACTGAAGGCTGGAAATGGTGGCTTATTCGAATTGTTGTCATAACAGACTGTCACACCTGGACACATTCTCTGTCACTGTGACTGAGTGATGCAGAGGAACAGGATTTCTTCCATTGCACTGACCTCACAGGAATGCTCTGCATACTCAGCTTCTAGAAATCCTTATTTAGTTGCTGCTGGGTACTGCATATCTGTCCTCAGGGCCATAATTTAGAATTAAAATATGTAAAAACTAAACAAATAAAAAATTCCATCGTGTCTCAGTAGATGCTGCTGAGACACTTTTTTTCTGTCAGTAACTAATGTAAATAAGAGAGGGCATGTTGTTCCCAAATTCAGTCAGATTAATCTGTCTATGTAAAGAAAGCAAAGAAAACCAATATAATTCATTCCATCAACAACAAAAAAAGGACAAAAAAATGTGAGGTTTAGGTTTCAAGCCAGAAAGAATCTTTGTTTTCCAAACCAGCATTTACTGACATGATTTTCCACTGGTAGACTCCTCCTTGTGAATTACTGTACTTGCTTGAGTAAAAGTCGACCTTGTGTAAAGTCGAGACCCCCATTGTGAGGGCGAGATTCGTATATAATTTTTTTTTTTCCAAAGGATTATGAGCCAATTAACACTAGACCCGTTATACTCATACCTAAAACCACCGCCGGCAGTTATTATCACGGTACATTTTAAACAACATCAATATTAAATGAAAGACTATTGGATACAATCAAAAGTTTTATTCAAGCACATCATATCAAACATCTGCACAGCAGAAATGCCAGATCTAAATGAACAATGAAACATAAAACGGTTTATTTTCTAACTTACCACATATAAGGCACTACTTCAAAAAATGAAAAACTATAATAAAATAAACATTTCAAAAGAAACTAGTGTGTAAACAGGTGTATGTACATGCAAAACTGTATAAACGAAAGTAGTTTTTAATCTAAAACAAAAGTAACATGTTTTTTCTCATGCGTGTGTGTCACTCGCAGCACAGAATCCAGGCTGAGCCAAGAGTATATCACTGCAGAACGAAGGCTCCCACAGCGTAGCTCTCGCAGGGAGCTCACATAGGGTATGTATGCTGTGTGAGAAACTCGTAATTTACGTCCTGCTTCATTCACCCTCTACGCTCCTACCACGTGACCATAAACAGGGTGTTGGAGGGGGAGAACACTGAACATAGTGATTACCCAGTGAGAATTAATTGGTGATCCACGGCCAATACCACGAACCTTAGGTTTAGGGTTAGGTTATTGTTATGAAATAAACTTTGTTTTAGTACCTAAATTCATCACCCTTATCATGTGATTGGGCAGTAGCATATAATGATGACGTCTATTACAAGTTGCTTATGCAACACTATGCTGTGTGAGCTGCCTGTGAGAGCTACTCTGTGCGAGTCTGCGTTCTGCAGCAATATCCCTCTCGGTTGAGCTGCTGCAGCCTGCAGCTGTTTTCTGATCGAAATGTTTCTGCCGAAGCACTGTGGCTAGCTTCAAGATGAAATCTCTCCTACTGATACTTTCCCCGGTGCATTCCTTGTACAAAACGAAAGAATTGATGGCTGCCAGGTCCAGTAGAGACAACAACAGGCTTGTATATAAAAAATAAAATAGCATATTGTAGGTTATATTCAAAATAAAAACATGTATTGTACAAGGCAGGCAAAATGACTGCTCTGGCGGTTCTTGGTAGATGTGATTCTAACTTTTTACTGACTAAATATATGTATTAGATATCCTGATGGCATCTGAGTGGCAGATTTGCAAATATAACAATTTTACAAGCACATCTACCTAGAACCGCCAGGCGCGTCATTTTGACGCACATTACAATACAAGTATTGTTTTTATTTTTGGATAGCCTACAATAGTATTATTTTAGTATACAAGCCCCACCCCACTTCCTTCCTAGCCCACACGGAAGTATCTATTTCAATGGAATGTGGGGAGTGGTGTTGTCTGGCTGTAATTCAATGAAACTGTGTCTGTGTTTTATGTGACAGCTTCTTGATGTAAACAAACCTGGGATTCATTTTTTTATATATAGACAATGTCACAGAATCGTTTTCGCCAAATCTTGAGAAGCATTTTCTCCAGCAACGAGGGCAACAAGTATTTGCCCACAACAATCACAGAAGCACTATGCTACAGGGTCACGCAATAGAAAACGTAACGTTATTATTATTATTATTATTATTATTATTATTATGATGATGATGCCCGATCATGGTGCCGCTGGTCACCGCAATCAGTAAATATAGACTTTTACTATACATTATAGATTGGTTCATATGTTTGCTCGTGTATTAGTCGCCCCCCCCCCCCCCCAACCTCAGGACTGTGTTTTGGGGTTAAATTTCTCGACTTATACTCGAGCAAATACGGTATATCTGTAACAATGTTTCTACTGTCCTTGAATACCTCTAGGTCAAGGAGGGCAAAATCCTTTACTGAAAACATGTCTAGCGAGCATACAGTACAGTGGTTACAACTATTTACAAAGAGTCTGACCAATGAAATGTATTGATTGATTTCACCTCAGAACATATTACTTTCTGTATAAGAAAAACGTCCACCTCAAGTGTTAAAAAATCAAGGTAAAGAATCAAGTTAAACAACATGCAAAAATGTTCTGAAGAGACTAACTAACCTCTTCTGCTACAGAATGATTGTTAATACGCTCACTGAATGCGACTTCATGATGCCATACCCAACTCAAAGAGTCTGCTTCCTATGTAGCTATATAACAAATCATCAACTTAACAGAGGCTAGCAGAGAGCCAGTGACAAGCCAAGCGTTTTAAGAAAATTGTTTGGCTGCTGCTCCTGTAAGGTGATAAAAGAAATTAATTGAATGAATCAGCAGACCGGTGCTATACTGGAACTAGAAAACTGTTTTCTGTCAAGAGACACTATCCTTAATTGGCTATGTCATCCAGGTTTCTAATGACTCCCCTGCAAATCCAGACCTTCTTTGTTGCTAGGGCATTTGTCATACTTTCTTCTGTTGTTCACACCTTGCACAGGCGTCACCCATGCCCTGCCTACTGGCATTTACGCATTCCTATATCCGTTTATCATTCAACTAGCAGTTTGCAGAAGTGGCACAGAGTGAGTGGATAAAGCCATGGGCCAAAACATAGTAATATAGCTGTTGTTAATATTACAGAACCATCATGTATGCCACTTCTAATATATAACTACTGTATATCTGTTGGAGTGCTGAAAATGCATGATAAAATACAGGTTTCCTATTTGGTGCAGGCTCCTCCAGAATAGCGATGGAGCATTCAAACCGCAAAGATAACGAAGGGTTCTTACTCGAGCACAGAGTGGGTTGCTGCCTGGGAGTGATAGCGGTACATCAGGAGGCACTCATCCACGCGGGACACTCCCCCTCCCTTGCGAAGGCTCTCGTAGAAGAACAGCAGGTCTTCTGGGACACCCTGCGGGGAGAGCCATGAGATTAGATCCATGAGGAGCACTGCCTCTCCTGGGACGCTGTGCTGCACACACCCACTCCCCCACCAGCAAGATGATTCATAGGAATCCCATCAAAGCCAAGAAAATAAACTGTTAAGTATCCCAATTATATTTACTTACTTCATGACAAAAGCTAAAGTGGTTGCTGAAAAGGAGAAATGAACTATGGTGTTTCTTCATGCTTTAAAGGCAATCCTCAAATCATCACATACCTAAACCTGTACAGTTTATTTGGTTACAGATGGGGAAAATGTTCAGATTTTCTAGTTCTTTAAGCGTTTTTATTAAAGAATGTCTTGTCAATTATCTTTACTTTGAAATGTTATCATTTCCAATATACTTTAATTACTTTTTTTACATTTTGGGTCAAAAATAATAAAAAGACAGGGTAGACAATCAATACATTTTGCCTACCCATATCTTGCTATGTCTGAATATGGATAGTTTTAGTTTCTTTGTCAGGCACTGGGAAGGTGGGAGAGCTGACTGCTATTTCTACCCGCTCACACAGTTAATTCCAAATTTCATTCAAGAGGCTTCATCATGTCCCTAGAACCCACAGCAGCGTGATCAACCAAGTCATCCTTGTGAGAACAGACTCTATCACCCAGATAAAGCATTCTGAATTCAGGAAAATGAAACAGACTGGACACCTCCCCTCCCTCACATCCATCTTCAAAATCCAAAAAAAGCCTATTGTGTAGAGGAGGAGAAAGCCTTGTAAGCCAGTGCACACACACATTCTATTTTTAGTTTTAGTCTCTTTAAATTAAAATGTGATAAAGAGCAGCACACCCACCTATTTATACCACATCCCAGAGAGGGGTGCCATCACAAACAGAGCTGTCAAAAGCAATATTTTCCTTCTGTTGTTGTACTGGAAGAGAGGACCAACTTAAAATTGGTTTCAGCTCTTGCATTTGCTTTAGGGCCATCCCATGAAATTGGTATATTAAAGATAGGGATCCTGAGAGTCCTCCCTGACTGAATCACACTGCTTTCAGATCTGTATTTGCTTACAGCAGAATATGCACAGAAACTACAGGGGCATAGGTTCAGACTATAAAAAGCTCCAAATATTTCACAGAAAAAAAGAACTGCACTAACAATTACACAGTCTGTAATATCCAAAAGTATTGACAGAATACCATAGTACCTTTTCCCCAAGGGTGAAAATAATTCTAGAAGTTGTATTAGTAGCAAACATGGTGTCTATAAAAACTATTGGCCACTTAGTGGTTTTGTGGATTACTAACACACCCCAGAGCAATGAAACCTATAGGTGCAAGCACCAGATGATGGGAATCGACTCAAGGACTACCCTATTTAAGGGCCATCTTAAGGAAGGAATCACTTGTTATGACAAATAGTTGCCATAATGAGCAGTCAATGTTAATCCATGTTAATGCAGTTAATGGTACAATGCTGGTGGTCCTTGAATCTTGTTGTCCATCGTCTGGGGGGTTCATCCATATAGTGGCCAGGAAAACACAGAACAAATTTCTTACCTTGCCGCCCTCGTTAAACCTGCCAACTTGGTCAAACCAGTCCCGGGCACAGCACCAGCTAGGCATGATGACAGTGGGCCCATGGGAGGTAAAGACCTGGAGGAGAGGGAAGAGCGATACTCATTAGAGCTGAGAGATCAGATCAAAGCATTACGGAGCAGTTTTAATGATTTCCATTACATGAGAGTAGATGTTAAAACATCATGCTAATATTGGACTCTCGCCAACCTAAGCACCAACTAAGACATAGCTTGTTTTACTGTAAACTAATGTGATTGTTGACTGCCTGGTGTTGATGGCTGAAGTGTAATGCTGGCTCCAGGGATCAGCCTATTTTGCCACCCTGGCGCATCAGCACACACAACAGCTGCAATGCTGGCTCCAAGGATCAACCACAGTGCGGCCTCCCTAGCGCATCAGCATGACAACCGTCTGGACTGAGCTGAGTAGGTTACTTCTCTGGGGTCTTCAAGTGGGCACCTTCCATCCTTGGTGTTTAGTCGACTAGCCCACAACACCTTAAGAGGGCTTGACAGTGATTCTGGCGTCCCAGCATCACCCCCCTCTGTCTCCCACTCAGCTAATCCCAGCTTACTTACCTTCCTTTACATCAACTTTTTTCATTTCTACTGTGCTTGAGGTCCCCAACCAGAATCTTCTTGTCTCAACCACAGCCAGTTGCTGCTCCTCCCTGCTGCTTCAGATAAGCTCTTCACTATGCATCGCAACTCTTGACCACCGAATCCAATGTCTCTGAGAAACCGGGTTGTGGAGTGTGCCACAAATCCTCAACAACCCACCACCACTGGGTAAACCTGGACTCTTCATCCTCGCTGTTCCGCTTCAGCAGCTAGTTGAGTATACCGAAGTTTCTTCCTTTCATAGGCCTCATTCACAGCATCCTCCCATGGCACTGTTAATTCTACCAGGTGAACAAGGTGTGCTGATCCAGACCACAAGGCAATATCAGGTTGAATGTTAGTGGTGGCAATCTCAGGTGGGAAAATAAGCCATTGTCCAACATCTGCTAGCACTTTCCAGTCTCTAGCAGCTTACAGTTCCAGTTCCAGACTAATAATGGAACGACTTCAAAAACATTAATTGGACCCAGTCATAGTGCTGTTGGACTATTTTTTATGTTGTACTGATATACTTATCCTCTTTATTAATGTAAATACACGCAGAATGATTGTAATAAAGTGTGTCCAGCATAAAATACTTTTTAAATTTTTTTTATAGCTTTAATAAAGATTAGTCACTTATTTACTATTAACATGTTTCTCAGTTGTGATTGAGATACACGAATGGCTTAACAGGTATCAACTGAATTCTTAAAGGAGACTAGAAAAGTCGGGGTAAAACCTATTTTGGTCAGTGACTTTTTTAGTTATTCAGTGTCATTGAGGTTACTGGCCACCTAAAGTTTTTAAAAAATCCACCCAAACTGAATGCTAAACAATATCACATTCTCTTCATGACAGCATAAGTCATAGTTTCACCTAATGAGTTAATGGCTTAGAACAACATGTCATTTTCCTGTCATCCACCAAATTTATTCATATGCAATTACATTAACACCTGTTATAAGAAAAAAATAAGGTCAAAACAACACTGTATTCATAAACTGTAATTTACATTTCAGCAAGTTGCTGAATTGTTTGTAATTTTTGAATTTTCTGGCAGCTGTGGATGTTTTTTCAGTCAATATTGTATGTAACAATTCAATTGAAACCATCTTGAGTTACCAACGACTTGCAAGTACAGTAAGTGGCTTAAACAGTAGACTGTACCTTTATGTGTCAAGGTACCAAAATGCTTTGAGCTGTCTCTCTGGTCAAAGCAAGAACTTCATCATCCCTATTACAAATCGCAATAATAATTTAATATGGGCAGTTGACCCAGGCAGTCTTTCTTGTACATTTTGCTGCAATAAAAATGCCTCGTAATAGCACCCACTGTGTCCCCTGTTCCTTCCTACTGAAATTTTGACACAACCCAGAAAGTCACAGTAAACCCAACCTCAGTGGACTTTATCCTGTAAATGCAGCCTATTGTCTATTTAACTCCCAATTTGTCTGCTAAATCCAGGTGCTCTTCATATAAGCTCTGATATAAAACATGATCTCTGTCAAGACAGGACTTGTATTTGCTAGAGTCATCAAGTGTCCGTCTGTCATCGGATTATTCTCCTTTGTATCATCAGATCATGCAATTATAATTTAACATTTAATGGAGAAACAAGCCCTTAATAACTTGGGAAACAAATGTATATTGCATGTTGAGACATGCAGCATTTCAGAGTCAGATGTAGTCTGGCAGACACCTACAGTAGAAGAAAGTGTTAGTGCTGTAAATTCTATTAACCCAGGACCAATTCCTTATTCATTACAAACATACACTGTCCCATCAAATATGGTATATATGTGCTTAACATGTTTACTGCCAAAACATATAACGCCTGGCAGTGCTGTGTATGTTGATAGGCCTAAAATCATAAAAAGTGTCTTCCTGCACATGATTTTGTAACCTGCTAATGCAAAATCCTAATTGTGTGTCTCTTTATGTCACTCTGAAATCCTAGGATTAGAAATTGACATGCAAAACAAGGCACAGTTTATCATTTTCTTAAAGAGTAAGTAGCGGGGTTCCGGAAATATATAGCGTTGCATGTTAAATAACATACTTGTCATTTTCCTTTTCATTGTTAACGTCCTGATAACTTTTTAAACTTATAACTTTAAAGTCTGTTTCAAAGCGCTTTTCAAAATGTCCGCTCTAGTGCACTGATAGTGTAAGGATTATTGCCCACATTGTTAAACAGGTAACACAGCAATAACAATCCATGATGTAGTATGGAAGAGAAAAGCCAGAGCACTTGTTGTTATGTTTATTCTTTTTCCTTTTTTAAATCGCACTTCCTGCAGTGATTTAGAGCAGTGGTTTTCAACCCTGGTCCTGGGGACCCACTGTGTCTGCTGGTTTTCATTCCAACTGAACTCTCAACTACTTAACTAGACCCTTCATTGAACTGATAATTTGCTTAATTAGACCTTTTTAATTTTTTCAGCTCTTAAATAGTTGCAGATTTCAAGTTAGCTATAACAGTTTATAAGTAACTTGAACACTTTAAAGTTATAGTGTAAAAAGTTGTCAGGATGTTAACAATGTAAAGAAAAATCACAGGTACATTAAACAGTTGTAGCAACACGTGGGGACGTATAATGCTATATTTTTTGGAACCCCACTACTTACTCTATAATATGTGCAAGTGGATTTTGAATATTTCCTGGGGATTTGTTTGGTTAAGAAATAAACTGCTTTTCCTAGGACTACATTTAAAATCGCAGTTCATTTTTGTTTTTAAGTAGCTTCTTTAGCAGTAGGATCAATATCCAAGTGCCTAATGTAGTGCCAGCCTGTTCCAGCTGCAGTCACAATGATTTCAAAACTCAGCTTGCGTATGTGTATGCCAGTCCTGCACCAAGCATTGTGTTGGCAACCTTACTCATTTCACTGTCTGAAAGTGTTTTCTGTTAATTCGCCTGCCTAGCAGGATCACAACCCCGAACCTACCCATGCTCCGACCACGTCGAGCACAGCCTACTGTAGGATATTGTTTTCTTCTTGGAGATTTTCTCTTTTCTTTATTTCTTTCTTTGTACCACAGTTTGCTTCCCCTTTGCTCACAATGCAGTCTACAGTAAAGACCATTCTGGACAGTACATATGAAATCCATGGATAGATTTTCTAACAAAGCAAAGAATTCAGTCTGCATTCTGATTCTGATTAACAAAATCTCAGACCCTCTCTGGGTAAGTAACGCAATAAGATTTTCCAGAGCTTGAGACTTAAGTGTTACAATGACGTCTTTGTTTGCTTTGAGGTAATTCCATATCAAAAGGTCTCCCGCCCCCTTCTTTTCTCAGGTGAAACCTATACAAATGTATTTGAGGCTCACGGTTCAAGGCATTGAAGCAGATTTTGTCTGCTACTGAGCAGGTTCACTGCAGCCTTGGCTAAGCTGGAGTTTTTTGGCAAACTTGAAATAAAAATAAAATTAAACAAATAAATCTTAATCTGAGCTTTCAGATGACCTACACTCTTTGGTCTTGTTTAACTAAGAGCAGAATGTGCCTTTCAAGATTCAGCATGGTGCACAGACACATTCATTCTGTGACAAATGTGGGAGAACAAGGTGGGAACCATAGGATTTCGGGGCTATGAAGATAGAATGTTAAATTAAACGTGTTCATCATTATTAATCGGTATTACTTACCATCATTCTGCAACTGTTTTACATTAGAATACCCATACTTGTTTTCAACTGGTGGTTTTGCCCTTGACTGAACGGTACATGGGAATTGGAACATTTCAGGGTTTCTTGAGAAAGCTGACAATTAACTCTTTCAGAGCTAAATAATATTACAGAAAAATAACTGATTGGACCGTATCACTGACTTTCACCGATTTATACTGTAAAAATGTGGCATTTATATAGCTTTGCATGCACAAAGTTAGTTCACTGCTGTTTTGAGAGGAGTTATTAACACCCTGCAGTTTTGAATGGAGTGAATTGCAGTGCTGAAAGACTAAATGACAAAGTAAAACCCTATACCACCGGTCTACAGAAACAACAATGTCAAAGTCATTTTTACTATAGATAGCAGTCAAATGACAGTACAGTGGAAAGTCACCTTTTAACCATGTTTTACCTCAAGAACCGGCCTCAGTACTGACCACTACTGGAATTTGTAAGATAGCACAAATTACATCATGTACAAACCCTGCATATTTACAACAATTTTAACCATACAAAGTTTCATTTGAAAGCGTAAATACAAACACAAAATAAAACCGCACAAGGAAGTAACTAAGTAATAGTTCTGGATCGCTCTCATACGATTCAGATAACATCATTTGGCTGTGTTTTTTAAGATGCGTCATCTCTTGATCAACATTATTAATCATCTCTGAAGGAGGTCACACTAGCCTATTCAAATCCAGATTTGAATTCCTTTGTGGAAACAGCTGGACTTGTGTTAAGCCACAGTCCTTCAATAAAATGCCTCACTGAGAAATTATGTTTTTTTTCTAGTATTCTTATATCTCTCACCCACCCCAACCTGACGGCTCAGGGAGTCCTGGCCAAAATGAGCAAGACCATTTTATGAGTCTGTAGCATGTGTGTCCTATTAAAAACATTTCGAAATAAGTGTCTTGATTCTGGAACATTTATTCTTCACGAGATCCTGTTTAATCTTGTTTCAAATCAGTTAAGGGCTGTTTGATGTGTCACATACTAGAAACAAAAACTAATACTGATATATGGACCTGGTATCTTCATTTTGAACATTTTGTTGTTTCTTCAGAGAATTTGGCAAAACATTTCAAATGAGCTAAGACAAAAAAAAACCTATGATGTCATTTGGAAGATTTCATTGGGTAACATGGTGCAACTTCTGGCAATAATTATTATTACAGTGGCCTCTGACACCAAAGGGACTGAGTATGCTGCTGTGTGTAGAGAGATGGACCTGATTGAGATCTTCAGACTGTCTCTAAATTGAAAGGGCAGACAGAGAGTGATCTGAACAGAGTGACAATTGTAAGGTAAAATGAAGAGGGAGGAAAAAATGGGGTTTAACAAGATTCTGCAATCCTAATGCTATTGTGCACCATGACCATACAAAATATGAATACTGGTTTTGCATTCACAGTGTATTCTTTATACAATCTTTGCTTTATAATCAAAATCGCAAGAAGTGTATTCTTTTTTTGATGAATCCTTTACATTGTAAATGCATTCATTTAACGCACATTCATGCTAATTTGTATGTCCAATTCCATGCATTTTGAATGTTAAAATAATTAATTTATAATTCAATTTAAACACAAAATTAAAAGCATGTAAGCCAAGCTATGTACAACTGCAAAAGAACAAAAGAATGTTGCTCTACTTTAGAGAAACCCAGCGCAGTATCTAAACCACAGATTGAAAGAAGTTACAGATTCTAAATAAAACATGAAAGTGGTGAAGAAAAAAACTTTCCAACACTACCAGCAATTGTTTACAGCTTTACTAAATAAAATCAAACATGTCGTTGAATTTACAGAGGATTAAATTAAGCAGCTTTTACACCCCTTCCCCTTTTTCTTTGGGATATAAACTGGTGAGGAATTCCTGCTATGCCTGTTTATTTACTTCAGTCACAAATCCCTCTGGGCAGCACAAGGTAAGTGTTAGCAATATAATGCAAATTAAAACCAGGCCTTGTGTCCGATGTGTCACTGATGCGTGTTCCTGTTTCAGATCCTGGATATCAAACTGAAATGTTTACCTTTCACCAATTTTAGTGTTACTACCACTCCAGGAACAAAAGTGTGCCTGTGCTTAATTATTCAAAACAAGGGCCTACAATGTAGCAAGACTTTTGCCCAAACACACCACATGTTTGAAATAATTATTTGCAACCTACAGTACATAATGTCATTATTGCTTATAATTTTCATTCTGAATGTCCAGTGCTGCTTTTTTCATCCCCACCCTTATGCCGGAAACCAGATGAAAACAAAAAAACCCTTTCATGTGTTCTACTTTGCTTCAAGCTTTACAAAACAAACATGCTTCGAAAAAGTTTTTGGTGCACACTGGGTTCAGGGTTGAAACAATAATCATTTGACAATTAATTTCTTAATTATTTATTATACTGTAAAATGATTAGTGATTATCAGGTTATGAGCAGTATTCCTGACAGTTGTCTCAAGGTAAAACAATATATGCTACAGAGATGTTTTGTTCTCTTTCTTTATACAACCTACTTGTCCTGGATTTGTCTGTATTGAGCTTCTAGTTAAATAATAAAGTAATTCGACAATAGAAAATTACTTTCAGTCCCTCCTCTATTGTGGGAGAAAGCAGTGGTATGGCTTTATTATAAACATACAACACAAAAAAAAAACAGAAAGAGAAAAGAAACAGTGCCTGAGAGAAAAACTACTAAGCATCACTTTTTTCTATTGCATTTTGAAAAGCCAATTCGAATGACCTACTTATCGATCAGGAGGACTGAGGATCAACAGGAGATGGCATTACCGCTATCAAACCAAGCGAATGTTACAAAACCCTGGTACTGAAGCTAACTATCTGAAGCGAACTATCCCCGGGTGAGCATCTTGGCCTGTTGTCATGATAGGAAACTCAGCGCATCCAGGATTTAATCCAACATAAACTATCTGCTATAGAAGCTATTGCTATAGAAGTGTAACAAATACATACCCCACCCAATGCTGATGCATACCGAAAAATATACAGCATATTTTACATAGAAGCTGCTTCCAGACAAGCAAAGAAACTAAAATGATTATAGTTACAGTACCCATGGTATATCCACCACTTGATATGTCATTGCCTGATACATCACAGTATCTGGGCAGACTTTGGCATTATCATATGACGCAAAGACCTTTTTAATTGACCCCAGCTAACTCTTGTGACGCAGTTACAAAGCTTTCTGAGAAAACTTTTGGTAAAGATTCAATGAGCCAGCATCACTTTGTTCCGATGGCAAAAAGAAATAAAAAAGAAGAAAATTCAGTCCTTGCAGTACTCCATTATTTAAACCTACCCGTTTTAGGAATGCCAAGCTCTTGTAATGTAAAGCAGAGAGAATCGGCTCTCCAACCTTTTCGCAAGCCAAAGGGCCATTCAGCAAGAGCACAATAGAGCAGCAGCAAGTCTTTCATTCAGCACAATCCAAGAGCGGTTTCAGAAAGTTTCAGAGGAAGAATCTGCTTTCAGGGAGCAGCTTTACAAAAAGGTAACCTTGATTGTGTTGTTGTGTACAGTCCCCAATGTTGGAGTATAATTTAGGTAAGAATTTAATTTATCCCTTCGTTTTCATGTGGAGGTATATTGTAGCTTTTAAGCACCTTAAAAATAAAAAATAAATCATTTTGTATCAGCTAGCCGAGCTTGCCATCGCATCTAGTGTTAATATCAACCCCTTTTTCATTCTCCAGTTCAATGTTCAATATACAGACAAGCTCTGACAACAACAAGCAAACAATGCAGTATCAGAAAAATACTCTCATACAGCAACACCTGATAGTGGAGACTGAATAAAACTGATCACCCACAACTTTTCCAAATATTGACAATTCCAAAACACTTGTCCCTTATGTTATTTTACTTGAGAGCTAGGAAGGAGAACTGACATCTCACCAAATGCAGCAGCACAAACAAGGCAGCAAAAAAAAGCAAGAAGCCTATTTACCTATTCCACATATTCAGGAGAACAATCTGTTCCACCATAGACAAACCAAGGCTTCCGCTATTACCAAGGCTTATTTTTTTTTTTTTTAAATTTAGTCGTCGCCAATTATTTTACCCCGGTTTTCACCCCAGTTTAGTATGCCCAATTAGTATCTGTATCCCCGGCTCACCGCTCGCAACCCCCCCGCCGACTCGGGAAACGGAGGCTGGAACACGCGTCCTCCGAAACGTGCTCCTTCCAAGCCGTCATTTTTCGCACTGCAGATCCACAACATTGCCACCAGACCTATAGTGCCGGAGGACAACACAGATCTGCCGGCTCCGCTGCAGAGCCACAGGCGCCCTATCGGCCACAGGGGTCGCTGATGCACGGTGAGCCGTGGATTCCCCTGCCGACCAAAGCCCTCCCTACCCGGGCAGCGCTCAGCCAATTGTGCGCCGCCCCCTAGGAACTCTCGGTCACGGTCAGCTGTGACATAGCCTGGACTCGAACCTGCGATCTCCAGGCTATAGGGCACATCCTGCGAGGAGCGCCTTTACTGGATGCGCCACTTGGGAGCCCTACCAAGGCTTATTAATACTAGTGGTATAATCAAAATATATGTAATTTACTGAGTTAGAGGTACGAGATGGTTAGTAATAAATACTGAGGGAGAGTCATGACACCTGGATATAAAATCTCCAGAAATATGTACATAATAACATAAGCATATTCAGCCCTTCTAAGCTCGCCTGGTTCCTTATTGATCTAAAAAAATGTGTCAAGTTGGGTCTTAAATATAGTGAGTCACTGAGGCCAATAGACCATATTACCTTTGGAGAGTTAAATTAACTGTCTAACAAAGAGCCACAATGCCACCTTGTGCCTCCCAACCGCAGTTCTGAAAACCTCCTGCTACATGACTACGCCATGCAAAGGTTAGCCAGGTTTTCATACAATAGATTGCCTTTACTCTCCCAATCGTCATAGTACATTTGTTTCAAAAAGATGCTAATGCGTTTATACACAAACTTTGACTTTTCAGGTGGAATTCAAACTGACAAGAGAGTTTGAAAGTAACGATCAGATTTAGTGAGCCGTCATTGAAGGTGTTTATATAATGCGTTGACTTTATGATGATTAATGACAGTGCTAGATCTCAAACCAATCTATTTGAGTACATACACTGCCGCACTGGTTCTGGCTCATCTACACTGGCTGTCTATCAGGTAACTAAAGGTCCAGTAGGTGAACCCCCTTTATCCAACCTACCATCTTATAGGTCTCCCAGCATTTTTCCACCTGTATCAACTGTTTCAATGGAGCATTAAGGGAAGAAAGGGCTTCTACTGTATTTAAATGTCCTACAATGACCTTTAGAACCAGGGTTTAAGAGCTCTGTGAAGTTGGCCCTCCTACAAACAGTACAAACGTTGAGTCATATATCACTCATTTGTGCTACGTTTGTGCCGTTGAAACAATCGTCTGTGCCGCTATGGTTTCTGAGATATTAACAATTATTTTTTAGGGGAGTGACGTCACTCAGCCCCCCTACAATAATGGAATTGAACCAAACTTGTCTCATTCATTTGTGCTGCTATGGTTTTTAAGATATTAACGATTATTTTTTAGGGGAGTGACGTCACTCAGCCCCCTTACAATAATGGAATTGTGTCATGTGTCATTCATTTGTGCTGTTTTTTTTTTTGTTTACACGCGCAGTGTTTGTATTATGAGGGCAGTGCCTCAGTGACGTCTGACAACAAAACAACTTCAAATCATTGGCAAACTAGCAAAGGGTAGTATGGTAAAACAGCAGTGGAATATGGAATAGGTGAACAAAAGAAAGCAACTGAGTCCAGTGAAACTGAAGTGGAGGGGCATTTACATTTACTACAGAACAGGCCCGAACTGCGTTGAAAAACTATTAGTTTGAGCATTGTTGTATTACAAATTGTTTCTAAGTAGAGAGTTTCAGGCAAAGTTTCCCCTCCTGTACTATATATACCATTAATTGTTCAGGAGGAGAATTAATCTCTCTTTGTTACCTTGATAGTCCTACAGTACTTGTATCATTTATGCTTTCATCTGAGAGTGCCTGGCAGCACAGCACAAATGTTAGTATTATCCAGTGCCTACCTTCTTAACAATGCTTGTAGATCACTGGGCCCTGAATGAAAGAAAATTATGTGAAGTGAGGGTACATAACTTATCAAAGAAGTGTCAATAAATATTGAAAGAAAGCTGCACTAATGATAATTTTGCAGATGTTACCTTTTTGCCCTATGCCTTGAAAGATTTAGGGACCTGATTCACTCATTCCCTGTTCCAGGGAGGCATAAATGAATATACTGCTCTGTGGCACACATTACGTGAAATAACCATAACACACAAATATTGAGTAAATATTAAGGAAAACACAGTGAACAGAAATAAAAAGGTGAATGCATTGCACCAGCTGTATATTAAACCAGATCAAGTTTACCCCTAAAACATATTAAAATAAATCACAGCTCCCCAAAGTGGAGCCTATAATTCCACAACACTTTTACCAAACATTGCAACACTACAACTGTTAGAAGATACTAACTTACCTATTGTTGTTTACACCCCCTGTGTAAACATGCACTGCCTTAGCCTGGAAACACAGCACCAGCTAACCTACAGTATCATGAACGAATGGTAAAATTACATATACAGGGAATTTTTAAATAACTATGCCATTTTGTATTTATACACTATAAAAGAAAAGTAAACACAGTGCAGTAAACTTGTTGATTTATATATATTTTATTTATTATTAACAGTATACAAAACAAATCATTTTATAACAGCAGTAATACAGTGTATTCAAGGGTCTAGGAATGTATGGGTGTCTAAATATTTGAACTGATATATAAACAAATCAGTTAAAAAAAATTTAGAAATGAAAAAATATTCACTAGTTTTTCAGCACAAATTGATTTACATATTTTCAATGAGTTGATATATAGAGATAGTAATCAAAAGTTTACATACCCCAATGGAAATTTATAATTCTAGAAATTTCTCGAAAACAAAGAATTCTAGGAAACATCTTTTGTAGCAAAAGTTTTGCTTTTGTGGATGAGGAAAAAAAGTTACAAGAAATAGATGTCTACAATTAGAACATAAGAACATAAGAACAGGTTACAAATGAGAGGCCATTTGACCCATCTTGCTCGTTTGGTTGTTAGTAGCTTATTGATAAATTTCATCAAGCAGCTTCTTGAAGGAACCCAGGGTGTCGGCTTCAACAACATTACTGGGGAGTTGATTCCAGAATCGCACAATGTTCTGTGTAAAAATGTGCCTCCTATTTTCTGTTCTGAATGCCCCTTTATCTAATCTCCATTTGTGACCCCTGGTCCTTGTTTCTTTTTTCAGGTTGAAAAAGTCCCCTGGGTCAACATTGTCAATGCCTTTTAGAATTTTGTCAATGCCTTTTAGAATTTTGAATGCTTGAATCAGATCACCGCGTCTTCTTTGTTCAAGACTGAATAGATTCAATTATTTTAGCCTGTCTGCATATGACATGCCTTTTAATTCTGGTCGCTCTTCTTTGCACTTTTTTCTAGAGCAGCAATATCCTTTTTGTAGTGAGGTGACCAGAACTGAACACAATATTCTAGATTAGGTCTTACTAATGCATTGTAAACATTTAACATACTTACTATATATCCGAGCATTTTGTTGGCCTTTTCTATAGCTTCCCCACATTGTCTAGATGAAGACATTTCTAAGTCAAAACAAACTCCTAGATTCCTTCTTCAATTTCAGTGTCTCCCATATGGTATTTATAATGGACATTTTTATTGCCTGCATGCAGTACCTTACACTTTTCTATATTAAATGTCATTTGCCATGTGTCTGCCCAGTTCTGAATGTTGTCTAGATCATTTCAATGACCTTTGCTGCTGCAACGGTGTTTGCCACTATTTTTGTGTCGTATGCAAATTTAACAAGTTTGCTTCTTATACCAGAATCTAAGTCATTAATGTTGATTAGGTAGAGCAGAGGACCTAATACTGATCCCTGTGGTACACCACTGGTTACCTCGCTGCATTTTGAGGTTTCTCCTCTAATCAGTACTTTCTGTTTTCTACATGTTAACCACTCCCTAATCCATGTGCATGCATTTCCTTGAATCCTTACTGCGTTCAGTTTGAGAATTAATCTTTTATGTGGGACTTTGTCAAAAGCTTTCTGGAAATCTAAATAAACCATGTCATATGCTTTGCAATTATCCATTGTCGATGTTGCATCCTCAAAAGGAGGTTAGTTATAGTTTCCATAAGTTTACATATAATAGAAGTCAGGCTTAGTGGTCTGTAGTTACCTGGTTCGGTTTTTGTGGATTGGCCATTCCAGAACCTTGATTTTATTCTTCTTTAACCATTCTGAAGTAGATTTTGATGCATGCTTTGAATCGTTGTCGTGCTAGATCGTCCAGTTGCGCTTTAAACCAAGTTTTGTAGCGCAGGGTTTCAGATGATTGGCCAATATCTTTTGGTATGCTATGGGATCCATTTTACAGTCAGCACTCACATATCTGACCCTATAAAAGTTTGACTTCAGTGACGGTTAAAACGCATGTGACACATACCTGATTATTTCATTTTAGCCTGTTCCAAGCCTTGTATCTTTTTTGTGTTCCCTGCAAAACCGACATTATCAAAAATACATATCTGAAAGGACTGTGTTTTAAAATAAGCAGGCTTCCATTTAGATGTACTGTTTGTTGATACTGTACTATATTTTTAACAGAAGTAGTATTTTAATTCAGATCGATATGATTCTGAAAATATCACTTGCCAAAACTAAAGAGACGACATATTAACTGTAATACAGTACATACTTTTAATCCGGTATGTATTGTAGCGGTATGTAAAGTTTCCCATTAACAACCTAACAGCAAAATCTAAATGTTATCCATGCACAGAGCTGCGTAAAATGTAAAAGGCAATGCAAGTTAGCAAAATCAAAAGATAAAAAGAAATTAAAACAGTATCCAAAGTCAGTATATTGCAGAATATAGTGCTCGATAACACACTAATATCACAGTTCACTTGTAAATGAAAATGCACAAAAGCAACTAAAGATCACAGATTTTAAAAAGGAATCACAGTATCTAAATCTGTTTAATGATTAACTGTTACATTACCGTAGTTTCTCATTTGCTTTGTTTTGGCTGCATTTTCGTCAGTAGAAACTGGAGGAAGTGCTATGTAACTGCACAATATAAAACAGACTGATTTGGTATTAGAGAGAATTAAAAAAAAAAAAAACACGGGCTGTGACGGATATTCAGATACATTGTAACATTGAAGAGATGAGTTTTGTATCAGAAAACTGGTGACAGATTCAGAAATCGCGTGATGGGTAAGTGCATTAATTTATATAATGGAGATTGATTTTATTCTTAATACAAGGCCGGTAAAATGCGACTGACGTGTATCTGGGTAACAGATAACCGAATGTTGACTGTACCATGTATTGGAACTAGATTTCCTGTGTCATTAGAGGAAAAACAGCCCCATAAAAGGATATTACCACCTCCATGCTTGACAGTAGGTATGGTGTTCTTTTCTTTGTACGCCTCACCAGACTTACTCCAAACGTAACGACTATCAGCATGACCAAATAGCTTGATTTGTAAAACCTTTGACCAGAACTCATATCCATCATTCAAATGCCGTTTTGCAAACTTTAAGCGATTGTCCTTGTGACTTTTTCCTAACAGTGGCTTTTTCCTTGGCCTGCAACCATTGAGACCTTCACCATGCAATACTCTACCTATGGTTAAATGGAAACCAAAGTACCACTTGTTGCCAATTCATTTTGAATATCTTTGGCAGTCAATCTCGGATTGTTATTAACCTTCCACACAATTCTTCTACTTGTTCTTGGTGAAAGAACCTTCTTTCTTTCAGACCGAAAGAAGGGAGTATTGGGATACTCAAATGCTTGGAAATCTTCTGTATCCTTCTGCAGATTTATGACAATAAATAATTTTCTGCTTAAGGTCTTCAGATAGCTCTTTACTTTTTCCCATATGGACTTATTGGTAATGACAGCAATCATTCTATGCCTAACCCCCTCTATACTCTCTAAGAATGTTCACCTACAATCCAGAATTTTCTAGACTTTTCCAGAATTAGATTCTGCATTATCATATTGAAATTTCTAGAGCCTTGTAGACAATACTGTCATAGCATCAAAGGGTATGAACACTTTTGAATTAGCAGTTTTCGAGTTTCTTGCAACTTTTTTCCTCGCCCAAAAAGCAAAACTTTTGCTACAAAAGATTTTTCCTAAAATTCTTTTTTTTTGAGAAATGGCTAGAAATTGTAAATTTCCATTGGGGTATGTAAACTTTTGACTACAACTGTATATATGAATATGAATATATATATATATATATGTGTGTGTGTGTGTGTGTGTGTGTGTGTGTGTCTGTGTGATACGATAACCTCTTGAATTTCAAAACTATGTATATAAATACAATTTGTTGTATACAAGTTTGCTCATTTATAGGGTGAATCCACATTCTTCTCTTTCTTTCTCTTCTTCTTCGAAGCAATAACCATGCGGCAGCTTGCACCCGATCTATATTGCCTTCAGATTATATCCAAAAGGACAGGGTGGTTACCTTAGAAAACCGAGCGAATAAACCCTATAGTGTGAATACCCAAAATATATTTTCAATGGACATAGTCAGTATTCAGGCTTTGGTTTCTATTAGTTTAAGATACAGTAGATCACAGTGCAAGTCTGGGCAGATTAATACTCTAATAAATTAAGGAATTGATGTTCTATATCTCTGTTGACACACAATCGTTTGTCTTCATCACTAAAATGTACATATGACAAGTTCTCATGATCATGTTACATTCTGTGTTAAAATTAACTAAAATGTTATTCATTTTAGAAACATGTTGTCACAAAGAGTTATTTGTCAGGGCTAATGCTATGGTACATATTTTTCTCTGTAGGAGTTTAATCAGGTCCACCTGCACATTACCATATTTCTAAACCCTAAAGTTCAGGACTCAATTCAATAGCCAAATGATTCAATCAGCACATAACAATGCTGCTTTGTAACAAGGGCTGTTTTTCAGTGTCTATCTATTCCCTTTTCTTGTTCTTTTTGCAGATGGACAAAAATCAGTGTTTATTGTAGCTTTTATTTTTATACCATTTGAAAACTTTTGGGTTTGATTCTGGTTTTGCATCCTGAGTTCAATTCAAATAACGCACAGATGTGCCACGAACAGGGGTACTGTATGTGAACACAAAAAAAGCAGTTGTCTCAAGTTTCAATGCTTAAAGGATAAACACCGGCTTAATTTTATTGGTTATTACCTAAACTCAGAAACCCTACTTATAACCATGTTCCACACTCTCAATTCAATCAAATATTCCAGTGGTATAGAATATACGTCAGCTAATATTCAGAGCAATTCTCATTGTAAATATAACTGATACAGTGGGGAAAAAAAACCCTTAATGGATAAGGTTGAGCAAACAAAAGAAATAATAAAGCAATTTTCTGAACTGCGGTTAACACCAGAACACTGCTGTTGAAATTAATGAGCGTTCATACCCTCAAGGGCAGTGTTTCTGGAACTCTTTACTGCACACCCAATCAAAAATGACAAGGCTACAGTGCTCTGTTCACATTTATCAGCTTTTCAATTATCTCCTAACCAACCGCTGCACAGCACACCAATGGAGAGAACGGATATGATTTCATTTTTCTTTTCTTCTAAAAGGCCACAACTCAGCTGTGCATTAATTTTACAAAACTGTTTCAAATTAGACGGTGGCAAAAGTGTTGGTGCCAGTCCAGTTTAGAAGAAAACATTTTTTTGGCTTAAGCTATCGAATTTTAAAAGGTTAGACAACAAAAACAGACGCTTTTCTCTCCTCCGTCAGGCGGAAAATCATACAGGGAAAGTACCTCAAACCTTTCTGCGAGATAATTAGGTAATTAAAAACGCAGATTTCTTTGGTTTACAAGGAATCGCAGTTGGGGATTGGACGGTTCCTGTTCCTTCACTGGCTGGTGGGCGTGTCCCAGCGGAACGTTCATAAGAGAGCCGCTCACACACCCTCATGGATCAGGACAGACCCTGAGCGGCATCTTCAACATCCCCAATCTGTCAGCGGATTACCCACAACCCCCTATCACAGGGGCCTTCATGCTTGGTACCACTATATTATTATTATTATTATTATTATTATTATTATTATTATTATTATTATTATTATTATTATTATTATTATTATTATTAATTTCTCAGCAGACGCCCTTATCCAGGGCGACTTACAATTGTTACAAGATATCACATTATTTTTACATACAATTACCCATTTATACAGTTGTTTTTTGTTTTTTTTTACTGGCGCAATCTAGGTAAAGTACCTTGCTCAAGGCTACAGCATCAGTGTCCCCCACCTGGGATTGAACCCACGACCCTCTGGTCAAGAGTCCAGAGCCCTAACCACTACTCCACACTGCTGCCTATGATTGAATGTTTAAACATATGGGTGATACTTTGAAAGGCAAATGAACAGTTTTTTACTGTGTCGATTTTAGTAGATTTCGTTTTTCTGCAAAGAATTCAACATGCAGTTCTGAAGAATTATAATAAACAACTAAAAACTCCTTACAAGTACCTAAATGAAATGTCAGTTGTTCTGGTTCCGTAACTTTATAACATGTGCTTTTCTTGGGGGGCTCCCGAGTGGCGCATCCAGTAAAGGCCCTCCGCGCGGAGTGCAGGATGTGCCCTATAGCCTGGAGATCGCAGGTTCGAATCCAGGCTATGTCACCGCTGACCGTGACCGGGAGTTCCTAGGGGGCGGCGCATAATTGGCTGAGCGCTGCCCGGGTAGGGAGGGCTTAGGTCGGCAGGGGAATCCACGGCTCACCACGCATCAGCGACCCCTGTGGCCGATAGGGCGCCTGTGGCTCTGCAGTGGAGCCGCCAGATCTGTGTTGTCCTCCGGCACTATAGGTCTGGTGGCATTGCTGTGGATCTGCAGTGCGAAAAATGACGGCTTGGCAGGAGCACGTTTCGGAGGATGCGTGTTCCAGCCTCCGTTTCCCGAGTCGGCGCGGGGGTTGTGAGCGGTGAGTCGGGGATACAGATAATAATTGGGCATGCTAAATTGGGGTGAAAATCGGGGTAAAATAATTGGCGACGACTAATAAAAAAAAAACAAAAAAAAAAACATGTGCTTTTCTTGAAAAAAACAAAACTGTGCTAATGATCTGAAGTAAAAAAATAAATAAAAAAAGCCTCCCCGTGCTGTTTAAAATCTGGGTTTTTCAACCCTAGTAGACAAAGAGCTCTATTTTTAATCACCCAATAGCTACAGTATTTACATCTGCCTGCCACTTGTTAGATCAGTGAAATAGACCCCACTTTATATAATGTGTTTGAATGAAGCTGGGTTATAGTTCAAGTGACAAGTACCAGTTTGTTTTGACCGTAAAAAGAGAATGTAGACATAAAAGTATCTAAACAGAAACAGTTGGTGTTACCACTACATTTTCAATAGCAACCAAATCAATGGATTCAGGTCACATCTGGTAACCCCGCAGGGTAGTCTACTTGCCAACAATGAATATGCATGCACACAAAGTCAGTAAATGGAAAATCTCGATGCAGCATCACAGTTTGAGAGGGGACAGAAATCACAGCTGCAACCCTTTGCGGTTGTTTTTCAAACCACCTCAATTGACAAATTCAGCTTTTAGAAGTGGTTGAAAAATGACATTTGCTTTGCTGGGATAGTTAGTTACAATTATTAATAGCTAAAGAGAATATGAGAAGACATATTATAAAAATGTAGATTCCTATTCACACCCAAGACAATATTTTGCATCAATTTAAATCAGATCTATATCCTAAGCTTATAAAGAAAGATACAAATTCAAAGACAGTGCCAGGTTTGCTCATTGCATGCGGAATACCACGAGAACACATTCATGTTGCAATAAGGGAAATGTACTGGTGGTACAATCAATTGCATTCAATAACTTGCACACGGTATCTTGATGATTAAACAGAAAATGTGACTGAAACAAAGTACATTGTAAGTACATACATCTACAGTATTCCTGCCAATGATATGCACATAGCAGGTGTCAATACAAAAACTGGACAAGCTGTTCCCAAGACTAAGGCGTTTATTTAATCAGCCTACACCCCACGGGGATAAGCTCCAGCTGAATATTTTGAAGCATTATACAGAGACAGGGACTTCAACTAGATTGCATCAACCACTTTTATGTCAGGGTTAATCATTACAATTGAATATGCTTTTCTCAAGATATCAAAAAAGTATGACTAGTATGCAACTGACACAGTCAGGTATAAGAATGTCAGTAAGAAACTAGGCTATAATTTATATGCTATTCTTACAGTACTGCCAACAATTCTACAGCTCCCCTCGCAGATAAATAGGATTACCATGATATTTTTGGCAACAGCAATTGGGAAAACTAACTGTTTTTACACTTTGTGAGCATGCACAGTAAGTCAAGCCTTTCTGAATGGAGTGGTATTCAAGGATCCCAATGGCTGTTCAGAACCCAGTTTCCAAATCTATTCTTAAAACTGTAAAGAAAAAAAGCCTCTGGCTTCCCGCTGTGCGTTTCAATCCCACAGATACAGGATTCCAAGAAGACCATCAGTACTGTAGAGCAAGCCAGTCAACAAGCGCGGCTGACATACCTGCCAACTTCTGAATGCCTCAAAAGTGTTTAAGTAGAATCTTTAGGCACGTCTGACAAGCCATTGAAAGACACTGCTTAAAATAGTCCAAGAAGTTTAAGTAAGGGGATTAGGAAAATGGTTTCTCATAGTTAGGAAGTCAGAAGGATTCACAAATATGAGTTTACAGCGCAAGTAACTATTATCAGGGACTTTGGTGGTGACAAGCTAACAGGACACCTACATTGCTCATGGAATGCCCTAATACACTCCCATAAGGGTATTCTACAAAAAACAGGCACCTGAATGCCCAGTCCTTAGCCTGCCAGCATTTCAAATAAAAGAAGGCAGCCTCTTTCTCCGGTACATAACAAGCACTGTTGAAAAAAGGGCTCAATATCAAAGCCTGAATTTGAGTCTTGCACATTATTATTTTGTTTGTTCAGCAGACGCCTTTATCCAAGGCGACTTACAGAGACTAGGGTGTGTGAACTATGCATCAGCTGCAAAGTCACTTACAATTACGTCTCACCCGAAAGACGGAGCACAAGGCGGTCAAGTGACTTGCTCAGGGTCACACAATGAGTCAGTGGCTGAGGTGGGATTTGAACCGGGGACCTCCTGGTTACAAGCCCCTTTCTTTAACCACTGGACCACACAGCCTCCACATTAAAAAAGTTGTCTGTCTAAATATGAATGGGCAACTCTCCATTCAGCGTTTTAGTAATTTTTAATTAGGTTGTTTCTTAGCTCTATACTGTAGGTGTTACGAGATCTTCTTTTTAATTTTTTATTGTACTATAACAGGACTTACAGATGACAGCCCTCTACCGCTACTTGAAGAATGGCAAATGGTAAACAAGGGGCAAGAAGCTTGTGTCATTGCATCTAAAACCATATCAGGTTCACGTGCACGTTCTTTTAATTATTATTTGATTTAAGACAGGAAACTCTCTCGAATACAAATGTTAATGACCCATGTCATTAGGGGAGAAAGCAATTGTGGTGATAATTTAAAATTAATTACAGTTGTATGAACCTGAAAGTGCAATGTCACTCAAGCATTTGAAAGTCAAAATAAAATCTACAGTAACTTCGGAACTGAATACCAGATTTGGGATCACAGATTACTTGTTAACTTTTAACTTATTAATTGTAGTTATGAAAAATAACCCAAATTCTAGTTTTAAGCTTTTAGTTACTGATGTGCAAAAAAAAACAAAACAATGGTCTCTTTCAGCTCTTTTGCCACAAATAATACATTGCCTTAATTGTCACAAAATCATTACATTTGCATGTTGCACTGAAAAATCGCATTAAAAAGCACCAAATATTTGTTTTATACGTGCAACTGGTGCATAGAGCATTTCATTTGGTATCTTACAAATTCACAGCTAAAAATGCATTTGAACTCAAGCAGGCGGGATACAGGAGAAAAGGGGTTTCAAGTAAACGATTAATCCCCCACCACACCCCACTCCCCGAAAAAAAAAAACGAGAACTACAATCCAACTATAAATCTATTTGACTGAAAAATGAACTGCGTTTTCCTCACCCAGTCTGAATATGCCATCACTTTATATTTCTGGGAAGTATCAGAAATGATGAGTAATTATTACCAAAAGGGCATTTGCCTGACTTTTTCCTTTGTTTCCTTGTTCACTTTAAAGCCGACTCAGATTGAGACAGGCAACTTTTTGTAACACAACAAAACAGGGCTTGATATTTTTTAATCTTTCTCTGGACTTTTTATGCAGCTGAAGGTCAAACTAAAGGTACTGTTGCCATGGAGATTAGCAGAATGAGGAAGTTGATAAAAAAAATAAATATAAAACTCGATTTTTGGGCAACGGCACTCTACTCAAAATGATTGAAAATGTCATAAAAATGGAAGGGAATGTAAAAACAAAACCTGTTCAAATGTAACTGGAAGCTATTTGCTCTTAAGCCCTATGTAATGAATATGAATGATTTCATTTGAATATTGCTGGCAGGCTGCAAGTTGAAATCTAGCCTATACACTCGATGAACTACCATGCAGCGTTTTAATAATGCAAAGTGGAGACTTCTTTTATTGATTGGACGGTTTGCTGCAGTTTGATGTGGTTTGTTAATGAATAAAACAACAGGAAAAGGCTGCAGGCAAGGGTGTAACAATCAAATAACTTCTTGATATTCTAATTACTGTACATGACTCACTGTGCACATTACAGGTGCAATGTTTCTGTAGGTTTCAACATCTGCGTCATCGTTTTCAACCTGTCATGATGTCACGGTCTGATAAATAAAACAGCGCACCCATTGCAACAGTAACAACCAACCACACATTTTTCAATTTCACAATACCTGTTCAAGTGTGTTACAACCTACTATCTCAAGCTTGGTGAAGAGAGACACGAAAGGAATAAATATAAATATCTTCATCTTTTAATATATTTATGTGTATTGTATGTATACGTGTGTGTATATGTGTATTTGTATTGATATTACTTTGGATGTATAACAATTGTTGTATTGTTTATTATTGAGTATGGTCTACTTAGATCTCTCTTTGTATTTGTGCTGCACTATTGAGGTGTACCTGTGCTGGCCCTGTGGGCACAAAGTGAATAAACTAAACACTAATCTAAACTGTTGGACATCTTAAAACACAATAAAGAAAAAATATTCTTCCTTTGTGCAAAAGATTAATTAGAGTCATCATCTAAAATGTTGCACAGAAATCATAATGTTGTGAGCGCACAACGTCACTGGTATTGCTGTATTCAAGGAAAGATTGTGATATGCCAGTAAGGTAAACATTTCCAGGTAAAAAGTACATATCAAAGGAAATAATGTACTTAAAATAACATTTTTTTAATTTAATTAAATCATTTTATGGTTCACATTAGGAAAAAAATAATTCAATGACCGAAACCAAAGCAGACACAAGTTTTTGCTAATGCCTTCTGTAACTGGCAGATGTTTGTCATCTGTAGTTTCTCGTAGTTTTACCTTAGTGTTGAAAGTTGATATAAATCTCATGCATTGGGCGTTTGAAACACTACCGCATATGCAGCAAACATAGCTATATAAAACCAGTATTAGGAGAAAAAAATTCCCATTGTGTCTACTGATTCAATGCCGTGTTCAGGATTGCACGTCGCTATCCTGACCTTGCCTGCCGCAGCAGCTGTGCTTTCCTGTGTCACGCAGAATCTGCTCAGTTGGAAACTGCCCCCAGTTTTGTGAATAACATCTGAAACAAAAACACATTGGAAATGTGAAAAAACGCCAAGTTATCAAAAGTGCCCAGCCATTTAAAGTGGAGATATTAAAAACACAAACCAAGTTAGTAGAAACAATTGGGACAACCTTGGTCCACATCAGTTTTACAGTTGTGCCTATTTGCTTTGTGATGGGCAAGGTTGCCCTAATGATTTCTTGAAACTTGGCTTGTATTTTTGATATCTCCACTTTAAATGGCTGGGCACTTTAGATAACTTAGCATTTTTTCACACTTCCAATGTGTTTTTGTTTTAGATATCACTTCTTTTTTCACTTAATGGATAATAACACACACTCATTACGGGAATAGCAAAACTGAGGCAATGTATTGCCGTTTGGATAGGGTAAATGTAAATAGTAGCCTAGTCTGTTGAAAGGGTTAAGATGTAAATCTGTGTAGCGTGGTGGTTACGTAGTTGGAGTGAAAGTATAACTAGTTAGGGTTCAAATATATGAACAGTGCTCTGTCGCTCTCAGTTATAACGCGCCTCAGATATAATGCTCCTACAGCATGTCCCACAATGCCCTATACTAGTTATTCATGCAATATTTCTACAGTAAATACAGTACCGGTATTGTTCAAACTGTAAACAACTTCTCAGCCTAACTTCCGTTTCAGTCTCTCCCTTTTGATACAGTATCTGAACTGAAGAAAAACTGCGCTGGCACTTTATAACACAGACATCTTATTCAGCATTCGTTTTATAACTAAATAAATATTAGGCCTATTACATGGTTATCTTTTCTAATGTATTTACTTTTTTTGCTGCAAGAGGAGCTGCAGCTTTCTCCAGGAGACGAGACGCTTCAGCGCCGCTCCGGCAGCCGAACCTGGGACGAGCCCATTCCCTCTTCTCCTCTCCCGACCCGCTCTCCTTCTCGCACTTGGTTTGCTTGTCTGTTGCTTCGAACTGAACTCCGGACCGTCGTTTAGCCAGGCTATTTATAGTTTAATAACTGCTAATTAAAATGATCCACATTGGGAATGTTACCTTTATTTATTTATTTTTTTGTAAAAAATATAGCATTGATTACATGGTGCTTTATGCATGGGTAATTCACGGAAAGTAACATTTTTCCTTCACTATATGTGCATAATAGAGAGGGAGTTATTTTATTCTGTATTTTAATCAGATGTGTGACCTGCGGCACCCCCCACCTCCTCCCCCATTTATAACGCTTTTCGGTTATAATGCTCATATTGTGTGTCCCCCGAGACCCGTTATAGCGAGGGAGCACTGTGTGTGTGTGTGTGTGTGTCTATATATATATATATATATATATATATATATATATATATATATATATATATATATATATGCACATTAAAGTTATGTGTGCAAAAGTATGTATGGAAGGGGGAAGAAAACAAAAAAAAAGAAGGGAGACCACATCAAAACAAGGACAACAACTCAGGTAAGACAACTATTAAATGTATTTATCTTAATGCTAGAAGTCTCAGAAACAAAATATTAGAACTTGAAGCTACTGCACTAACAAGTAACTACAGTGTGATAGGTGTTACAGAAACTTGGTTGTCTGAGAGTGATGGAGACGAATATAATATTAGTGGGTACAAACTGTATAGCAAAGACAGGCAGGACAGAAGAGGCGGAGGGGTAGCGCTATACATAAGAAATAGTCTTGAAGCCCAGGTGTTAAATCAGGACAAAGAAAACAATGCAGAATCAATATTGGTCAGAATAATGGACAAAAATTCAAAGGGCATAATAATAGCAGCATGCTATAGACCGCCAAATTCAGACGCTGAGCAAAATAATCTGTTATACAATGACATTCGAAATGCATGTAGAAAAGGAGAAGCCATACTAATGGGGGATTTCAACTTCCCCTGTATAAAAAGGAAGAACCCGGTGGGGAGCACAACGGACGAAATTGAAATGGTGAAATTGACAAATGACTGCTTCCTAACGCAATTTGTCAAGGCACTGACTAGAGGGGAGGCATGCCTTGATTTAGTCTTTTCAAATAACGAAGACAAAATAACTAAAACAGAGGTCAGAGAGCCATTGGCAAACTCAGACCACAACATGGTCTCATTTGAAGTATTTTTTAAAACCCCAAAAGTAATGACTAAAGCTAAGGTTTACAATTTAAGAAAAGCAAACTATGAAGGTATGAAACAGAGACTGACAGAAGTAGATTGGAGTAAAATAGAGAAAACATCCACAGAAAAAGGATGGCTGTTTTTTAAAAATATAGTACTACAGGCGCAAAACAATTACATCCCAAAAGTAGACAAATCTAAATCTAAAACAAAATGGCCAAAATGGTTTAATAGATCAATTAAAAAAAATATTCAGTGAAAAAAGGCACTTTATAGAGCGTTCAAAAGGGACCAAAAACAAAGTACACAGAAAGAGTACATGGAACTGCAAACACAAGTCAAAAAGGAAGTTAGAAAGGCCAAGAGAGAGATAGAAATCAATATTGCTAAGGGGGCTAAAACCAATTCCAAAATGTTTTTCCAATATTATAATAGCAAGAGAACATTCAAAAGAGGAGGTTAAATGTCTAAGAGACACAAATGGCAAAATCATAGATGAAGAAAAAAAAATAGCAAATATATTAAATGATTACTTTTCACAGGTTTTTACAAAGGAGGACACGGACAACATGCCCCACATTTTGACCTGTTCCTATCCAATTTTAAATACCTTTAGCATAACATAGGCAGAAGTGTTAAAGGGACTAGGACTAGGAACATTGACAATGGATAATTGCAAAGCATACAACATGGTTTATTTAGATTTCCAGAAAGCTTTTGACAAAGTCCCGCATAAAAGATTAATTCTCAAACTGAACGCAGTAAGGATTCAAGGAAATGCATGCACATGGATTAGGGAGTGGTTAACATGTAGAAAACAGAAAGTACTGATTAGAGGAGAAACCTCAAAATGCAGCGAGGTAACCAGTGGTGTACCACAGGGATCAGTATTAGGTCCTCTGCTATTCCTAATCTACATTAATGATTTAGATTCTGGTATAGTAAGCAAACTTGTTAAATTTGCAGACGACACAAAAATAGGAGGAGTGGCAAACACTGTTGCAGCAGCAAAGGTCATTCAAAATGATCTAGACAGCATTCAGAACTGGGTAGGCACATGGCAAATGACATTTAATAGAGAAAAGTGTAAAGTATTGCATGCAGGCAATAAGAATGTGCATTATAAATATCATATGGGTGATACTGAAATTGAAGAAGGGAACTATGAAAAAGACCTAGGAGTTTATGTTGACTCAGAAATGTCTTCATCTAGACAATGTGGTGAAGCAATAAAAAAGGCCAACAAGATGCTCGGAAATATATTGTGAGAAGTATTGAATTTAAATAAAGGGAAGTAATGTTAAAACTCAACAATGCATTAGTAAGACCTCACCTAGAATATTGTGTTCAGTTCTGGTCACCTCGTTACAAAAATGATATTGCTGCTCTAGAAAGAGTGCAAAGAAGAGCAACCAGAATTATCCCGGGTTTAAAAGGCATGTCATATGCAGACAGGCTAAAAGAATTGAATCTATTCAGTCTTGAACAAAGACGACTACCCAGCGATCTGATTCAAATATTCAAAATCCTAAAAGGTATAGACAATGTCGACACAGGGGACTTTTTTGACCTGAAAAAAGAAACAAGGACCAGGGGTCACAAATGGAGATTAGATAAAGGAGCATTCAGAACAGAAAATAGGAGGCACTTTTTTACACAGAGAATTGTGAGGGTCTGGAACCAACTCCCCAGTAAAGTTGTTGAAGCTGACACCCTGTGATCCTTCAAGAAGCTGCTTGATGAGATTCTGGGCTCAATAAGCTACTAACACCCAAACGAGCAAGATAGGCTGAATGGCCTCCTCTTGTTTGTAAACTTTCTTAAGAGTTCTTATGTTCAATGAAAGTGTAATTCATATCAACTAAATTTTTTCCACATTAAAATGTGTTTGTTACACATAAATAAAATACATTAAATTAAGTTTGCAATATAAACCCTGTGTCGGAATTATACGATAATGTTCAATAAAACAAAAACTAAAATAGTCTAAATACTATAGGCTTTCCTACTGTTTTGTAGTTGTGTATTTTATCCCTTGCACCCTGTGAAATGGTCTTGAAATCTAAAACTGTGCATTTTTAAACATACACTGGCAGTGTGTAACAGTTAAGTTTATTAAAATAATATAATAATATAATATAATAAAAATATAATAATAATAATAATAATAATAATAATAATAGGCTATGTGTATAACAGTCAAATTGGGGTCAAATGTTAAGAAGAAAAGTGTTGTCAGTCAAAAAACAATAATAAGATTCCACTGCTGCAGCCCCCTGTCTTTTTCTCTGCCTCCCCGATTTTATTTAGCCACCTGCCTCACACTCTTTGCTGCCAATACATGAAAATGAGGTCAGATGGTCTCTCCCATTCCTGAGAACAGGAAGTGAACAGGGACAGGAAACCATTTTCTGGTAGTGCCATGTGTGGGGGGTATGCTGTGTCAAATTCAAATAAAAAAGGTTAGAAAAATAAAAGGTTCTAAAGCAAAATTAAAATCTACTTCCGAGAACTTTTTGTGTAAATAAGGTAAGATTATTATTATTATATTTTAAACCTTGGTGTTACGTTCAGTGGAGCCTGGTTATGTATTTTGAACCTGAAGTTGGTATTTACTGTAATGTAAAAAATTATGCTGTCTATAAGTGATCCTTGTTGGGCTTGTGATTAAAAAATATTTAATGCCTGCCTTCAAACCCAAGTTGCCTTTCAAGCTGGATTTGTACAACTATGTGCGCACATCTGGATAGTATCCAGGATTCTACATGCAGCCAACTACAGTTAAGTAAAAAAATATGCTAATCATCAATCTGCTTGTCCACATCTTGATTTGGCCCATGTGTTAATGGGAATTATATGGCAATAGCCTGAAAATTTACAATCTGATCAAAAACAGGCCTTAGTAACCCCGTATTCCCCCAACACAACACATGAAAAACAAAGAATGAAGTGCACAGTTCTAGTTGTGCATCCAAGTTGATTTTATCAGTAATTCTGAATGACCTGTGCAGAGGGGCATGCCCTCATACTGAAGACAAAACATATCAGGAGCAGGCAATTTGATTGCTCTGTGCAGAGAGCTGATAGATCATTCTCTCTGCCTCGCTTCTCCCACGCAACTCCACTGCTCTGCTCACTCCACTGGCTCCCGATCACCGCTCGGATCCAGTTCAAGACTCTTGTACTCGCCTACAGATGCCTTGACCAGACTGCACCCAACTACCTCCAGACCCTCATCTCTCCCTACACCCCCAACCGACCTCTCCGCTCCTCTTGCACTAGAAGACTGGCTGTACCTCCTCTACACTCCCCTGCCTCCAGAGCCCGCTTCTTCTCCACCCTCGCCCCGCAGAGGTGGAATGACCTTCCTACAGATGTCAGGACTGCCCAGTCCCTGACCACCTTCCGGCGCCTCCTCAAGACACCTCTTCAGACAGCACCTGTAGAACTCCTCTTTTCCCTCTGGACACTTTATCACTCTTCCTTAATGCGCTTTACTTGCTCTTATCTGCTCCCTATTTTCTCCCTATTTAATCCTGTACTTTAGAGTATCGTAATCTGTCACAAGTGTTATTTAATCTGTAGTATTTTGTATTTAATTATATCCTGATGTAACTATCACTGACACTGTTATCTGCTCCGTTATTGAATCGTATTTTGTCATATACTTGTACTTGCTAGAACCGAAGTCATTGTATTTTATCTTGCTCTTAATTGTATTGATACTAGTACTGTGATTCCTGAAATGTGTAATGTATTTTTGTTTACGACTGTAAGTCGCCCTGGATAAAGGCGTCTGCTAAGAAATAAATCATAATAATAATAATAATAATAATAATAATAATAATAATAATAATAATAATAATAGATGCCAATTATGCACCTTCAATCAGTCTTCTCTAAAACAAAATACTTATGATTACCTTTTCTATACACAAAAAAACAACAGGCAGCCGCAATATTCTAAGGATTACCAAATACCAAATAATACAAAAAAATAAATAAATAAAAAAACACATCCACAAAAAAAGCTTTCCTACTGTCCGAGCTGGCAGGACTGTACCACATGGTTAGCTGACCTAGATCACACTTTGGTTACATTTTCTATTTTAATGATCTACACAGCAGCAGATTACTGCAGATTACTTACGGAATACTGCTAACCTTAAATGCATAAGCATGATCTTTTTCTGACCGCTTTACTCTATATTGTATTTAGTGATCAATAAATCACAACTGGGGAGGAGGGTAATATTAAAAGGACAAATACTTTAGGTTTGTCCTTTTAAAACCAATATAAATAAGTGTTTGAAGTTCCGAACTGGCTGTGATGGAGTTAAACAGGTTCCTGCTTGAAGGAGTTTGATTCCTTGGTACATTAAACCTAAATTGCATGTCTACCGTATAAGCTACTGAAAGATGTGTAGCTATGAAGCACTGTTCACCCTTGACCAGAGGGAAGCTGCACATGCACTTTCATGTTAGGTCGTTATACCTACCCTGTTCATAATTATTACATTGGATCAACTGAACCTCTGAACAGCCCTAACAGAAAGACACCCCATGACCAGAGGCCACCCCTTCCCTGGTCTACACATGGATTTACCCAAACTTGACCATCTGTTTAAATCCTATAAAACCGTGTTTCAGTGAGTGTGTCTTAATTTTGCTTGAAAGAAACCTGCAACTGTTTGCAGTGCAGAAGGAGAGCAGGAGAGGAACAGACAGACCTCGCGAAGCAGTAAACAGAAGGAATCCATTTTCTGCCCCAGCTGGCAGCAATCTTGTGGCACGCCAGCTCACTGCTTTTCATTTATTTTCCTTTTCCATGTTTATGTGAATGCGCAGCACTTCCGAAACACATCTGCTTATAGGTGACTAGCAGGCACGGAGCCCTGCACGCAGTGGATGGATCCAGACCGCGCCCCTCAGTTTGAACAGGTGGCTTTCTCTCACTGACTTTGCTTACATTTAAGAAGAACATTCTCAACTTTCTTATTTATACTGGAGGGGTTGCCAAGTTCTGCCTTCCTTTATAACAAAAACTTCCCTATAGAAAGGGTTCACTTAAGGTCAAAGTGGTGGAGGTGCTCAGGAAAGTAACCTCTTGATTCAAACTGTTTTTGTTGGCTTCTTTCAATCTGTTTATATAGAACTTTCGATGTGCTAAACTTTTAAAAATGCTTTGTCTATGGGAGACATGGAGTGTGACACACCACTCACAATTATAAGTGCAGTTGCTACTAATACAGTAACAAGCTGGTCTTTCCTGGCAAAACAGACTAAAAAAACACATGGAGAGTTTGTCTTGTTTCAGATTTTCAGGGATTTCTGTTTTCTTTTTATTTGCTCCAATGAAGCCTAACATGCTTCTAACACTTGTTTCTTTGTTGTTTAGATTCACCTAGTGTTGCTCAAAGAGTCTGTTAGTGATAGAGCAAGTGTGGTATTTCCTACACCCACACAGGACAGAGTTGCAGGGGCCAGGTTAATAGTTACATTCTGGTATACCTGTTGTAGAGTTTATAGATGATTCTGAAAACTCTACAGAGGCTACTGGGATGGTTTAAGCTTTAAAAAGTCACCAGGATGTGATGACTAAAACAGTTAAAATGACAACACGAAGAATACAATAGTTAATACCTAATATTTCATACCCACACCAAGTTGCCCTTTAAAATAGTTTTAACTTATTTATGAAAACAGCTTTAAATATGTGTTTTCTCGGCTATCACAGAGCTGGAAGGTGTATATGTATAATCGCATGCTGTATAATGAAATGTCATTTTTTGGCTGACAGTGATGCAGAAGCGAGTAGGTTTCAAGGGAATAGCAAGTGTCTGCCGCTACAGTTAATCTACTTTTGATTGGGGTAATGTAAAGTACAGCTATAGCTAAAGGTTTTCCCATCACCTATAATTTTAGAATTGAGACATCATTTTTAAAAATATCTGTAGGAACAAAATTTAGACATTTTATTTAACATCATGTAATCAAAGAAACTACAAAATGATATCCCAAAAGTCTACAGAAGTCATAACAGTGGTAGAGTATTAGTTCATGTTAGTTCAAGTATATGGAAAACTACATAGCGGTATGTAATGTAAAGGTTTCATGTTTCGACTTCATCAAGAAAAAATAGTTCATTCTATATAGAGGGTGATTCAAAAACTTTGGCCAGAGCTGTAGATTATCAACACTTAGTAAGAACAGAACTATTGAAAAAATGCATTAAACAGATAACAAATTATACTTCACAGTAAAAATGAACAGAAAATTGTAAATAATTATTGCAGCTGGAAAACCTTATGGAGACCATTATCCAATGTTCCTTACAAACAAAAGTGTTATTAATTATAACTTGCATGTCTTTCTAAAGCACTCATTTGTTTTTTTATAGCTAAAAAAACAACAAAAAAAACAACAACAAAAAAGAAGCACAGTAATAAAATTGCTTGTAACCTTATACCAGTATTTATATGGTGTGCCCAAACCTAAAAAAAAATATTAGACTCCTGCCTTTGGGCTGTGAACAGTGCTTCGGATATGCAAAGTTTCTTCCTCCTGAATCTGCACTGGACATGTTTTTTAGAGAAACTCAGATTACAGTGATTGTGGAAACAGGCGTGTTTCAACATCACCACCTGGACAGGTTTGTAATCATTCTCTTACTCATATGAAGTCATATGTTTGCATAGTTTTAGGTGGCAGTATGCACCTTTGTGTTTTATACTGCATGACACACAGGGTCTTTGGTTTTTTAATTCTTTAATTATATCGCAACTCAAGGATTTACACTCCCCTACTTCAATCTGCAGGACAATGATGGCAAAAACAAGGTCCCAATTACCTTCAATACAAAACAAGCCCTGTTAATGCACAGAGCTGGAGGCGGTGTACCTGGGTTTCAGCCCCACTCTCCACTGCTTGAAACAACAAGTTTTTTTTGTTTTTTTTTTGCAGGTTGCAGGTTAACTTATTTTATTTCAATGAACATAAAGTAAATTAAACTTTTTAAAGAAAATATACCATATATAGTTTCAGTGTACAAGACATTATATGTGTGTGTTTGTGTGTGTGTGTATGTATATGTGTATATATATATATATATATATATATATATATATATATATATATATATATATATATATATATCATTTGTTTATTTAGCAGAGAGAGAAAGAGAGAGAGAGATAACAAAAATGGTTATCATACTAGAAAGTTCCTATAAGGTTTTCAAACATGCGCTCCCTTAAGAAAGGTATGCAAGTAGTACCAAAACTCGGGTAGCTGACTCTTTGAACAACATTCTCTCTCAATTTATATATATATATATATATATATATATATATATATATATATATATATATATCCATCCCACAATCAATGCTTGAAGAACTCAATTTACTGAAAATGTATGTACTGCTGTGTAATATGTAAAACTAACAAAACATTCCTATTTTCAGGTGTGTGTGGCCTCTTGTGTGGTCAGGAAACTTGTGATAGGTCCCTTCAGAGTTTAGCCAGCCAAGGGCAGTTCACATATTCTTTGTGGTCCAAATCTTCTGAAACCAATAAACCTACTGCATCAAAGTAGGCCAAGACAATTGAGCAGTTTGCAGGGTGAATTCCTTAATTGCTTAAAGATGTAGAACTTCCTGAAATACTGATGTGAAACTTGGATAACCTTCACATGATGTCAACATAAGCCCACCTGAAACTCAATACCAGCCATAAGAAGAGAAGACCTCCATTTCCTGAAGAAACTAACATTCCTGTAGAGCTGTTTCAAGATTGGACTGAAATAGATTAGAGATAACTGTAGCCAGATCTCTGCAAATAATGTATTCTGGTTGGGAGGTGGGGGGGGGGGCTTGTCAGCCAAAGTAATTGACGGCTAACATGATTCTTTGTGAGAGGGCCTGGTGTAAAGGCGAGGGCAGAACATCAAGATCCAGGAGGTCTCGGCTCAGTATCCAGGGTCAGACACAGACTGATTGTTTAACCTCAAGGTGCTTTCACACAGAGGAGTTATGACGCTTCAGAACTGCCACTGAAGCAGCTTATAGGTATGTTGTATGTTGTATCCTGGGACACTATCACCCTTCATTTAAATATGCTTTATTTTGCTCTTATCTGCCCCCTATTTTACTGCATTTAATCCTGTACCTCAGAATATTGTAATCTGCCAAGTGTTTAATCTGTAGTATTTTGTACTTAATCATATCCTGATGTAACTATCACTATTTAATCATATCCTGATGTAACTTTCACTTATCTGCTGTATTATTGAATTGTGGTTTGTCACACTTGAATTATTGTATTTCTTGTTCTTATTGTATGACTTATATTGTAACACTTGAATGTATTTGTATTTGCTTGCGATTGTAAGTCGCCCTGGATAAGGGCGTCTGCTAAGAAATAAATAATAATAATAATAATAATAATAATAGGTAAGTTAACAACTACCTAGCCTAAGTTTAATTAATTGTTTTTGGAATCTACCAGCGGCTTCTGTTGCATACACATCGCTGATAATAGTGCAAACCGTGGGTCAAACCAATGTTCGTGTTGGGGTGCGTTTTTTCATCAATGTCGTCCTTCTGGAGTGCCTCTGAATGCCTTTGAATGCCTTTTAATTTGTTTGTTTTTTAAACCATTTAATGCAAAACCATTATTATTATTATTATTTGTTTATTTAGCAGACGCCTTTATCCAAGGTGACTTACAGAGACTAGGGTGTGTGAACTATGCATCAGCTGCAGAGTCACTTACAACTACGTCTCACCCGAAAAACGGAGCACAAGGAGGTTAAGTGACTTGCTGAGGGTCACACAATGAGTCAGTGGCTGAGGTGGGATTTGAACCGGGGACCTCCTGGTTACAAGCCCTTTTCTTTAACCACTGGACTACAAAATATGTATACAGGCTTTTTATTTTTAATTATTTGTCCTGGTTGCCTTTAATTAATTTCTCTACACACACTATTACTTTGTATATGATGTAGAATACGTGATTGTAAACATCTTACACCAGTACGTACAATACTCTTTCAAATAAACATGTTATGATTTTGAATATGCGCTTCTTAGGGTCGGTATTATTGTCATTACTTGTGCCCCGGCACCTCTTTCTTTACAAATTAAGCACTGTGTGCATGTGTTAGGTCTTGTCAGTGTCTCAGATTGCACGAGAACAGTCTGTTGTTGCCATGAGAACAATCTGTTGATTGACAGGTTTGAAAGTTGTACTCGTGCGATCTCTTTGGCTGTGTGAAAGGGTTATGACAGTATTACACCGGTATACATTGTGCAATTTCATGCTGTGTGAAAGGGTATTTTACACACTCGTTAAAATGTTTCAGAGACGGCACAGTAGCTGCATTTCTGTGTGAAAATGGTGTCAGATACGCCACTTCTCCCAGCTATCAAACTTGGCTGATGCAGGACCCAGCAGAAAAGGAGATGTTGTAAATTAGAAAGAAAGTTCTCTTAGCCTAAGATTAGATTTTATTAATGGCACCTCAGTTCTTGTAGCATTTTTTTCAAAATACCAAATAACAAAAACAAATAAAAACTTTAACGGATGGTTTTAATGCAGCCAACAATCATCACAGTTTTTGTTATTTGGTATTTTGTAAACACCATTTAATGCCAGAGTTAGCCCCATTTCAGCTTTACTTTACATTCATAAATATGTCTCGGGCAGAACCCTGTTGTCTTTCTTGGTGATGGTTTCTTATTATACATAAAATAAAATCTCTGTCAGATAATACTGGTTTCACAGCCCCTGATAGCACTAGTCTTGACCTACCGAGCCTAATACCAGATTAGCGCTAACTTGGTTAGGTGCACCTGTAATCCTTGTTATGTATAGAGGGCAAACCAGTGGTTAAATTGGGATTTTAAAGGATTTTAAAAAGAGGTAGAATGCTTGTGGCCCCTGTAAGGTTGTTGATGGTGGGGGGTGGGGGGTGGGGGGGTGCTAGTTAACTTGGTTGGCTTGTGTTCTGGGCCGGAGTAGTAGCGTGGACATACGCACCTATAACCATCAAAATTATAACTGAATAAACTTTGGCACGTCACTTTACTATATATTCTGCGTGTAGCATCAAGCAGTTGCTGTAACTGTTTATTAGTGCATGCTCTGTGACTGATAGTTTTTACTTTCTATCAGAAGATCAGGAACGGAATCCTATTTTCATTCAGAAGACCAGTAACGGAATCCTGAAGAGGCGGAACGCCATTCCAGACCATTACGCGCCAATTTAACCCCTGGCGCAAACGTCATGTGACACCATGTTTTTTATATACATTTCCAACAGAAGTTTTTTTTTAAATGTTATCAGCATACTGTCCATACATCTGTTTCACAAACCCAATTAGCACTGGGACTATCTAATGCTATTTTAAGTACAGTAAGGTAGCCCAAGATCAGTGGTAATCGGCATCTGTGACCAGCCATAGGTTTTAGTTGTGTTTTGTGCCACAGCACCCACTAATAGAAATTCCTTTTGGGAATAAAATGCAGCACTCTGGTTGGTGAGTGACGACAAAATCATTTATTAATGAAATGCCAGTTCGCACTTGTCTGAAGTTTTCCTTTTAATCTTTTTTTCTTTCTTGGAAGACAACCAGAGCCTCCTGTTATCAGTCACGTGCCACTCTGAGAGAGATATGCGTGGCATTTTATTTATGAGACGCCCTGCTCACCACCTCTTACAACCAGCTCGGAGAGACAATACCCTGAAGTTATGCCTGAGGAATGCGAAGGGAGATATTTCATTACCCGAGTCGAAATGTAGTCACTGTTTGTCTCATCCCTCACATCTGGGACTGATAATAACACAGTAAAGAAAATCCGGGCAGGAGAGGAGATGTTTTAAAGATGTTCTATCCTAGGCCAGTTTAAGGCTCAGTGTGAGAAAGACGCAGCCCCTCTCTTATAAAAAGCACCGTTTCCAAACATGATTGGCATTAATATTACCCAGCAGTAAAGTAAAAAGATGTTTTTGGAACAGCACACCGAATGGAACATATGACCTGACTTCGTACTTACCCTCTGAAAGCAATAAAAACGCCACTCATTTACTATTAAAGGATTCTCCAGCCTTTTTCAGAATCTATTTATTGCCAAAATAGGCTGGCTAAAATTACATCTAGTTTTTGCACAAGGGTCCTGTTTGGCGTTAATTTTGTAACCAGGTAGGAATGAGACAGACAGTGATGCTTTCCTCAGTTGTGTTGGAATGGCTGTAGTGATGAACTGGAGCAGATTCAAGTCTAACAGTCAGGATAACTCTCTGCTCAGAGCCTCACCGTCATTCCTGGGTGAATGTTTACTACATTCTTCCAAATGAAGCAGAGTACGAAGACGTCGTTAGGACTTCACCAGCCATGGTTGGCAACCCAGTTTGTTTACTTTACCTAAGGTTGTTTTGTCTGCAGGCATGCAAGCTTTGTCTTTCCTTGAAGCTTGATGTTCACACTCTGAACTTAAATGGCTCTCATTTTATACCAGTTGGAAAATGACAAATGTCATATTGATTGCAGTATGGCAACAGAGCAGGGAACACTTTGACAAACAAATTACAGGTCATCCCACAAGCTCTGCTTTCCATGGTAACCAACTGTCTGTTTTGGAGCAGAGATGTAGATTTTGGCAGAAGCTCCACTAACAAGGTTTTTATACAATCTGTAGTTCAGCGCTGAGACAAGTAAACAGAGAAACGAGTGAAACAAAATCTTAACTTGCAGTAGAACTGAAAAACAGACCTACCTAGTGATGTAGCTATTTTAGATTGACAGAATTGGAATATTCTGACTTTCTCTATCTACTGTAAGAAAACAAAGGATCAATTTGGCACAGGACTGCATTAGAGTTCAGGTCAATTATTATTTACAATGCAAATGGAAAGCAGAAGCACGAAAATCAACCAGGGAAACACTTCTGTTGTCTGCTTTTTTTTTTTCTTCAAATCAGGCAAAATTCCCATCTTTTCCAAATGTCCTGCATCTTTGTACTATGGATATAAAACGTGATTCAGGGTTGTAGGCAACTGAGCAAAGTCAGATCTCTCTCTCAACCTGCTATATAACTCCCCAACCCCCCTTAATAAACCGTGCGTGAGTGGCGCTTTAATTTGGACATCTTGCTTATAACTTTACATGAAACTTCACTGGAAACAAAGAAGACCCTATTGCGGAACTGCAGGCCAATTCTTCCTGCTTGTACTCATTAGTGCTTTATCTCTATAGCACAATGACACGTCCTGTCTGCAAATCGAGATCCAGGGACAAATTTGGATTCCTCCACATAATTAACCATTCTTAATTTGCACAATTATAGCTTGCTAGGACGGGTAACTTTGCAGCCTCTGTCATCAGAATGCAATAAGTTCTCGTTCTATGGAAGACCAGGGTTTTCGTTGTAAAACAGCACTCTGTGATTGTAAGCTGTTCCTGCCTAGCAAGGCATGTTAACACCAGTTCATTTCACATAACAGATAGAGCTGTTGAGAGTATCAGTGTACAACTGGTTCAGTTTTGCCATATAGTGATTGTTAACACGTGGCACATAGCCTACATTCTGTCTTAATCTTTTTCTTCTTGGCATTCTGTAGCTTCAATGACATTTTTGAGGATTGCACACTGCCCTTGTTAGGTGGGTTCTGTGTAATGGTAAATGATTATAGAAAAAAAGCATCTTGTCCACTACTAAAACCTACAACAGTGTACAGTACAGGTCCTAAAAGTTCAATTCTAGATTACACAAGATAGCACAATCTAGGTATTAAAAATAAAGATCACCATCTTATTGTAACTCCAAACAACGTCAAAGCAGAAGAAAAAAGAGTCTTCATAAGCTTTCGTCTTATGGGATTCTTCAGTGGAAAGTACTAGCCTCCCTCTACACTGCAGTGAAAAAGACTGTGCTTTATCTCTAAAACTCACATCGCTACACAGTTGTAAGTGTGCAATGTAGGACAATTTATTTCCTATTAAATATTTATTCATAGTATTTAACATATACAATTAAATGCAGTCATTATATTATTATTATTATTATTATTATTATTATTATTATTATTATTATTATTATTATTATTATTTATTCTTAGCAGACGCCCTTATCCAAGGCAACTTACAATTGTTACAAAATATCACATTATTTTTACATACAATTCCCCATTTACAGTTGGGTTTTTACTGTTGCATTTTAGGTAAAGTACCTTGCTCAAGGGTACAGAGCAGTGTCCCCCACCTAGGATTGAACCTACGATCCTCCAGTCAAGAGTCCAGAGCCCTAACCACTACTCCACACTGCTACCCCTATGCTGGCCTATATTCTTCCCTATGGGCAAATCACAGGCAATGTACCACATGGGCAACTTGCCCACTGGAAAATCGGGGCCAGTAATCCCCAGCAATGCTGCAGTCATTTATAAAAAGCGATAGGCTTTTCTGATTGGTTCCAAACATTTGTTTGTGCAGTCACTTGATCCGGACTTGATTACTTTCAAGGGACCCAAGAAAGGAAAGTTGCAAGCTGAGAACGCAGGGATTCAAATATGTTGCAATTTGTACCAATGTTTTAAGTTTCTGGTTCATAACAACCAGTTACTTGCTACTTGCTTCTGTACGGAAAACGGGGCAGGCACTGTATGACAAAGACAAATGTCTGTGAAAACATATATTTCTTTGTTTACACACTGAGTCGCTCAAAGTGATGTTTTCCAAGCCTCTGTTCTCAGATTCTGTTGATCTCAGCAATTTTGTGTAACCTGACACATGGGACCATATCAGATTGCTTTTTTAAAATACTACAATACATATGATAAGCTAGTTTCCCTTGAGTTCCACCCACGTCTGGCTGGAAAGATAGCGTGTGATTGATCAGGATATGAATAAACAACGGATGATTGTTACTGTGTTAACTTTAAGACCAAGTATTGGGTCACTGAGCCCCTGACAATGTTTACATATGTTACATACCAACTTATTATTTAATTTAAAAAAAAAATGATATAATTATAAAGCAACTACAATACAATACATTTTGATTGCAGTATAGTACTAGTGAGTAATATTTTCCTGCTTTTACACTGCAAACTGCAAATTTAATTATAGCGTTTGATATTTGTTCCATTTTATGAAATAAACGCATAGATTCACCTGGTGACAAACAATACACAAAAAGTATCAGCTCTAGTTCTAAAGATTAGACAATCTTTAACATACTTTATGCACAGCTTCCCTTTGTTACCATAACCATGGATTCACATCAGATAATAATTAGTGAGTACAGCAAGAAATGCAATATGACATGCTAAACATTAAAGCAGAACATTGTGCCAGATTCTTAAAGCCATTTCCTTCAAAGTGTCATTAGTGCTTTTGTTTTCTGAAAGGAAAAACACCAATTGCAATTCTAAAATGAGAGGGAAATGAAGGCTACTTACAGGCCCCTAAATGAAATGTTTATATCTGGGTTGGTAACTCTGTTGGGTGCATTTTTCCTTTAAGCTACTTAAGGGTACGTAAATCAAAACATAACTCCATGCCTATTTCAATTATTTTAATGATGTTGGTATTTAGGTGCGGCACCATTTCAATCAACTGAACAGCCCCCAGTGTGAGTTCACACAGGACTTATAAACCTTTCTAAAGCACTGCTGCTTATCTAAAATGGACATGTGGAAATTGGTCTGCGATGGACAATCGTCAGGTTTAGACACAAATCTTCAAGCATACAACATCTTAGTTTAATTAGCAGAGGAATAGTTTAATGCAAAAGGGAGGGAGAGGCAGCCCAACACAAGTATGAGCCAAAACACCAGGTGTTGTCTATACAGCAACAAGTTGACAGAGGACTGAAAATTCTCAGACCATCCACGAGGGACACAGCACTTCTAATCAGCCTTTCTGCTTCTTGTAAACATTAACACTACACATTTTATTAACTGCTTTAAGACATCTTTAATAGTTGTGACCTGAAGTAGCAGCCCATTCTTTTCTTACTGCTAAGATGTTAAGTTTGTGCTTGGAACAGCTGCAAAAGCCATCAGGAAGAGAACAGGGGACCAGACTTCTTTAGCCAATGCAAAGATTGCACTAAAATGGTTTCCACTTTGTGTACAAAAAAAAAAAAAAAAAACAGCCAAACTCTTTCTAATTACAGCATTCTGTATCTTAAATGAGAAACATTTGTTTGCAATAAATAGGAAATGGTTGTTTGAATTCCTTTTTATTTGCGAGTGAAGCAGACAGTGGTTAAAGAGTGGAACACAACAGCACTTTAAATTGTGTGAAGCATTCTTTTTCTACTTATGTGATTTTTATTTATTTTTTAAAGAAAATTCTCCTCTCATACACCCCCATAATAATGATACCTGTGAAAGCCAAGGCCTACAGCTAACCCCAGGTCAAACCACAAATTGTTCCATGATGACTAATGAAACCCATATTCCTTCTCATTCCTTGGATTTGAGCAGTGCTCAGGAGCTGGTCGAATCAAGATAACCCACAGTTGTTGAAACAGCTTAGGCTTTCCATAAGAAATATTCACAGAATTCTCAGAAATCTGCTGGCAATAATGCAGAACCTGTTGACCATGCCACACATACTCTTACCTGAAGTGACAGTTTTACATGCCATGCAGGGCCTTCACATCTAGGCCTAATTTAATTCAGCAGGTACTGCTGGAGTTCTCATCTTTAAAGCTTTAGCGTTCAATAATCATGTTCAATTTCACTGAAATAAAGGGTCAGTGTTTACTACATTTTTCCCTTGTACTGCCTTCCATGCAATGAGCTTAATCAGAAACCAGGCATTATTGGCTTACCAGTTTGTAATGCAGTTTTAGCTGCAGGCCCACAAGCTACCTTTCTTGAAGCTTTCTGCCCATTCGTTCCTAACTCCATCCTCATGCTTCTACCTGCAGCCGCAGCAGCAGAACCAACAGCTTCTTTTTATCAATCTCAGATTCACATAATGATTGCAATAAACAAATACCGGTACTATAATTATAAAGCAGGTGAAACTCAGCCAGAGTCATGAGGGGATTTTCTTTACGATGTGTTATTGCATACATAACACCGAACGGCTGTTCTGATTGGCCGTTCTGTAATCTATATTAATAGTACCAAGAAAATCATCTCAGACTGACAAATGAAAGTCCAAGAGAAATGCCCTACTTTTGTGTTAATTAACCAGAACATTTGTATCCTTAATTTTTTTTTAGAAAATGAGATTCACACTCCACAACAGAGATTGGGTCCCATAACATTGTTGAATCTGAGTAGGCGCCACTTCTAACACGGATAGTATATGCATTTCTTAATTGCCATTGTTTTTAAAGGAGACAACAGTCACCAGTTCCACATCCTGTTTCCAGTCCTGCAGCCTTGAATCAATCCTCCACAGCAACACAATGAAGTAAAACGACAGGCCCTGTGAAAATATGAAAGGTTTGCCAAAGGAATCTAATCCTCTATAATAATTTAGTGGCTCAGATACATGGTCGGTTGTGATGTCTGTGTTTTAAACCCACTTTGCAGTTGAGGGGAGCTGAGGTATGTTTCTTTCAAGCAGGTGACCTGGTCAGTCATACCACCATAGAGAATAAAGTACAGTAGGAACACAATCTTGTTCAACTGATGTCCTGAATGGGGTTTGTTTGTGATCTGAAGGATCCTCAGCAGTTCATAATATTGGTAAGTAAAATACTGTCAAACTGACAAAAAAGATAAATGCTCAGATGTGTGACGTTGACATAACTTAATAAAAGGTTTTGTTTATTCATGGTTACAGGTGAGGAAAGCATTATTGGCTGGCGTAATAATTATTTTCACTATTACTTAAAATAATTTCTGAAAAACTGTAATTAACTGGTGACTTAAAAAGAAAAAAGTGTGTCTTTGTAAATATATAAAATTATGTGATAATCATTATTATCATAATCATTTACATAAAAAAATATATATTATCTTACTACATGATACAGACCTTCACGGATTCCATACCCAAATTTCTTCAGGCAATAAATGTAACTAAAAAGGCCAACCCAGTACTAACCTAAGCATTTCTAATCCTGTGCGAGCAGAGAAAACGGAGGCAAGCCACTACAGATGTCTTTAAAATCATGGACAACATTAAATATTTTTGTTATTCTGTCATTATTAATTTTGTCTTATACTGTTTTTTTTTTTATTCCTGCATCCCTCTGCTTCAAAAAACAACCAACCAGCACTGAGCAAACCCAAGCTTGGTTTATCTTGTAAGTCAATGTTTATCCAAGTGGATTCTTGCCCATGATAATATTTGTAAGTCCTATTGTTCTAACTATCATAACTATCACACACCTTCTTGTACAATATTGCTTGATTACAGACGGCGCCCATGCATGACTATTGTAGGGCAGCATGGCATTTCCTCTATGGACTCTGGCTTTGCAAAGCACTCACAAAACAAGCATTCTTACAAGGACAACAAGGTTAAAAGGGGATTTAAACGGTAGCTGCACTGAGTTTTCTGAAAAACATTTCATTTTTGGCAACGTACGGTTCAACCAGATGGTATCTGTGCTAGGGAGCAGCATGTTTCATGTATGACATGAGAATCATAAAGCACTTATTTTTAAAATTATATTTCATGTGCTTGGAAGCCAACATTTATGGATCATTCAGCATTGTCGTTGGTTCTTCAGAACACTTGAAGTATAAGCACCAGTACCTATTAATGTAATTTTGAAACCGACTGTTTTTCTTTTGCTGCGTTTAACCGGCTTCCATCTTTCTTGCAGGCATGTGTTTGTCTTGTTCCTGATTCTTGAGAAATCATGTAATACAGAGACCTTTCAACTTTGCTTTGTGGTACAATAGCAGGTACAGTAGTGGGTGCAGTGACCAGAACTCAAGAGAAACATGGACAACACTGCATTCAAAATGATACCACACATCACAAAATGGAAATAGAGGGTAAAAAATATTATTCATATGGTATTATGTACTTTAAATGTGTTGACATTTGTTTGTTTTTTCCCCTGTTCATTCGACAGTCGGTACAGCCAATTAGAAAGCCCGATTCTCCTGCTAGCCCAATCAGTGATACGGAAGGAGGGCTTTTGACAGATGGTTAAAGATGTATTGAAACAAGCCTGCAACCATATAAACAGCCAATAAGGAGCCCTGTTTCAGTCAAGTAACCAATCAGTGACAGAAAGAGGAGGGCTTTTGACAGAGGTGAATTTCTTTTTTTAATATGATGCAGACTTCCACACGGTACAAGCTTAGAGTAACAAAGAAGTTCGGGTTTCTTAATAAACACATACTTTAATCTGTTGAGAAATAAGTCAAGATTTCAATAACAGGGGTACTTAGACTGTAAAAACGATGGACTGCGATTCATAGTTCAACAAAGAAAATAAAGCGGCTGCTTACTGGGATGGCTATAGGCACTGGGATGGCTATAGGCACAGGAAAAATTACAGGTTGCTATCAGTTCATATTTTGTGCCAAGTGTGTTCTGATATTTCTGTTGTCCCTGATTCCACGGAGAAGTGAGCAAGCAAGTCTTAAACTGTCAATTAATTCATGTCTTTCTGGTTATACCAGTGTATTCAAAAGGATTAATTATTTACAGATAAATACAGTAAATCCCTCTTATGCTAGCAAAGTTGTATTGGCACAGGTACACAAAGCTTTCTTAACTGATTTAGCCTTGAAGTTTTTTTTTCCACAGAATTGTGATGATGTAATGAATGTATGGTTTGTAGTAACGGTAGCACCAAATGGTCGACTAAATTTGAGTGCAGTCAACCTCAGCGCTGGTATTCACGTAACCATTCACACCATTTGCTAAAATGGCGGATGATACATCCGATATGAATACTTCAGCATCAAAAGAAACGCAACAAACTAGTTTAGTGTGGAAGTGCTTCGAAAAACAGGAAGACAAACGTGAAGTATAATGCACACTTTGTCAGAAAATGCTAAAATACAACCAAAGCACATAGTCTATGCATGCGCAGCTCAGAAGAAAATATCCATTAAACCTGTCGGATGAAAGTCAAGCAACGAGTGGTACTGCAGTCAAGGCAAGGATACTCAGAAAAGGCAGTCAAAAATTTTAGACTTTTCAAAGCATCCAGTAAATGAAAGACGTAAACAGGAAGGCAATTCATGGGGAGGGATTTCAGGATCTTATCCATTTTTTTGAACCCAGGTACACAATTCCATCCCGCGCTAGCATCTGGAAACGAATTCAGTGTGAGTATGACAACGTAAAAAGCCATCTTAAAAAACTTAACACACAAAGCGTTCCTCTCACAACTGATCTCTGGACATCGGTCACAATGGATGATTACTAGGGCTGTCAAGCGATTTAAAAAATTAATCGCGATTAATCTCACGATTAAAAAAATTAATCTTAGTTAATCTCGGTTTTAATCGCATATTAAATTGTTACAATTACTACATCCATTGAATTTAAATTTGTTTTATTACTGATGCTATTGTTTTTATTATCCTTAACTGTACATAAAATTGATTAAAATGTATTTATTTATGTATTTATTTAACCAGGAAATTTACCCATTGAGAACACCACCAAAATGTACTAGGGGCAATAATTTAGAAATTACAAATACAACCAACACAATAAAATGTGCGGTTCAAGCTTGATCAGCAGCATACAGAGATCAGAAAACATAATAAATACATAGGTGATTGTGAACTGAAATAATTTTTTTTAAATTTTTTTTTTAATAAAATTATAAATATGTAGCTATAGTAAGCACTTCTAGGAAATGAACTGTTAATTGTGAAGAGAACATACAAAAAAAAACTGTCATCATATCCAAAAACTGCAAACTAGCAAATGTTAGGCTTTACATACTACACAAACACAAAAAAAAAAGGAGCAACGCAGCCTAACTCATTTATTATCATGATCATTCTTCGCTTGATATGGGCTTGCAGCGATCCTGCATTTCTGTCAAAACTGGTGGGTTTAATTTGTTGTTGTTATTGTCTGAAGCAAAAGAGCTGCTAGTGTATTTTGAGACATGAAGGCGTGTTCAGCACGCAGCAGACTAGATGTACTCATGTGTGATACTGGAACTCACTCTGACAGTAGACAAGTAAGCGTCTTTCTGTCCAGTGAGCCCGTCAAAAAAAAAATCCCATTCATTTTTAGTGCTTTGCTCCATTAAGCGGTTCAGTGACTAACTTTCTATTTAAACAATAACTGCACTCAGACATTCAATACAATGTTACCGCGGCCGGGATTGAAGTACGGCGTGCCCAAAGGCTCAAAACACAGCAATGCGATTTACGCACGTTAAAATGATTAATCTCTAAAAACATTTACGCGTTAATCACAGAATTTAACTGCGATTAATTGACAGCCCTAATGGTTACATTACTGTAACTATACATTACATAACGGAGTCATGGCAGCTGAAGTCTAAAGTATTGCAAACTGCAATTATGTCTGAAAGACACACTGCTGTAAATATTTCTTAACATATGAACAATATTGTGCAGGAGTGGGGCATTGATGTTTTTTGTACGATTCATGACAATGCCAGCAATATGAATCTGGCAATGGAGATCTGTGATCAGTTCCTGAATGACCTGGGCTGTTCCGGCCATACACTACAATTAGCGATCAAGGCAGGTTTAAGTCTTCCTGACATCTCGTCCTCTGCCAGTAGTATTTAAATTGTGGCCGAGGGGTAATGAGATGATTGATAGTTAACCCCAGCCATAGTAAATAAAAGCCTGCAGCTCTCTGCACAGGGTGGGTGTTCGGAGGAGTGAACAAGAGTGAGCGAGCGAGAGAGAGGAGGGTAAAAATCAAAGATAAAAAAAAATAAGTAGATCAGTGAAGGTTACTGCCCAGCCTGATCGTATTATTTTGTGTTTGTGATTTTGTTTTGTTTACATCTTTTGTTTCGCTCTGTGAGCAAGTGTTTTTGTTTAAATATTTTATTTTTTTTGTTATTTAAATAAACAGTGCACGGCACGTCCTTTGCCCTGCAGTACTGCCTGTGTTTTTCTTCCTGCTGCTGGCCTGACGTCACCACTACAGCCTACCCTGCCACAGTCACGTTTTCACTTTAGTTTGGCCTTTGCCAGGTCACAGCTCGAAGGGGAAATTTAAAAAAAATGATTAGCATGTCTGAACTCAGCAGGCCCAAAAATCCCCAGGTGAATTGTTCTAGCAAAATCTTAGACGGTCAGGAAACAGCTCTGGTTGAGTTGGTATGGTATGACCCTAGTACCATTAAAATCCCTTTACTGTAAAGTTCTAAAATTGACTGCTGTTTCTTGCTGAATGGCCAGTAAGAGGACAATAAATACTGTATTTGTTCCAATTACCAACTCTTCTTGGATGGTCTCCAGCTCACCAGCAGTTGCTGGAATTTTGAACAGGGACAATACAAAAAATATTTATCTCTGTATAAGAGTTTTAAAAAAATACATACTAATACCAATGAAATATGCAGCAAAGACATTGAAAAAAATGAAGCAAAACAGAAAACAAAATATGCCCACTACAAAGTTATTAACATTAAAAAACAACTAGCACATAACAGAATTAAGAGACTAATTCCTTGATCAAATTTGCCAGCAAACAAGCTGCATGGCAAAACAAGAAAATCTTCCAGGACAAAGCGCATTGTTCCATAATTAGCCCCTGCTAAACTCCAAGAATTAATTTGGTCCACAGAAAAAAAAAGGTCTGGTACATCACTGCAATGCAGGTACCTGTGCTGAAGAGCCCTTTAACACAGAACCGCCTCAAACTGGTTTGCATCAGTGCGTCTTGTAATACAGCACTTAATCACCTCAGCTCTAACCTCCTTCCTTCCTGTCACCATCCCACCACAACCACAGTGGGCTCATGAGCCAGGTCCTCTGCAGGTCACGATACCATGCGTCTCACAGTGCCACACATACACACGCAACGCAATTAAAAAGAAAACGTGGGTTAGTCAACACGATACACTTTTGATATTGCAAATAATTTTAGATACCTACCAACTGAACTAATCTACCAACAGAACAGGTCTCCATACACTCTACTCAAGACTCCACTTTTTTTTTTGACTGCCCCGTACCAGTTATGGCTAATGGCTGTAATTGAAGATGTGCTCATTCACTATAGCAAGTCTAATTATAATTGCCTGTTGTGGCGCTGGTAGTAAACAAGTGGAGAATTATGCTTCTCTGACACAAATAAGCTAGCTCATTGTCAGATCTATTAAGGTGTCAGCGTGCATTATAGAGTCATATACTGTATTATTTTAGGCAGTGCATATTCTAAACTGTTTTTGCAGTACTGCAGGTGTGACTTTCCAGAAAAACCTCCAGTGTCCTCACTACATCTCTCACAGCACATCAGCGACATGACTGTTTCCAACAGCCATAAAACTTCAATGCTTTGTTAATGCAACATGCTGAAGCAAATTGTTGCTAAACTTTTGGTTAAGTATATAAATGGGACATGGTAAAGGGTGATTTCGTTGGTTCAGATTTTATCTGAAAAAAATATTTATTGTACTTCAGATAAAGCTGACACATCCTGGGTGTGAGCGAGAGCAGATGAACAGGATCAGGAAGATTAACAACAGCCTCAGAAGAACGCAGTTGTTTTTTATATATTAAGCAGCCTATTTTAGCGCCAGCCAGAAGCGCCAGCCAACAGAAGAGCCTCAACAAAAGAGCCGGGAGTCTAGCTGTGGGAGTCCAGCGAGGGGAGGCCTGCACTGAGACGCTGTTCCAATAGATCCAAACCTACCGGGGCTCTAGAAGAAGCTATCTACAAGTCAGGTCTGTACCCTCCACCCTACTGCTCCTACTGTGCCTTTTGTCCTGCTATGACTGTCTCTCACATCCCTGTTCTGTCCTCCCGTCCTCGTCCTCTGCCCTCCCTCCGCTGCTGCTCCTCCAACCCCTCTAACCTCATTTCTCTGCCTCTCCCCCCCTCCCGCACACTCTCTGGTGCACTCTGGAACTGTCACTCTTCTGCTAACAAAGCTGATTTCATATCTGCCTTTGCCTCCCACCTCTCGCTGGATTTCCTTGCTCTCACTGAAACCTGGCTGTCCCCTGATAACACTGTTACTCCTGCTGCCCTGTCCTCTCTCTACGTCCTGTCCCATACCCCGCGCCTCACTGGACGGGGAGGTGGGACGGGTCTTCTCCTCTCTCCCTCCTTACTCTTTTCTGTCCCCTCCGATCTCATCTCACTCTCTGTCAGCACCTTTGAATTTCATGCAGTCCAACTAACCTTTCCCTGTCAACTCCTGCTCATTGTTCTTTACCGCCCCCCTGGGCCTCTCACTCACTTTCTGGATGAACTCGACTATCTACTCTCCTCCCTCCCCTCCCTGTCTACCCCGACTGTCCTGTTGGGTGACTTCAACATCCATCTCTCCAACCCCAGCCACTCTACTGGATTCCTCCCTCTCCTGCACTCCTTCGACTTCTGTCTCTCTCCGTCCCCTCCTACCCACAAAGCTGGCCGTCAACTGGACCTCACCTTCTCCAGGGCCTGCTGCCCCTCCACCCTCTCTGTCACCCCCCTGGACCTCTCTGATCACTATTTCATCTCTTTTTCTCTGTCTCTCCCCCCTCTCCCTGCTCCTCCTACCCCCACTGTCACCTCTCGCCGTAACCTCCGCTCTCTCTCCCCTTCTGTCCTTGCCTCCACTGCTCTCTCTCACCTCCCTCCTATCGACTCCTTCTCACAACTCTCCGTAGACTCTGCTACCTCCACCTTCTTCTCCTCACTCACCTCCTCCCTCGACTCCCTCTGTCCCCTCACCTCCCGTCCTGCTCGCCCCTCCCCTCCCCATCCCTGGCTCTCCTCTGCGCTCCTCTCGGCAAGAATCACACTGCGATCTGCTGAAAAGAAATGGAAGAGAACCAAACTCCCTGCTGCCCTAGACCTTTACCGCACTCTCCTCTCCTCCTTCTCCTCTCCTCTCTCCTCTGCTAAATGTGCTTATTTCCAATCTGTAATCCAAGCCTCCACTAACAACCCACGTAAACTATTCTCTACCTTCTCCTCCCTCTTAAACCCTCCCCCCCTCCTCCTCCCTCCTCTATCTCCCCTGATGACTTTTCCTCCTTCTTCTCTTCTAAAATTTCAGATATCCGCAAACTCTTTAACACCTCTCCCTCCCCCGCACCCCCTCCCGCTCCAACTCCTACACCCACTGCAACCCCTACTAACTCACCCTCCTTCTCCACCTTCTTGCCCCTCTCAGACTCTGACCTCTCCTCCCTGCTCCAGGGTCACAAACCCACCACGTGTGCCTTGGACCCCCTCCCCACTCACCTCTTTCAAGCTGCTGCTCCTGCTCTACTCCCCTTCATCTCCTCCCTCCTCAACACCTCTCTACTTTCTGGTACCTTCCCCTCTGCCTTCAAAAAATCCTCTATCACTCCCCTCCTCAAAAAACCAACCCTCGACCTCACCTCCCTCCAGAGCTACCGTCCTGTCTCCCTCCTACCCTTCCTCTCCAAAACCCTCGAGCGGACTGTACACCGCCAGCTCTCTGCTTTCCTGTCCAACCACTCTGCTTGACCCTCTCCAATCCGGCTTCCGCTCTGCTCACTCTACTGAAACCGCCCTCCTGTCTGTCACCAACTCACTTAAATGTGCCCGAGCTGCCTCTCTCTCCTTATCCTAATTCTCCTCGACCTCTCTGCTGCCTTTGACACTGTTGATCACTCTATTCTACTATCATCTCTTGCTGACCTGGGGATCTCTGGCACTGCTCTGGCCTGGTTCTCCTCCTACCTCTCCAACCGCACTTAACAGGTAACCTGGCGTGGAGCAACCTCCACACCTCACCCTCTCTTAACTGGAGTCCCCCAAGGGTCAGTCTTGGGTCCTCTCCTGTTCTCTCTCTACACCCGCTCCCTGGGCCCCCTCATCGCATCCTATGGTTTCTCATACCATTTCTATGCTGATGATGCTCAGATTTTCCTCTCCTTCCCCACCTCTGACTCCACCATCTCCTCCCGTATCTCTACCTGTCTGTCTGCTATTTCCTCCTGGATGCACTCGCATCACCTCAAACTCAACCTCTCTAAATCTGACCTCCTTTTCTTTCCCTCCTCCTCCCCCTCCTCTGATCTCTCTATCTCTGTTCCTCTGGAATCTACCACACTCTCTCCCTCTTCCTCAGCTAAGAACCTTGGAGTCACCCTGGACCCCTGCGTCTCTTATTCCCAGCACATCTCCACTCTGGCACGCACTTGCCGATTCTTCCTGAGCAACATCAGAAGAATCCGACCCTTCCTCACCAACTATGCTACCCAGCTCCTGGTCCAGGCTCTGGTACTCTCCCGCCTAGACTACTGCAACTCCCTCCTTGCTGGCCTCCCTGCGTCCGCCACCCGTCCGCTCCAGCTCATCCAGAACTCTGCTGCCTGCCTGGTGTTCTCTCTGCCTCGCTTCGCCCACGCTACTCCACTACTCCGCTCGCTCCACTGGCTCCCGATCACCGCTCGCATCCAGTTCAAGACTCTTGTACTAGCCTACAGATGCCTTGACCAGTCTGCACCCAGCTACCTCCAGACCCTCATCTCTCCCTACACCCCCACTCGACCTCTCCGCTCCGCCTGCACTAGAAGACTAGCTCTACCACCGCTACGCTCCCCTGCCTCCAAAGCCCGCTCCTTCTCCACCCTTGCCCCGCAGTGGTGGAATGACCTTCCTACAGATGTCAGGACTGCCCAGTCCCTGACCACATTCCGGCGCCTCCTTAAGACCCACCTCTTCAAAGAGCACCTGTAGAACTCCTCTGTTTGTATCCTGGGACACTATCACCCTTCATGTAAATGTGCTTTATTTTGCTCTTATCAGCCCCCTATTTTACTGCATTTAATCCTGTACTTCAGAATACTGTAATCTGCCAAGTTTTTAACCTGTAGTACTTTGTATTTAATCACATCCTGATGTAACTATCACTATTTAATCATATCCTGATGTAACTATCACTATTACCTGCTGTATTATTGAATTGTGGTTTGTCAAACTTGTACTTTGCTTGAACAAAAGTTATTGTATTTCTTGCGCTTATTGTATTACTTGTATTGTAATGCTTGAAATGTTTTTGCTTACGATTGTAAGTCACCCTGGATAAGGGCGTCTGCTAAGAAATAAATAATAATAATAATAATAACCTCTGCTGTATTCTGGACGGGATGATGGACAGCACCATGAGGGTGTTGCCATCCTTTTGAAGAAAGCAGTGGAGCGGTCCCTGCTTGAGACAGAGCAGTGAAGCCTGTTTAGGCTAAAGGCAGAAGAGAAGAAAGGAGTGGATTACACCCAGCACATGGAACGCCATAGAAACCAGATGAGCCCTGAAGAAAAAGGTTCTAGATACAAAATACCAGAGGCTAAAAGACAAATACCATGAGCAGTACAGCAAGGCACACTGGGAGGTCAAACGTCTTGTAAGAGCGGACAAACGACGCTACGTCGATAACCTGGCAACACAAGCAGAGGATGCAGCTGCCTGTGGCAGACACCAACAAACACACTCATCAAGGACAAACAAGGCCACCTACTGGCAACAGCATACATGCCAACAGTCCCTATATGGTCGAGACAGTCCCGATTTCCTAGCAAATGTCCAGCGTCCCGATGCATAGGAAGAAAGTCCAGATACTTACACATAGAAAAAAATTAATTTATTATTATTATTTGTTTATTTATTTAACAGACGCCTTTATCCAAGGCGACTTACAGAGACTAGGTTGTGTGAACTATGCATCAGCTGCAGAGTCACTTACAACTACGTCTCACCCGAAAGACGGAGCACAAGGAGGTTAAGTGACTTGCTGAGGGTCACACAATGAGTCAGTGGCTGAGGTGGGATTGGAACCGGGACCTACTGGTTACAAGCCCTTTTCTTTAACCACTCGACCACACAGCCTGTATCAATACAGATACCCCAACAAAGCAAGAGATCATTCAAGCCATCAAATCCTTTAAAAAATAGGAAAGCTCCTGGCAAAGACAACTTGAATGCAGAATTGTTCAGGGTAAATCCTGAGTTAGCAACATCTATCCTGGCCCCCCCTATTTACATCAGTCTGGGAAAGGGAAAAGTGAGTGGATTGGTTGCATTCAGTGATTGTAATAATTGGTGTGGTAAGACTGCTATCTGTGCCAAGCAAGGTATTGTGTAAGATCATAGTCCAGCGTATATCAGAGGCAGTTGATAACGTTCCCAGAAAAGAGCAAGCCGGTTTTCGGAAACGGCGTGGATGCATAGACCAGATCTTCACTCTACCTAATATAATAGAACAATGCTCAGAATGGCAACAGCAGCTCTACATTAACTTTATAGACTTTGAGAAGGCTTTTGACAGCATTCACAGGACCAGCCTATGGCGCATTCTGCGGGCAAATGGAATCCCTCTCCATATAATCAACATCATCAAAAGCTTCTACTCCAGCTTTACATGCAGTGTTGATCACAGCGAGCTCAGTTTTGAAGCCAAAACAGGAGTGCGTCAGGGGTGAACCATCGTGTCTGCAATACTCTTCAACATTGCCATCGACTGGGTCATGCAGTGTACAACAGAAGATATGCCAAGAGGCATCAGATGGACACTCTTCATATCCCTTGAAGACCTTGACTTCACAGATGATCTCGCTCTCCCACCACATACAAGAAAAAACAACCCATCTTAACTAGGGCTGTAAATCTACGTTTAATTGACTACATGTTTAAACCCATTGTTAATCCGGTCGTTTAACCATTTAAACGGCCATAAATTTAATGTTTCACTCATTTCATATTTTTATATTTTACTTCCAATATTTTAAGTCATATTTTAACCTTGGTTTGTTATTCAAAGCGCGTACCATATAGATCCACTTAAAGACAAACAATGGAAAACATAAAAGCATAAAGGACTGTAAATTAGCACTAAAATGTAATCTATTTTAATATTATAAAAAAACATTCAGTCGATTTTACAACGTACCATTTCTCCAAAAGCTCCATAAAAAGTGTGTGTATCCAACATCGAAAAAACATTAAAAAACAACTCTATTTAAATTAAACTTAAAACACAGTGACAAGACTACATTTTTAGTTTCATTCACTTGTATATTGTTGGCAGGAAACAAAACATGTCCAGAACCAAAAACCTTTATTTTTTTCATAAAAAATCAAAGCCGTTGTCTGATACAATACGATTTCCATTACACGAGAGTAGATGTTAAAACTTCATGCTGATTTGAACTCGGCTCTCGCCAAGATAAGCACCAACTAAGACGTAGCTTAGTTACTAGTTCCCAGCGTTCCTCCCCTTCACAACGGCGCTTGCACATTCACGTGAAAAAATAAAGACTTAATTTCCCAGCGTCCCTCTCTTTCCCCGCTTCTCGGTTCAGCTCGCTTGAATAATTAAAAGCTGTTCTGTAATTGCAGATGTCCTGTTGAACACACAATAAAATATGGACAAATAAAAAGGTGTAAGCACTTTGTAACAGACATCTTATTCGCTGTTCTTTTTATAAATAAATAAATAGTAGCTACATGTTTTTCTTTTCCAGTGTGTTACAGTGTTTTACTGTGTCGTAAATGGAGCCGTGAGGTGCCTTAATCACACAGGCTATTCACTTTACCGAAATAATGTACAGTACTAAGACTAGGGCCCTATGGAATTTGTGTTATTTTGTTCTGATTCCCATTTTTTTCTGAATTCCGTTTTTACCATTTTAAAAAAATGTAATTAGGTTAATTTAAATGAACTTATGCACACCGCAGGCAAGGTGAACAACACAAAACCGTAAACCTACAGGCTTCTACTTTTTCCATTTGGTTTGCGTTCATCTTCATTGGATTAAGTATTGTTTTATCTAATTGTATTGAAAAATAGTATTGTTAACTTTGAAAACGGGTTGTATTAACGTGTTTCATAACTTTTAGTTTTCAACTTGATCAATTCTATATTACTGCTATGCCCATGGTTTCACTACCATAAATCTTCTCTGTGTGATCGTATTGTTCAAAGTGACTGCTGTAATAGCAGTCTGTGTGAGGAGTACTTTTTGTCTTGTAATACAGACGTTAAAAGTAGTCTGCAACGTTGCCTAATTGTTTAAGTCCTTAAAAAGGTTTCTATTTATTTTCCATGACTGCATTTATTTAACGCACTCGAACGGTGAATTAAATATTTTCACTGATTCAGCCCTTCTCGTTGTTTATCCCTTAAAGAATACCCCGCCTCACTTATAACCCAGCTACAGAAACCGTCCCCCTGCCACCCATTCCCTCACTTTTGAAACCAAAGTTACGCCACTGCCTGTACTGACCATTAGTTTCACATTTTCCCTTCAAATATGTAAATCTCAAGCTTAATGCTCTACTGCCAAATGCATTTTTTTCGTACAGCACTTAATTCCGCATTAATATTCTTTTGATTCCGTAATTCCGTCCGTGCTCTCGTTAACACGGATTCCATAGAGCCCTATAAGACCTGAAAAAAGGCAATGAGATGGCGATACACAACAACGCAGGAAGCTGGTCTGTCCTTGATTTATGCAAGACGTATTTAGAGTGATCACGTGGAAGAACAGGTCAGGTTTCCTTAAAGGGGAAAACCACAGAAAGGGAAACATATCTTTGCAGAAAATATGCAAAAATAATTTGATAATATATTTTCCTGTTAAGTTGCGTTTAAACGTATAATACAAATTTTAAACAAAAATATTTTTAATCCACGTTTACTGTTTAAACGTTTAAACCCATACAGCCCTAGTCTTAACACATTCAGCCAGCAAATCGGACTGAAAATCAACCACAGAAAGACAGATATCATGGCCCTTAATATTGCCTCACCATCACCAGTACGGACAGAAGATCACGTTATTTCCAACACAGAAACATTCACATACCTGGGCAGCACCATCAGCCAGGATGGTGGATCCAGCCAGAACAGAATCAATAAAGCCAGGAACAACTTCAGGAGATTAAATACAGTTTGGAATTCATCAAAATACAACACTAACACCAAAACCAAACTCAAGATTTATCAGAGCTGCGTACTTTCAACACTATTCTATGGTGTAGAATGCTGGAGCGTGACCGAGTATGACATGTCCAAACTGTCTTCATTCCATATAACCTGCCTCAGAAAAATTCTCAATATCTTTTGGCCCAGAACAATCTCAAACCAAGACCTACTCACACAGTGCAGCCAAGAAGATATGAGCACCATCATTACCAGGAGGCATTAGAGATGGATTGGCCATGTGCTTCGGATGAAAACTGATTCCGTCATCAGAATAGCAGTAAGATGGACACCTGAAGGCAAGCGAAAATGAGGTCGCCTGAAAACAAGAGCTGTGGAAGCTGAGCTGAAAAACCTGGGGCACAGCTGGGGAACCATTGAAAGACTTGCCAGAAAACAGACAGGAGTGGAGGAGCTTTGTTGCTGCCCTAAACACCAGAGGCGTAATGGGTAGTAAGTAAGTAAGTAAGTAAGAAATCTCATATCTGAATTCCTTAGATTTTACTTCTTGCTAGTTATTAGACCAATACACAGCTGACCACAACGATTTCACGAAATTATGAATGTCTTTAAGTGGTTGGTTTTGAGATCAGAAAGCTGTGGGTTTGGCCCCATTGCTTTTTACTAAATTCCCCCCTCTCGAAACCAGACCACAGAGATGCAGCGAATCTACCATTTCCCAACCACGCAGTTGGCTGGGTAATCCCCTGCCATCGTGGGTCAAAAGACAGAAGGAATGGGTCGGTCTGCAGCCCCTGCAGAGCACAGAGCATAGGGAAAGTGGAAAATTAAGAAATATGAATAATTAGAAAGTAAGGTGACTGGCATAATGTTAAAGCACTATATTGCATCAACAGGAAATGGTAGGTACATTCAAAGGTAAGAAACAGTTTTAAAGGAATGGGGATTTTTTTAAAACTGTACATAAATATAATGGAAAAAAATAAATCTCTTATGTCTTCTGCAAACAGACTGGACAGCCTTGAGGTAGCGAGACATCGACTGACAGAGCTGGCATTTGTGAATGTTGCCGACAGCAAAACAGACCGTTGGTTCAGTTGGTTTCCAGAAATTCTCACCAAAAGTAAATAAGCATCTCATAGAATGTCTCATCTAGAAAGCCTTGAAGCTCAATAATTATCTCTTCCAAACCTATCCATTCAACTTATACATACATGTAGAGTATTTAACGTTCAGCTCTTAATGTTCAAAGCTACTCTTGCTGTAATTATTCAAGGAGCAGCTTTGGGAGATTAGAATATATGTTCCAAGCACCCATATATAAATGTCTGAAAAGATCACCTCGAAGAATATACAGAAATATATATGTGTCTCAATATAAGCTAGAACAGCACGTCAATCTAACGATTCTGAAAAAATGTCAGTAAGCTTAAACAGAAAAGTAAAAGTTACAGTTTATTATTTTCATTGATTCATATCCCAATAAACTCTGATATCAACACAGTATGAAAATGATGTGTTTTATTTTCATTGTCCCCTCTTCCTACATATTTACATTTAATCTGTCAATTTTTTCAACTACCTAGGTACCGCCAGGCCACAATAAACCACTGTGTTAATCTCGCACACTCCAGGCGAACAGGAAATGGCTACTTTTATCTACCCATGTGTGGAGAAACAGGCCAGGAGAACACACAGCTGTGTCACCGGGCTCAAAAACAAATTTGCATCGGTTCAGCGGCCCTGTGAAAATACAAAACTAAATACATGACATATGACAGAAGGCAAAGAAAAATGTCTTTCTTTCTGGAGGTCTCAAAAAATCCATTGATCTACCACCACTGCCTCAGAAAGACCTTCATTGTTCTCGGGAGCGGCCCAAACTCATGGCGAGATCTGGGGGCGATTCGATTTTTCCAATTCCAAAGAAAATATAGAGGGGGTCATTTTATGATCTGGAAGAAGGCAGCCAGTGGGCGACAGATATTTTTGTTTTGTCGTGCAGCCCGGGTTGTTTGAACAGCAGAAATCAAGGGATACATTATCGCAGTATAAAGAGCTGATTTTATACTCCATGGAAAAACAACGCAGCTGTGTTGAAGCCATAGCTTTGGCCAGTGAGTGTGAACAGGCTCAGGAAAAGTTCAGCTTGCAAAGTTCAGATGCATGTATGGTGCCTTCTTACTGTAGCTGGTCCTGCACAGACACACTGAGACAGCTTGTGTTGCGTGAGCATGCCAAAACTTTTTAACCCTTTCAAAAGGGGCATCAACAGCTGTACACAGTTGCATCAATGGAAAAACACACTTTAGCTAGTTTCCTTAACCAGTTTGTAGAGTCATTCCAAGATGTGACTGAGTTGTAGGCTGTGTTCACATGATGTTAATTACAGTAATTTTTTGTATTAACATATTATTTTTGAAGGATTATTTTCAAGGTAGCTAATTTTTTAACCAGTCTTTCTTATGGGAATAGGTGTATTTGTATTGGGTTTTTCTGGTTGTAAGCATCGCAGCTACTGAAATGAACAAGAAAGAGTTACACAGGAAAGAACTAACCCTAACTAGTTTAGATTAGATAGTTCAACCCCAGTCCTATTAATTTACCTCATGTAATTTTTCATTGACTGCATCAGTGTAACTATAATTGCGCTTGTCCTTCAGATGGGACGGTGCAAACAAGAGCCGAGTACAAATCTTTAAATAAACGATCTGCTCGGTTCAAGTCACTGCAGTGCAGCACACATACCGCATGCATCCTGCCCCCGTTTCCTAAGTCTATTGGGGGCGTTTAGCTATGTGAAAACATTACTCGCAAAAAGACAACGACTCACTTCAGTAAACATCATGGATATGTGTCATCATTGGCTGGCTTGTTGGGTGCTTATCTCAGTGTAGGTTTAATACTTGCTGGTTTACTTTAACATCCAGGTTTGCACTGTCAGTGGATATTTGCCACCATTTTGCTGATTATCCCAATAAGAGGTGGATTTAAGCCAGCATTATGAATCTGTATTATTTATTTGTTTAATGGAGCTATACCAATACCAATACCACAATCTATAATCTAGTTGACTGTTTAGTCTCTCAGAGATGAGGATTCTACATAAATAACTCAGAGATAGCTGGAGTGGTGGTGGACATCAACCCAACAACTAACTGGGCCACGACAAGCAGAGCTACTTCTATATATATACATATTATATATATATATATATATATATATATATATATATATATATATATATATATATATATATATAAACTCACCAAGATGGAAAGTCATGCATAAACAATCTGTCAAGGCAGATACAAGGATACAGTTACCAAACAAAAGAACAACAGAGCACCATGTTTAATATAATGCTATGGTAACATTGACCCATGATGAAAAAAGTTAAATAAAATAATGAAAATTAGATTTGTACAATGTTTGGAGAATTCAAAAATTATTCTAACTAAAAGTTATTTCCACAGTTTAGACGGCATAGCTAAAGCAAATGTGACATACGCTGGTGCAAATGGTTACATGGAATACAAATATCTCCATGCACACAGACCCTTGTGGAAGCCAACTTTCCTTACTATTAGCTTGTCAGTCATCATGAAAAAAAACAATGTTGCAATAAAACTGTGGGCAGCTTGCGAGGGGTTAAATCCGCCCACATCCGGAAAACCTGTGTGCATGTGGCATGTAACCAAACGCTACATCAGTCAGATAATTTCGGGACACTTCCTTCTTGGTGGTGTGCGGCTGCCTGGTTTTCCGGCCCATGTGGAGAGCTGTGACCATGTAATATCTGTTTCCTGTTCTAGAGGTGGCTGCTCACTGCCCTCGTATCGCAGTGGGCACCCACCCAGTTCCAGGGGATGAGTGAACTGACAAGATATGGAACGGAACTTGCATTTATAAAATGCACTTACTCTCCAACTGAGGGGGCTATTGCTTCTGAACGTGGCCACCATTTTGTCCTTGCTTATCATACAATGACTTGGAATAACCAATCACAGAGGTAAAAACATGAAACGTCAGTTCTGTGCATACTTTAAGCTACTTGCTGTAAGCACTGATTGGTTAAATGGTAAACGCCTGCAGACTTATTTTGTTGTACAGCAAACTATACAATATTTGTAGAAAGCACTGTTGGTGGCAGCTATAAAACAGGCATACAATCTTTGTGCAATCTCATTGTTGAGAAGACAGTTTAAAATAGTCACGCTAGTGCTCTGATGGTCAGCCAAGGCATTTTGAGCGAGAGGAAACCGACAGACTGTTCTTAAGACTATTGAGCAGGTTGTGGTCCATTTACAGGAAATATAGGTAAAGGGAAGACTCATGCACCATTTGCATAATATGTACAGTACAACTGCTACATTGATAATCAGTTATAGCCTTTATTAAATGCAAACAGTGCAGAAACTACATGTATTTAAGTTCTAACCAAGCTGGGAATACTGCATTAGTTGTAATATTTCATGCAGATACATCTACAATCCATCTACAAAATGTCCCGAGGCTGCATTGACAGAAATTCACTGAGACTGACATAACTGATTGAACATTGGCATGTGAACTGCAATCTGTATAGTTTTCAGCATTGGTAAAACAGGCTTTGGACACAAGGGACAACAGGCCACTTTAATGACTCAAATTCAGTCAATGAATTACAGCTAGTTACAAGATTCCTTCGTGAAACAGCTAGCCACTCAAGCTGCATTTCCACTTCCACAAACCCCTTCTTAATATAATTGCCAATGCGTGGCTGTTCAGTCAGGAGAGAATAAGCATTTTCAGAAATGGATGCGTGACAACACAGGCTCAACAGGAAAATACATCAGAGCTTCAAAGGGTCAGTATTTTTTTTTTTTTTTTTTTTATTTAATCTCAGATATATACATTTAACTGCCTGGAGTGGTGTAGAACTAACATTATGTTTTAGAGGGTCTTTATTATTTAACATTACTTTTTTTGTTTGTTTTTAAATGTTACGTTGCTGATTCTTTGTATGTTTAACCAATAACAATATTTATAATAATCCCTTATGACCCATCAGTGGCATATGTTACTTTCAATTCTCTGCACAGGCTTCTAATAAATAATAAGACTGAGCTTTACAGGACTCTTGGTGGAAACAAATACTAGGCTCAAGAGCATAGTGCTCAACAAGAATGCATCCCAGCATGCACCTGAGACTGGCAACAGTATATTATTCTCCTTTGCCCCTCTTGAGAGCTACACACTAAAACAAGACTGTCTAAGGGCTGGTGTCACATTAGGTTATCAAAGATTAGTGCTAACCTAGGTGTTTGAAACCAGTCCTGTTAATACATGACAGTGTCAAAACAGAAAGACTTTTCTTTAGTGGATGGAGGCTAAAGGAGAGTAGTACTATCCTATAGATAGTGGTTCTAGGATAACAGCATCTGAAAGGTGTCAATCAGGTATCACGATAACCCAAAAACCAAAGGCAGATGGCAATCTACAGGGGCCACAGGCGTTTTGTAACTCTTTCCTAAAGAAAACACACAAAAAAATGCTACAGAAGGAAGAATATTTTCTATTCTGGCAATTTTCCCAGTTATTAAAACAAAACATCAGTTTTGACTATTGATTTAAAATGATCCCCAAAAATCCTATTCAAGATCATTGCTAAAAGAACACCCCTACCACCCCCCCCCCACCCCCCTCAAGAATGGATTGCAATTCATCATCACTGCATGTCAAGCAAACTAGTATATACATTACACTCCATTTCACACAGAAAAGACAGGTAAGCCTTACATATTTCTATCAAAAATAGTAGCCAAAAATAAAAATTTTAGGCGGGAATAAAGAACAGTTCAAAACATTTTGTCTCAGTATTCAAGTATTCACCACAGTGAGTCATTCCTGGCCTCTGCCAGTTCAAATCATTTTCTGGCAGCTGAGCTGCGTTCTCACTAATTAGGGTTTGCTTTTGCCAGAGTTGCTGCTTCAGTTTGAAACTGGCAGCTGGCCTAAGGCAAATAGACTCTTCGATGCCAAAACTTCAATTCGGTACCATCCCACTAAGGAAAAACAAAGCCAATTATGGCATTGTATAATATGGAAAACTAAACTAGGTCACAGCATACACACACACAGGTGTTTTAAACCTTTGCTTTCAGGCAACATTTATTTGTATTTGTATGTTGTTGTAACATGCCTATACAGTTTCTAATTGTGGATAGTTGTAGTTGTACTGAAGTCAGAAACCAGTAGTTGAAGGCAGTTACTGTTAAAGAATATCCACATCTCTCAATTTATAGCCATGAACTATACCAGTGAATAGAATACTTTGTGACTGAGCAGCAAAAGGCGCTTTTCAAGTAAACAAACTATGCACTACTAGCTAAGCAACAGAGCTGCACAAACCGGTTATTCGATTATTCGGCTAAACTCGCCACAGATGAGGGTCATTGGTGTTGATTTGGCCAATTTACCATTCCAAGAGAAACAACTGAAAAACCTCCTCCTTGGAATTGACTGAGTCTAAGAAAAGCAGCAATCACTGCAAATCCAAGCAGCTGTTTCTTCACCTGTTTCTGTTTGAAAGGTAAATCAACCAAAATGACCCTCATCTGATTGTCAGCACCTGATTTCAGTGGAGAGCTCGATGTGAATAATCATTTCGTGCAGCACTACCAAGCAATGACTCAACCATGATGGAAATATCAACTGTCTCAGAACCTTGAGGTGAGTTCCATACTAAAGGGGCATGACTGCTAAATGCCCAGATCGCCATGGCTTTTCAATCAGGCTGAGGAATTTCCAAGAGCACATCATTGGTTTAACTCAAACTACAGTATGGGACTGCAAGTAGTACCGTTGAACAGGGAGGACCAAACCATGGACAACTTTATAAGTGAGGAATGAATGACAGTGAAAGTAGTGTTATACTATCTGTGTGTATCAGTTTGCAAAGCAAGTAGCACTAACACAGCAAGGGAAAGACATGTTGGATTTCCTCTTTCAGGAAATACCTGCTTTCTATTACTTTTTATTTTTCGATTTATATAACATTACCATAAATATATTTTATTTTCTTGGACGATCTACATTCTCCATAAATATTTATATTATACATCTCCTCAACCCCTCTGTCACTTTCAATTCACCACAGTAGAGACACACTGAAATGGTGCCTTACCTGCGTCAGAAGCTGTGATTGAGTCAGTCCATTTATCCATCGGGTGTAACGCTCAGTGGATCCTTCAGGCTCCCTCCTGACCTGGCAACCAATTATCTACAAAAAACAAACAAATTAAAACTTTTTGACAATTGCCTTGTAAACCAATGCTCTTTTTTAAATGTATTTTTTACTTTTTAATTTGGTGTGCCCAATTTAGAATGTCCAATTATTTTTTCCCCTCACTGCAGCAATTCCCCACCCAGCTCAGCAGAACTGAAGGGTCAGTGGGTGTCCTCCGATCCCACGAGCAAGCCAGTTTCCTCTTTGACACCCACTTCGCACAGCCAGGACGTGAACCTGTGCTCCCCTGACTGTATGACTCACTATGATGAGATCAGAGCAGGGACAATTGCTGTCAATTCTGTATTATTATTATTATTATTATTATTATTATTATTATTATTATTATTAATTACGTATATATCCAAATCTAGAAACTTGTCTTAATCCTACTTATAGTTGCCAATTTGTTAGATACTGACAAATGATGTTCCAATTCTTTTTTTTTTTTTAAATCTATTTGACTGTAATTCTTAGGGGATGGGTGCTGTATAACGAACAGTGACATCACATACAGTATTATTTTATATTTTATATCATGCAGAAATTTCACAGCACAAGGCCTACTTTAAAAAAAAGAGTATTATTTTAAATGTAAACCAACCAAACCAAAAATAGGACCGAGCGAAAACAGTTTTTAATACCGTACAGCAAACCACAAGGGGTTCACAGACATGTCTCTAATTATCTGTCCAGTTCTCTACATAATTTGACCGGATATGTTTTTTTTATTAAAAATGTCCTTATCCTATTTTATTTCCCGGTGGTTTTTTTTTTTGTGTGTGTGTAACGATTTCAAAAGGAATCATGTTTTTATTTATTTGTCCGCCCTGGCTAATACAGACTAATGCAAGTTGAATCAAAACATTCCACTTCTAGCTGCCAAGAGGCTGCCTGGCTTTGAAAGCAGACATCAAATAACAGCGTCTCCTCAACACTCCTGTGTTACCTGGCACCCTGACACAGACAGCTCCCCCTGTTCCAGGACATCGCAAAACACAAGTTCACTGGGTCAACAGGAAAACCGGGTCACAATGAGGCCTTCTCAAAATAATCATATAAATCAAGATAGAAAACGATCTTTATGGTTAATGTTAAAGATATGAACCCTGAAGTGTATTTACTAATTTAGTGAACCCATGGGGAACCAGTTTAAAAACAGTTTTAATTGTTGGTTGCTCTGTTTTTATAGAAATGTAGAAATGAAGTAGAATTTAAGGCAATTTCATTACCACAAAACATGTTAGTGACTGTTTCAGTATGATTGCCATGCATACTTTCTTTTTACCTTGACTAATACATGATTTTCTTATTAACTGTTGCACAAATTAATAAAAAGCGCTCTAAGAAATAAAACCACTTGATAACATTGAGAAAGACTTATAGTCAAAATGGTTGTCATTTAATTTGAAAAGTTTTCTTTCAGTATTACTATACAAATAATGTTTATTTTTTTCCTACTTAAGATTTTATTTTTGTGAGAAATTGTCAGTTATTTTCAAATTGTACTACCTCTGCCAGTTTAATCTAGTTACGGACAGATACTGGGTAACCTATTACACTTTATAACACTGTTTTTGAAACATAAATGTGCATCCGTACTGGATAATTCATGAGCATCTGTGTACAGTACATTTGAACAACCTCAGTTTGCATTACCACCCTGAAATTAAACATACTGCAGCCCATTTTGTTACCACACGTCTTGGCACTTTATTAGAGTAGCCACATGACGTGTCACATGATTGACTGTGCGGTATATAAGTCCTGGGCTGTTAGAAAGAAAGATGTGTCAGAGGCTGAAGGGAGATCACAGTGGGTGCCCAACAAGTCAGAGCATTTTATCTGAGACTGCAGCAGGGAATACAAGGACCACTGTGTCACACTTCTTTAAAAAAATTGCAAAAATCCACAAAGCATCTACTGCTCAATCAGCCCACACAATTTCAGGGTAATTCATTATTTATCTACTAGGCCCTTAGGTGCACAAAACTGATGCCACCATTGGGTAACCTTTCTTAAAGAAACTACTGTATGCAGCTCTGTCCAAAAGTTTTGCATCACCCAGAACTTTAGGATTGAGATATAATAAAAACTATATGAACATAATTTAGATATTTTATTTAACATCATGTTATAAAAGAAACTACAAAATGATATCACAAAAGCCTACCGGAAGCCATAGTAGTACAGTACACCAGGTTAGATTTCGAAATGTCACATTTTTTAATTTTTTTTTTGTCAGTTTTTCATTAAGTATATGGAAAACTACAAAGCGGTATGTAATTCAATATGTTAACGTAACATTATTTAGCAGGTTTCATTCCACCTTATGAAGCAAAATTAGTTCATATTAGATCTATAGGGTGATGCAAAACTTTTGGCCAGAGCTGTATTGTAACTGGGACTTTGAACAAGCAGCGACATGTTTTAGTTCAGTCAAGTCTTTCACTAGCACAAAGGAAATCAAGTTTTGAACCTGCTTCAGAAAGTCATCTGTGCTTGTGTAGCTATCTCTTTTATAGGTGATCCTTTAAAAAATAGATAGATGGATTACATCAAGGTTTGTAGTAGTAGCCCTTCATTTAAAACATTGGAAAGTGTGTCACTATATGGCATTGGATTTTACAGTTGAATCCCCCTTTACTCTATTTACAGCTCTGGCAATGTCATACACTTTCATGTATTACAATCCTAGCAATCTAAATCATTGCAAGCACAGATTATGCTTAGGCAGAGCTTACTTGCAACCCTGCTTGTGTTATCCCTTCTCTGCAGATACAGACTACAGTCACAACTCTAATCCAGCACCGCAGTCAGAGAACATCCAGGTGGTTACAGGCTGGCTGGCTGGCTGGCTAGTGTGGGAAAAATGCACAATGAAAACCTGACGCCAAGTCACTACAACTTCAGCAACCCTCGAAATCGACCAGAACAAATATTGGTTAAAGGCAATGGAGCGGGGCAGATAATAGGACACTCTGCTCTGGAATTTTTACACCTACAGTGTTATGTTCCAATGGACAACATAGTCAGACAGCAAGCTCTCAAAGCAAGAGAAGGATGGTGTGAAGCCTGTTCAATCGGGTTCTGTTCAGCAATGCAGCAACCCTTAGTCTGGACAAGGGTGTATATGTACGGGTCATCTAAACCAACATCCACTGTATGTAGCATCTCATAACAAATTCCTATGCATATATTCATCAAATCTGGGGAAACAGTTGCCAAGATACAGCATTCAATAGCTCAATCAGTCAGATGTTAGTGCATTTACGTTAAGAGCAATGACGTCTTGTAAGAAATGACCCTGCAGGACCAGGATTCTAATTAAGGCTGTAGGTTCCTAAAGCAACATCGTTTTCTACTAAACCTTTAACCTAAAAAGCTATTTTTGTAATGTGATGTTTTACCCACTTTTGAAATACTGCTCCCTTTTGCACATAAAGTTAGACCTCAAGACTAGCTTGTTTACCAAAGCAAATGTTTAATCAGCTTCTTGAAAAATGTGGCTTTAACCAATCCAACTGAAAAAATATAACCAAAGTTGTACATTCACTGACTTTCGGTCATGTTTCCTCAAGTCAAAGAAGAAAAAAGTTAAATCAACACAAGGTAGATTAATTGTTTTATCCCTATTAAGAGCTGTCTTTATTAAACATTAAGAACTACATCTCGTCGCGGTTCACTGCCAAAACTACCAAATGCATGTGCACAGCCATGTCATGTCTGTACAAAACAAATATTTAACTTCCTGTTAGAATACTGTAGCAAAAGCTTCATAAAACATCATACAGCAGCACAAGGAAAGGTTTTGGGTTAAGCAACAGTCCCTCGGAGGAGGTAAAGAGGAAAATAAGGTGTTGATTTAACAGTAGTAGGGATGTGTGTGGTCCCCTTTAACCCCTGTGCCAACATGTAATGCATGCTTATTGTCCAGACTTCTTGAGTCAGCGTGGTCCCCTTTTCACTTACGTTAATCTGTTAACAGTCCCTTCAGAGCACAATACACTGGGTAAAAACACTCTAAATCTGTTCTCTCTCGGACAGGTTCTGCAAATAGGTTTCCAACAAAAACACAACACTTTTCTACTACAGAACTCAAGCGGCACTTAAAGCAGTCATGTCAGTAATAAATATGCTTCCGTTTTTTAGGCAGGTTTAACTGGTCCATTCTTTTCAAACTAGATATAACATTTTGTGTACAGTTTTCCCTAAGATAGGAGGGACAGACCTGACAAACTTTCTGTTACTTCCTTTTGTGGTCTACTTTAACTTTGCAGGTTTGTTTTAAAATAACATAACGTATTTTACGGTTCTGTAGAAACAGGGAAGGTGCTTAATTTGGAACTTTACTTTAAAAATGGTGATAAAAACATTTACCTAAAAATGTCGCCTTCATGGTTTATTTTTAATTTTGAAATGGGTTAAGTATTATTATAGCTTTATTCTGAATATTTAGAGCACACTTCTAGTGGATATCATGCTTTATTATGCTTTTGCCATACCTGCCATTCATAACAACTATGCATCATATTAATTATATTTGGTATTAATTATATTCTTGATTTAGCAGATTTTATTCTCATTTCAGAAGTACTGCGTTGGTGTTGGCAACGGGATACAATTCTCCTCTGAAATGATAATTATACTATTCCCTTGATGCCTAAACTTTGATTTTAAGCAATTCATTATGTGTCCATAAAGTTTAAGCATAAAGAGCAAGACTGAATGTATCAAAAAGAGTGGGACTGAATGTATTAAAAAAAAGTATTTTTTAATACAGCTCCCCCCTTTGTCCAGCCACATTGAAATCAAGTGTTCATTTTTCTTTTTGTTTACTTTACTCACAAAACAACAAAAGTGTGTATTTATGTTTTGCATCAGTGAGAATCAAACAGGTAAAATGGGCTAGATTCTCAAAGCTTTTTAATCAAAATCGTCATTGGCACATTTTTTTTTCCTAAAGAAAAAAAACACCAATTATGCTAATTCTAAAACGAATTAAAAAAAACAACAACTACTTCTAAGCGCCTTAGCCTGGGTTGTTTATTCCTGGTTCAGTAACTTTACTGTGTGCATATTGCCTTTCTGAAAGAACTGCGCTAATGATGATCTAGAGTAAACAGCTTTCAGAATCTAACCCAGACGATCCTTAAAACAAGGACTAAATCTGCCTGAAACGCATGAAACAAAAAGAACCCTAAGCAGAGTCTATGTAACTGTGCATAGTTCTTCTTGTGTAGTAATGGTATGAACATCGCATACCTCCATGTAATATAAGAAGTAATATAAAATATAAATAGTGCCTCCGACTTCCCTTTAGAGAAAACAAATTAAAATGAAACTGACTGGAATGAGTGGTTAACTGCAGCGTTAGGGGTTTACATTTATTACAGATTTCTATCACTTTATTAGAAATGGTAATGAAAGCTTCAGCTTAATAGCATTTTACTGAAACACACGGTTCATTAACAAACTTATCATTTTCTTTTGTGGTTTACATACATTGTGATTTCTAAAATAGAATTAATTATATGCATATTCGAAGAAGAAACAAACGCAGACTGACTGGTTATAAATAAGGCCCTATGAAAATCTCGGAAATTTTCATTAAAATTCACGGCAGTGTCACGGGTTAATTATCATTGACCCGGGGCAGCAGTGTGGAGTAGTGGTTTGGGCTCTGGACTCTTGACCGGAGGGTCGTGGGTTCAATCCCTGGTGGGGACACTGCTGCTGTACCCTTGAGCAAGGTACTTTACCTAGATTACTCCAGTAAAAAACCCAACTGTATAAATGGGGAATTGTATGTAAAAATAATGTGATATCTTGTAACAATTGTAAGTCGCCCTGGATAAGGGCGTCGGCTAAGAAATAAATAATAATAATGTGCACTGAACTATTTTATAAGTTGTGTGTACAGATTATTATTATTTTTTTAAACATCAAATATAGAGATAAATTCACTGACATCATTAAAATCAACGTCAAAGTTATTGAAGCACTTTACAATAGCTTGTGAAACGGTGTTGTAAATACACTTTACTGTAGGTAAAGTGTATCTGCAAGGACAGCTTTCAGTTCTAGTACGTCAGCTGCATATTCATCATTTAGGTCTTGCAAAACAAATACAATGTGTAACCCATACTGATCTTGGGCATCAGGCGACTCGTCAGTTACCACTGACAAGCAACCAGACTGTTTTACCAATTTCATAATCTCCTGCTTGTTATACTTGGCAACTTTAGGTAAGTCTTCATGTCTCAGATGGGCTGATGAAGGAATCACTCCACCATTTGCACACTCAGTCTGAAAATGTGCGTAACTTTTGGTTGTCCAATTTTTATCAAAAGGGATATTTGCACAAACAAACGCCTCTGTCAGGTCAGTATTTCATGTGTTTTGTGCTTCACGGTTTTCAGTGGACTTTTGGAACATGGAAGTCACCATTTTTTATTTCTGTGCAAGTAATTCTCATTCGGTGAATACTTGAATCTAAGTGCCTGTCAACAGCCAATTTATGTGATCTGCTGCAGACACATTTTTTGCCTTTTTAGAGACATCCATTTTCTTGTTTACAGTGTGCAGTATTTTAATTTCCTGCCTAGATTGCATATGACATAATCACTGCACAGCACTGTGTGCATGCTGAACAGTACATACAGCAGAGCTGTACAGTTTCGTTAATGTAATTTATTTTATTTTTTTTATGAAATACAAATAGTAATTACAAAATCATTTCTGTTTATTTCTTAAGAAAATTGTAAAAATCGCGTTATTGGGCTAATGTCCTGTATGACAGGTTTCCTATAACCTGCTCAGGGAGACGTTGTTTGCAGGGCTTCAGCTTTCTTAATCCTAAGGGTATGGTTTTGCCTGAAACACAGGTGAATGAAGCGAATCTAAGACGTCAAAACAGGGCATTTCCGATTAAAGACCAGTTCGAACAAAACAAATAAGAATCAGTCTAATTTTGATTATTTTCTAAACATTTACATAGTTTAAATTTTGAATCTCATGGGAGATGTGGGGTGACCTAGACACCTAAGTCTATTTCTCAAACGAGCAGGGATAGCAAAAAGAGCATCTACAGAGCCTATAGTCTACACCCCCTTTCAAAATTTTCACCTTTTGTTGTCTTATAGCCTGGAATTAAAATGCATTAAAATTGTTTTTTTTTTTTCATTTATCTACACATCCTACCCCACAACTTCCAAATGAAAAAAATATTCTAGAAATTTTTAGAAAATTAATTAAAAACTGAAATAGCTTGGTTGGATAAGTGTCCACCTCCCTTGTAATTAGCTGAGGTGTAACCAATCGCCTTCAAAATCACACACCAAGTTAAGTGGCCTCCACCTGTGTTAAATTGTAGTGATTCACATGATTTCAGGATAAATTCAGCAGTTCCTGTAGGTTCCCTCTGCTGGGTAGTGCATTTCAAAGCAAAGACTCAACCATGAGCACCAAGGCGCTTTCAAAAGAACTCTGGGACAAAGTTGTTGAAAGGCACAGATCAGGGAATGGGTATAAAATAATATCAAAGGCCTTGAATATCCCTTGGAGCACGGTCAAGACGATTACAATGGCAACTTTGCAAGAGCTACAGGCTTTTATGGCCAAGACTGGTCAAAGTGTGCATGTGACAACAATATCCCAAGCACTCCACAAATCTGGCCTGTATGGTAGGGTGGCAAGAAGGAAGCCATTACTCAAGAAAGCCCACCTTGAATCCCGTCTTGAAGTATGCAAAAAACACTCAGGCGATTCTGTAGACATGTGGCAAAAAGTTCTGTGGTCTGACGAAACTAAAATAGAACTTTTGGGCCTAATTTTTTTATTTATTTATTTCTTAGAAGAGACCCTTTTCCAGGGCGACTTACAACAAATGCAAAGCGTTATGTTTGGCGCAAACCCAACACAGCGCATCACCCAAAGAACACCATCCCTACTGTGAAGCATGGTGGTGGCAGCATCATGTTATGGGGATGTTTCTCATCGGCAGGGACTGGGGCACTCGTCAGGATAGAAGGGAAAATGAATGGAGCAAAGTACAGAGAAGTCCTTGAGGAAAACCTGCTGCCCTCTGCAAGAAAGCTGAAACTGGGACGGAAGTTCACCTTTCAGCATGACAACGACCCAAAGCACACAGCCAAAGCTACACTGGAGTGGTTAAGGAACAAAAAGGTAAATATCCTTGAGTGGCCCAGTCAGAGCCCCGACCTAAATCCAATCAAAAATTTGTGGCATGACTTGAAGACTGCTGTCCACCAACACCCCCAAGGGACTTGACAGAGCATGAACAGTTTTGTAAATGGTCAAATATTGCCAAATCTAGGTGTGCAAAGTTGGTAGAGACCTATCCTAACAGACTCACAGCTGTAATTGCTACCAAAGGTGCTTCCACCAAGTATTAGCTCAGGGGGGTGGAGACTTATCCAATTATGATCTTTCAGTTTTGTATTTTTAATATATAATTTTTTTCTCAATAAAAACTTTTTTCCCCTTAACAGTGTGGAGTATGGTGTGTAGATAAGTGGAAAAAAATCCTCATTTAAATGCATGAAACTCTGAGGCACTGACACAACAAAATGTGAAAAAGGGGGTGTAGACTTTCTATAGGCACTGTAAGTACCTTCCAACTGATCCCCAGTACTTCTTGGGGATATGAGATCAGTGCCCATGCCCAACCTTGGCATCTCTTTTTGACCTGCAATGGTGCCCTGCCTGCATCAACTGTGCCAAACAGAGTGGTGATTTTAATATACAACTGCTCACTGAAGTGAAAGGCCAGTGCACTGACCCTCTGGATCTTAGCCATTTGGACCCATACCAGTATAGATTGTTCTGCATCAGTGTACAATGCCTGCAGCTCCAAGGACTATGGACTAAGAACCACAAACCACTCTCCTTTTGCTATCTTTAAACAGCTGCTGCTGCTGTTGTTGTTGCCTCATGGTTTTGATCATTTGTAATCATCACAGGATTGCAGTTTTTGCTGTGCGAGGTATCTTTGCATAATGAGCACATTTTGTCCTTTTTCTTCCGAGAGCCTGTGATTTTTGCTTGAAACTGCTGCCTAAAAAAAGCTCTGTGGTTTTCATGAAGAGCAAAACATCTGCCGCCATGAGACACACCTGTTCTTAAAATACCAGTCACAACTTGCAACTAAAGTGATTTCTGGAGCACTAAAAGCAGAGCACTTGAACCACACAGTAATATAAATAGATAGGAGACAGGAAGTCACTGTAAAAAGTCTCAGGTGTGCAATGTTTTAATTCACTGGAAGAAGGAGAGGGGTGAAAATGGTCCCATCTCATGCAAGGAGAACTTTAAGACAAAGACTGTAATAGAAATCAACTTTAGAAAACTGAATACTGGACTCTGTTATTGACTGCAATTGGCACTGACTAGTCAGACACTGCCTGAACAGAAAAAAATATTACCGTCCCATGGATTTTTTTGCTGTTAAAACTGTAGCTTAAACTGTTTTCAATTTGCAATCATTTTGGTGGAGCATATAGCATAGTTAGTGTTCCGTGTTTTCGGTTTGTATCTTTAAAAAAATTTTCCTGGAATTTTTTGCAGTTTATTTTACATATATTAAAATAGGGATAAAATTGGTAAAAAAAAATAAATAAATAAATAAATTTAATTGAAACATCGGTAAAAATCAGGGTGGGGAATCTCAGTCTACACACTTCACATGTGGAATTTGATGTGTAGCAGTTCTGGTTTCTTATTAGGTTTAACGTCCCTGGCATGTATGATGAAGCACAATCTGCAAGTCGAGGCCACATTTTCCCAAGTTAGCTGGTACTTTGCGAACGTTTGTCCAATCGCTCTGCTGACGGAAACAGTATCTACAGAAGATATAAACATGACATCAGCACAAAACAAGCCAGGTTTATTCGCTTTGAAATCATAAAAAGAAAAGAAAATTGACAGAACTGGGCGGTGCAAGCCATCGGCAGTGTGTGGAGCAGTGGTTAGGGCTCTGGACTCTTGACCAGAGGGTTGTGGGTTCAATCCCCAATGAGGGACACTGCTGTTGTACCCTTGAGCAAGGTACTTTACCTAGATTGCTCCAGTAAAAACCCAACTGTATAAATGGGGAATTGTATGTAAAAACAATGTGATATCTTGTAACAATTGTAAGTCGCCCTGGATAAGGGCGTCTGCTAAGAAATAAATAATAATAATAATAATAATCGGGAGACGCGTCGAAAATCACACTGGACATTTCCATCAATGCGTTCCACGTAAGTTTACCAACTAAAGCATCACCATTTTCTGTCAAATATTTACGATGAAAATTGTCGGCGTTAGGCAGTGTTTTAGCTGATGGACAGACAGTACTGTCGCACAAAGTCACCTCTCTGCAATAAACAGTGGCTGTCCAGCAAAGCACAGCGCTCTGACAAACTCATTAACAGTCATTCTGCTCTCTCTTTTGTTAAAGCGCGTGTAAAAGCCGCATAAATGGATTGCCTGTCTCTCGGTTCATTTTTCTTGCTTTAGTTTAATGTTTATTTTTCAGTATGTTCTTTTATTGTCAGTGCAAACATGCATCAGTATTTGCAGCGCATGCATCCTCTGCCTCATCTGACCCACTTCTGTTATTTTTGCTTTTTGTATACTTCGAAACATTTGGTTTTTTTTGTATATTCATAAACTGATTTACGTTTTCTCCCCCTTCCTCATCAACTAAAAATATTATATTTTCGTGCAAGTATTTCAATTTAGTTTTTGATCAAGCTAGTAGTTACTACGCCCAGCAATTGCCACAATAGTCAGACTTTGATTGGCCAACATAATCAGGTGATAGTGGGTTTGTGAAGTGACAAGAGAACCACAGTTGAACGCTATTTGATCCTCATTGTCTAAACATTTGCTGTATCCTAGGATACAGTGTAGGGCTGCTAATTACAATGTTGGAGTCAAAATAAAACAGCATTTTAATCAAATTATTGTGAATTTCCTAGAAAATAGTACTGAGATAACATTGAATAATAGACCAAAATCGGGTATAAATCAGTAAAAAGTCCAGTTAAAAAAAAATAAAAAATCCTGTAATTTTTCAGTAAAATTTGGAATAAAACGGAAATGTGGAACACTAAGCATAGTGTATAGCAGTGAATTTAGCTGAATACTAGATCTAAATAACTTGACCCTTAAATAATTCTGCACTATTCAGAATGCCAGTAAACATCATATACCGGATTCTGCAAAGTCAATGTCCATGTTTGAACTATCGCCCCACCCCCACTTTTAGCTGAATGTCAATTTCTCGCAGTTTTTAATAACCATGAGGAAATAAATAAATAAAAGATAACCATGCGCAAATAATTCCTGAGATTTCAAATCTTGCGCTTCGAGTGAGTAGAACACACTGTGCAGGACAGTACTAGGCAGTGGACTCTGGACTCTTGACCGGAGGGTCGTGGGTTCAATCCCCAGTGGGGGACACTGCAGCTGTACCCTTGAGCAAGGTACTTTACCTAGATTGCTCCAGTAAAAACTCAACTGTATGAATGGGTAATTGTATGTAAAAATAATGTGATATCTTGTAACAATTGTAAGTCACCCTGGATAAGGACGTCTGCTAAGAAATAAATAATAATCCCAGGTGGGGGACACTGCTGCTGTACCCTTGAGCAAAGTACTTTACCTAGATTGCTCCAGTAAAAAAAAAAAACTGTATAAATGGGTAATTGTATGTAAAAATAATGTGTAAAAAATAATGTAATTGTATGTAAAAATAATGTGATATCTTGTAACAATTGTAAGTCGCCCTGGATAAGGGCGTCTGCTAAGAAATAAATAATAATAATATGCTCTGTGCATTGATTGAATAAATTGTAAGCACTTTTCGTTTTGGATCCGACAACACGGACCCTGAGTCTGATTGATTACGCTTTCCTGCTACAATCCATTTTCAGCTTTAATGGTTAATGTGTGTTTTAAGAAGATTTTAAATGACATTACAGTAGACTTACGCAGCACTGTTTTTTCTGGCAAACCCTTTACTTTGTATTTCACCATTTAACACTAGAACCGCCGCGGTTATAATCATACCCAAAACCGCCGCCGGCAGTCATTATGATGGTTACATGTTAAACAACATAAATATTAAAATGAAAGACAAACTATCGGATACAACTCAAAACTTTTATTCAAGCACGTCATATCAAACATCTGCACCGCCAAAACGCCGGATTTAAATGAACAATTAAACATAAGTTATTTCCTAACTTACCACATAAGCACTACTTCAAAAAATGAAAAATTATAATAAAATAAACATTTCAAAATAAACTAGTGTGTAAACAGGTGTATGTACATACAAAACTGTAAAAACAAAAGTCGTTGTTTATTTAAATCGAAAGTATATGTTTTCTCTTGCGTGGGTGTCAATCAGTGCAGCAGAATCCAGGTTGAGCTGCTGCTTTGCAGTTTTCTGATCGAAATGTTTCTGCCGAAGCGCTGTGGCTAGCTTCAAGATGAAATCTCTCATACTGATATTTTTCCCAGTGCATTCCTTGTACAAAATGAAGGAATTGATGGCTGCCAGGTCCAGTAAAGATAAGAACAGGCTTGTATATAAAAAAATTAAATAGAATATTGTCTATATTCAAAATAAAAACATGTATTGTAAAAGGCAGGCAAAGGTAGAAGGGATTATAAGTGAAAACCGTAAAAATAACTGCAGTGGTGGTTCTAGTGTTATAAATGTTACCTGCACTTCTTGATTCATTAGCGCAACTGTGTGCTGTGCTTTACCTTTTGAAGTTTAAACATGCCTAATTCTAAACGTAAAATGACATTACAGTGGACTATTCAGCACCCTTTTTTCACGCAAACCGTTTAATTTGTATTTCACCATTTAATAAATGTTAACTGCATTTAACGTAACTGTGTGCTGTGCTTTTTGAATTTCAAACATGCCTAATTCTAAACGTAATCTATCTAGCTAATGTTAAAAATATTACAGTAATATTGCTTGTTATTTCGCCCCTGTCTTGAGTCAATGCCCCTCCCCCACTTTTGCCTTTACATCAACTCTACGCCCCCTGGGCGTTAACTCGGCAGAATCCGGTTTGAGACCAGCTGCTAACAATCTCTTTCGTTGCAACAAGTTTCTTTGCAAAGGCATCCCTTTTCTCATCAGCAACTAGAACTGTGAAGTCTCCTGTAGTGAGAGGAGTCAGATAGTATGATATGCAAGTCTGTTCCAGTTAACTTTAAGTGCATTTCCTGGCAAGGTATGACAAATTTATTTAACACCTTTGTGATAATTTTCCCTCATAACATGTTTTTTTTTTAATTGCCATAAAAAGCAGATAAGAAAGGTTAAAAAAAATTATATAGGGTCATACAAATGCATGATGACCATAAATAAGGATGCAATTGTTTCCCCTGAAAAGCAATGGAGAAAAATATATTTATTATGTCTCCCAATCTGCTTTTGTCAGCTATTTTTTAATATGACATGCATGACAGCGTTAAGCACACCTCTGAGTTTGTAATCTGTGCTGCCTCTACATAAAATGATGTACAAACTTACTCGAAATAAAGAGTGGATTTGAATAATGAGGCTGCAGCTGGTAAAGAAGGCACCCACAGTTACGACATGTTCAGAAATGCCCATAGGTCAAGCAATCAGATCACATGACCTACAGCATATGAAGCATAAGTAACAGGAAGCAGCAGTTTTATTTATTTATTTTTATCTACAATGTTGCACTGTGTTATGAAAATGTATTTTAAAGCCTCAGTTATCAGAATGCACCCTATTTTCACTTTAACTGCTGAAAGACCTTTGAATGTGTTTTGCATACTGGCACATGTCCAATTTCCCAATACACTTTCCTTCCTGTAGCTGGTAATCTGCTTACTAGATCTTTGCTTTCTTAACTGACCTCTTCTCGATGCCAATATTTTGTAATCAGGGGCATGTTACCAAGTAGCCGGCACACACACTTGCGAGTACACTTTGAAGGATTGCCACTCCTGAAGCCATTTTACACTGAGGAGTATTAATTTGAACAGGGATGGATCTTAATATGGCTGTCACTGAACTTATTTAAAAAGTACTTTTTATGACAACTAACAGTATTGATTTATTTTTTCTCATTTTAGAAACTCTTAACGGTTCTTGTTCCTTAAACATTTTTTTTAAAGTAAGCCAAAGCTTAGTAAATCAGAACAAAAAAGCAATTTAAAACATGTACTGTTCAATTTTGCAGTGAAAAAGTAAAGAGAAAGTAAGTTTTCACTGCGCCTTAAAAACAACGTCTAACAGGCAGTACCTAACAGGTGCGTCAATCTTCATAAATACACAGGTAACACGGCACAGAACAGCTCTGCACACCGAGGGAAAAAAGCGTACCAACGCTAAATTCAATGAAAAACAACAGGCTGCATTTAATGACAGGCTATAACACAATGTGCATACTGCAGACGTTTCAGTCAAACATTGACCATCATCAGTGCTACCAGAAACAAAGAACAAACACGTTTATAAATAGTTGTTTCAACTAGCTTAATTGATGTGATACTAATTATGTGCAAAACAGGCAATTGAAAACACTTAAAAACAGATGTTTGAGTATGTCGACATATACAGACCTTATATACTATGCATTATGTGCACAAACAGAAATAATAAAATAGTAAGCAGTACAAGGATAGACAGCATGTTCACAGCTAGCAGGACAATTACATCGCAATAAAGTCATATTCAAAAAATCCGTTAATTACATCATTCCAGCACATTGTTGTCATCTTCAATATACAATCAATATTCATAGCTCATGATTAAATTAGATCAGTTACACAGTTTCGACCATATCAAAGTTAAAAGAAAAGGAAAGACAAATAGCTTATAGGTTATTACGGTCTACAGTAATTCAGACAGATATAACAGCACAGTGGTCTATAGAAAACACGATAATGCGAGTTCTTCGGTTAATCCCTCCGGTTGTACCGTGCGTAAACAAAAAATCAATTTTGAATCACACTGTAACAATTTTTGGTCAAGATTTCCACCCCTACATGCTTAAAATAATTGTTGTATGCCACAAAATTTAAGACCCGAAACTGAATGTCTGGCATTGAGAAAATGTCTAGCTGTTGGTGAATGGATGTCTTTTCTCTGGATTGAGCTCTTGTGTTCATTAAAGGCGCAATCTTAACTGTCTGGTGGTTTTTCCAATGTACTGGAAATGGCAAGGACAGGAAATCAAATACTTGACATTAGTCGAGGCACAAGTAATAACCTGTAATAACCTGTACTTATTCTGTGTTGTGTTGCATTTTAAGAGAAAGAAAAATGATACTAAATCAGTGAACAATGTTTTAAAAAACAAAAACATTGAATTAACTGTACTTGTGGCACTGTAGGCTTTTATTAACAACTGGCAATGTGTTTGGGTATCTGTGTTTTGCATTTGAGTAAAACAAATAGTTAATTGTATTTTTATTGATGTTTTATATTAAAGTATAACAAAAGTTAAAAAGAGCCTTCAAATTCTTGCAAATTTTAATAGGCTCATACGTAACTGTCTAGACTGTATTCCAGCTACATGTTAGCGAATTTAAGAAATAATAAGAGTTTTGACTATTTTATGAGTTTACTTTATATGTGATCACTAGGAATATAGCAATTAATTGATGAATCTTTTATTGATCACTGTGGCTTTTATTTTGGAAGTCTCAATTAGAATTAGACTCTCTGTAACGCTGGAGAAAAAAACTCAAAAAATGCCTATTTCTACCTGCTTTCCATCTATTTTTTGAGACTTGCACACCTGTACCATACATTTGTTGAGTGCACTCATGTAAGGTGCAGTAACTTTCAGATTACTTTTGCAAGTCCCAATTAAACACTCACTGCTTCTCTTGAAAAATGAAGAGTTCTCAATGCATGGATTATTATCGATTATTACCTGTCTGATATTCGATTAGGAAATGGTTTGCTGATTGCTTCTCTTGTGATAACCCGTGCCTTTCATCTGGAGAGCCAATTATCTTCCCCATAGGTTGCAATTTTATTTTCTTTACATGAAAAACGACTGATTTGACAAAAAATTACAACATCTTTTTTAAGGGGTCAGCCAAAGTAAAATTAATGTTTACCACGAAAGAAAGAATCTCACTAACCTGGATATTATGTTTGGTAAAGAAGCCAAATAAAATATTGCTTTTCAATATTGTAATACAGAATTTTAATGTGTATGCATATATTGCCCCTATCTGGCAAAATTTACAACCTCAATATAAACCCAATATACGAAAACATATAATTTTCTCTTAAAAGGAAAGAACAATTTTTAAGTCTAGAATAGTTTAAACATAGCTTTAAAATATGCTTTGTAAGAGCCACTAAAAAGTGTCTATTTGCCAAAATGCATTAAACCAACAGAAATACCTATTACAGTTATTGGTTTAAACCTACTTACTTTCTCAAAAAGTGGTTGCATTTCTATTTGTGTTTGTTTTATTTCATATTATACTAAGAAATTGGTTATTTCTGAAACAAATTATAAATGTTGGCTCACAAATTGTGCTTAAAACTTGGTACACAGGGTTACTTTGGCTAAAATATAAATAAAAACAATTAAGCCTGATGCGGTCAACAGGTCAAGTTATAGGGATAACATATAATCGTCCATATACTCAAAATCTGTTTGTCTTAGTGACTTGTGTGAAGTGAGAAATACAAACGCTATCACACACCCTGCATGCTTTAATTTGAGATACACACACACAGTTTATTGCTATGGTATATTTCTGTATCCTCAGTGTCTCAGACCGGAATGCTTTGTGTTGTGTTACCTCTATAACTGGGAGTGCAGGGATTAAAATAGTTCAGCCACGATCGCGCCCCACTTAATCATATAGCACAGCATTGGTATATGAATGTATAGTGTCAGACATTGCATGCATTGGAAAGCAACATCATACAGCCATAGAAAGTGGCCTGTGCATCACCGCAGAATGACTACATACGGACTGCTTGACTGGAGTCTGTCTGCAAACTTTTATTACAGGGCAGCAGTGTTTTGTGCCCTTCTTGTGGGGATACATTAATAAGGGAACCCACAAATAAACATGACAAGTAGAGAATGCCAGTGTAGCATGAGGTTTTGCAGTAACTGAAACGAGCATCGGCAATGACAGCAAAACATATTTTGTAGCTCAATATGGTTACAGGAGATTGTTTATCACCATGTTATCATACACATTTTGGCTTCAAACCCCAAAATCCTGAGAATGAAAGGATTAGAAAAGGCTATTTAAACTAATTCTGGGTACACCTAGGACCTAGCCCAAAATTTTGTCTACTTGACAAAATCACTGCACAATTAGCAGTGCTTGACAAAGAACCACTATGCACCATCCCTGACTGTAGCCATTGCCATTCCCCTCACCTTTCAAAATCACCAAAAAAGGGAAAATGTGGTAATGTGGTTTAGCAGCAGTCTGCGTTCCTGAGCAAAGACTGTTAAATGCCTAGCACTCCTGTCCACTCTGAAGGAAGACAAACCGGTATGTCTAGTCTGTTGTCAATACTTTCAATTGTATCGACTTTACTGGCTGTGTGACCCGTGGATGACTGAGCCTCTTGCTGACTTGAAAAAGGATTTAAATAAATAAAGCAATACAATAAATGGCTGTAGGTGTAGAGCTCTAACACATGAGCATATTCACTGTACTGTACTTATTGAATATCTAGGCTCAGTGTATTATGGTATTTATTATGGGATTTACAGTTCTATAATTAACACAGCAGCAGCCAAGCCATATTCTTTTCACAGAATATCCAGTGAAACCCAGGGCATTTCATAAAAATAGTCAACCAGACAAACACCTCCATCGCCTAGCAATTTACTGCTAAGTTTGGAACGTTGCTGCCAACTCCTCACGTGAGCTGGTTAGCATAATTACATCTCTGCTAAATCGAACCCAGAAATGCAATTTGCTCTCTACGTTGTTATGTTAACTAATGCTTGCTGTTTTGTGATGACAACTAGCTGCTATTGCCAAGACCTGCAGGGCCTAGTGATTTATTCAATATTCTTGCAACGGCATCGTTTCCATTTAATTTTAACAATGGGAAAACAGTAGCCAGGCCTCTTTCCTGGGAATTTCTTGCTTTAACATGCAGTACCTTTTGCTTCTCATTGCACGTCTGTTTTATGGTGTTCTAACATATCATTATAATGACAGTAACAATATTTTATATACTGTCTTTCGCAATTGTCTCAAAGCATTCACCCAGGCCAGAATTAAACATCACATGAGAAATTACATAACATACAACATAAAACATAACATGTATGTACTGCAGTTAAGATGTAACCAGTTATTTAAGGAGCATTTTCAGATTCAGTGAATCATGAATTTTGCCTCCACTATAAGCTTGTGAATGGTGAAATAGCTTTAAAAAATGAACTAACCAGATAGTTTAAAAATTATCATCTTTTAGGTATAAAACATGAAAACCCCTGTTTAAAAAACCTTACAAAGAACAGTTGTTTACATTTTAACATTTGAAAGCATTAGGCCATTTCACTTGCAGCCACTATAGGGATTTTGTGTAGCCAGTAGAAGCCAGTAATCCCCAGCCTCTCTGTTAATAACCTGTCCACCATCCTGGTAAGGTAACTGCTTTACTGCTTCATTCAGCCCATTTCGCCACTGTTGTCATAATGTGGGCTTGCATTCTGAATTTTCAAATGACAGAAAAAGCTTTAAAATTGGTGAACCATACACTGGTCTTTCCACTGACGGTTCATGTATTTGTTACAATGGGGAACAAAATAAAAGCCTCCACTTGATTTTGATTTGCCACCTCTCCACTGGGGGTGACTTCTATGATATCTCCATACTACTTCAAACCAGAACTCTGCCACATGTATGACCTAATGGCCAACTACCACATGGTCTACAGAGCACCAGAAACTGTATTCATCTTTTGGCTTGAGTACTGGTTTAGTGTGAAAGAGTCAATATGCAAGACATTTGGAGATTTGGATATGATTTCTTGATACTGTTGTGCACTTATATTGGTGCAGTAAAGTGTATAGTTGCTTTTTTAAAGTGGCACAAGATATGTTTCATGGGAGATAAATAATAGTGACATATCCCAAAAAAAGTCACTCTATAGTAGAATTGTGTTAGACCCTTCTATGGGAAAAGAATACTACTGTTCAGAACTTAAGACTGAAAAACAGTGTTTTCAACTTCTCTAACTGCACATCCACATACCCTATAAAGCCATATTTAGATCTAAAGTGCCGGCCACATCACACAGCCCTGCAAGCTCAGCTCACCCACAGATGTGGCTGACAAGGAAAGAAAAGCAGCACGCTTCCCCATGTTTGAATTAAAAGCTGTGTGTTTAGCCTGTTTTGTATTTGGGTTGGCTGATTACATACAAGACGGCTATAAATTCAAGAATGTGCTTTGAAATCTGATTGAGGCTTTTATTTTTCCCCCAAACACAAATTAGTATAGAAATTCTAGAAGGGTTCAATAATGGATACCAAACGCAAAAAGACAGCATCACGACAGAACTATTTTATGAGGAAATAGATGCGCCAATTAAAAGTATCAAAGCTGAAGCATTTCCTATAACATCTCCAGATGTTGTGACCTTGTTTGCCTTGACCTATGGCTGCACTGTGCTTGTGCACAAGACCAGCTTGACTTAGTTAACACTGTTTGGATGAATAACAACCTGATAGAATCATAATTAATTTACTTAGCTGTTCCTCTGAGGGGTCCCTTTGTGCTTTAATAAACAGAACAAGAATCCCAGTGTAGCAAAATTCAGATCTTAAGGTCTTAACCCTTTGTAGATTAAAAAGAGTTTTAGATCATGTAAAACGCTTACTTAATAGAGAAAATCTTAAATACACTAGAGAAATAGCAAGGGGGGGGGGGGGGGGGTTAGTCTATCTTGCTGGAAAACTTGTAGTATGAGTGCAAAACATCTACTAACCTTTCACAGTCTTAAAATAAAGTTTGCACAATTCTATACACACACATTTAAAACATTGTTCTTTCAACAACAACAAATCCCAAGCACAGATAATGTGCTTACCCTTCCAAGTTTCTGTTATGTTTACACATCTGTTTTCTGGTGCCAAATCAATCTCCTACTTTTTGAATTATGCACATAACATTATCAATCAGGCGTTTGAAACCAAAATACTACATTTACTTGCTTTACGAAATCCCAGCGGGAATGTAAACAATGCAATTCATCAAGGCTTTGTATCAGTATAACACATTGTCAAGACAAAGGTTGCAATATGGTTTAAACTGTAATCAGTTCAATCCCCACCCCCTCACACATACACACTTAGTAGCTCTGTTTGATAATGGGCCCCACTGTTTGATAATTCCAACTTTGCTCAAATATCAGATTAATCAATTTAGACTTTTTGCTGCTTTTGTCATAATATTTACAGCATGTCCAATCTTCTTGCTATTAAAGACAATAGGTGTGTTGACCAAGAGATTGAAAAAGGTTTAAACACAGGTATTAGCAATGCATTCCTAGGGTAAAATGGTTAAGACACAGGTAAAGAATGGTATGGGGAGTCTATTTTTAGTAATTAACTCTCACAGAATGGATATCAGCTTGTATCGTGCAGCGATATTCAATATGTGAGTGTGTGTATATATATATATATATATATATATATATATATATATATATATATATATAGGCATATGAAATAAGTTTGTTTTTAAAAAAAACACAGTTTTTCAAATTCTTACATTACGCGTATATTGAGCTTTACCATGGAAGTTATTTCACATAAAAATAAAAAAAATGCCATACATGCTATAAATAATCAGATAATTCTTACACATTAATTCTCACACACTGAAAAAGCCAATACAGTGCCTACAAATAGCAGCTGTGTCTTAAAGCTGTTAGGACTGACTAAAGAGCTGTCACAGAGGGTTAATTTAAAGTCGATTGCCTGTGGCTTTACAGCGATCTTACTTAATATTTGTATTAGACTTACACCAAAATAAGGGACATGTGTGGTCTTGAAAGCTAGTTTGTGTTAAGCTTTTTATAACCCGTATAATAGGTTTCACTGTCTATTTTGTTTTAGTTTTCTACTGTAATTATGGATAAACTTGGGGAAGCTATAATGTGTATTTTTGTAAATTGATCAGTCATTTCAAAACCATTTGCAGCTCATGGGTGGGCCAGGACGCTCCATTTTGTGGGCCTCAATCCAATTTGTTATTGGATCTGAGGGTCATTTGAGAATGGATTACTTGTGATCCTTATATTCTCCTTTATTTGTTTATTTGAACGGTGGGAAAACTGCACCACTCACATCCTCTGCATTGGGCTCTGGGAGTTTGACACCATTTGGGTTTTACAAGTTTTGGGGCCCCTTTCCTAAACAGTGTCATTTTTAAAAGGTAGTGCTAAGAAGTGTAATAAAAGTTTTAAAAGCGGAAGAGTCAGTTATTTTTATTTTACAATTGTCATTCTTATCGCTAAAAAAAAGCCAGCCATTACAGAAACATTAGGTCTAGAAGGATAAAGTTTATGAAATCCAGCTGCTTCTGTATCAACACTTTGGCAGATTGAAACGAAGATGTTTGACTGGAATCAAAGTACACAATACAAACCCCTTAGGAGAGCAGGGTTTCTATACTGGTGTCCAGGAAATTATTTAAAGAAAAAAATATATATATTCTACAATAACTTTTATTTTTTTTTTAAGGAATAAAACATGTTAATTTTAACACTCTGAACCAGCCAATAAATTATAATAATAAATAAATAAATAAATAAATAAATAAATAAATAAAGTCTCTTAAGTACTCTCAAGTAGTTTGTTTCTAAGTTTTGTAACATTAATGTATTTTGTGTAATTATGTAAGAACACTGGGAAAGGAAACCGGCTGTTTTAGGGCTGTACTAACAGGTGGCAATACGAGTGTTGTTTTTATTATTTTCTTTTGTTTGTTTAAATTTTGCTTTGTTTCTCATTCAAACAATAACAACATCATTGCAAGTGTTCTCTGCATGTCATAGCGCATCACTGGCCTTTGTTCTTTTCACCTGTGTCCATCACACACCTGCTTCTGTTGCCTCAGATTAAGGATTGCTACGGATTCATCTTCCCTGCCAGTGTGAGCAGCAGCGCGTGCAGTAATCGTGTAAGAACATTGGGAAAGGACACTGGTTGTTAGGGGGCTGTTTTGGGGTGTTTCTGTGTTGTTATGTGTTGTGTTATTTTATTAGTTAGTTTGTTGTGTATTTAAAATGTTTATAATCCTTCATTTGCTTTTATACAGTTGTAGTCAAAAGTTGACATACCCCAATGGAAATGTATAATTTCTAAAAGTTTCTCAAGAATTTTAGGAAAAATCTTTTGTAGCAAAAGTTTTGCTTTTGTGGATGAGGAAAAAATGTTACAAGAAATAGATGTCTACAAGTATTTATTTCAGCATTTTTTTTTTTAATTTTTTTTTTTGCAAAACTCCAAAAATGCCAATTCAAAAGTATTCATACCCTTTGATGCTATGACAGTATTGTCTACAAGGTGCTAGAAATTTCAATATGATAATGCAGAACCTAATTCTAGAAAAGTCTAGAAAATGCTGGATTGTAGGTGAACATTCTTAGAGAGTATAAAAGGGTTAGGCATAATAGGATTGCTGTCATTACCAATAAGTCAATATGGGAAAAAGTAAAGAGCTATCTGAAGAGCTTAGGCAGAAAATTATTTATTGTCATAAAGCTGGAGAAGTATACAAGAAAATTTCCTAGCATTTGAGTATCCCAATTTCAACTAAGTACAAGACTCAATGGTACCATCACAATGCTCCCTCGGTCTGGAAGAAAGAAGGTTCTTTCACCAAGAACAAGTAGAAGAATTGTAAGGAAGGTTAATAACAATCCGAGATTGACTACCACAGATGTTCAAAGTGAACTGGCTGCAAGTGGGTCTGGGGTTTCCATTTCAACCACAGGTTGAGTATTGCATGGTGAAGGTCTCAATGGTCACAGGCCAAGGAAAAAGCCACTCTTAGGAAAATGTCCCAAGGACAATTGCTTAAAGTTTGCAAAACAGCATTTGAATGATGAATATGAGTTCTGGTCAAAGGTTTTGTGGAGTGATGAAACAAAAATTGAGCTATCTGGTCACGCCGATAGTCGTTACGTTTGGTGAAAGTCTGGTGAGGCGTACAAAGGAAAGAAAACCATACCTACTGTCAAGCATGGAGGTGGTAATATCCTTCTATGGGGCTGTTTTTCCTCCAATGGTACAGGACATTTAGTTCCAATACATGGTAAAATGGATTCCATAGCCTACCAAAAGACATTGGCCAATCATCTGAAACCCTCCGCTACAAACTTTGCTTAAAGTGCAACTGGACGTTCCAACACAACAACGACCCAAATCATACATCAAAATCTACTTCAGAATGGTTAAAGAAGAATAAAATAAAGGTTCTGGAATGGCCTAGTGAAAGTCCCTATCTAAATTTGATTGAGAATTTTTGGTATGAGTTGAAGAAGGCTGTGCACAAGAGAAGTCCTCGGAATTTAAATGAACTGGAACAATTATGTGTTGAAGAATGATCAAAAATCACTAGAGAGTCATGCCAAAAGCTCATTGACAAATATCCTAATCGTTTAAAATAGGTTACTATTGCTAAAGGTGCCTCAACTAGCTATTAATTTCATTTTTCTTGTCAGGGTATAAATACTTTTGAATAAGCATTTTTGGAGTTTTGCCAAAAAAACTGCTGAAATAAATAACCGTAGACACCTATTTCTTGTAACTTTTTTTCCTCATCCACAAAAGCAAAACTTTTGCTACAAAAGATTTTTCCTATAATTATTTGTGCGCCACCCCCTGGGAGCTTCCGTCCTCGGTCGGCAAAGGAATAGCCTGGACTCGAACCGACGACGTCCAGACTATAGGGCACATCCTGCATTGTACTGGATGCGCCACTCGGGAGCCCTCTCTCTCCTGAGCTTTTCACTAATCAAAGTACAGTTACGCTGCACTGATGAGCCCCAAACGGCGAAACATGTCTGCAGTTACTGTGCTTTGACATTTAAAACAATGTGAATGTAGAAGCCTTTTAGCGACTTTCACGTGATTTGATTGGCTCTTGTAATGCTGACATTTGTATCTCGATTACCCATAATTCTATAGTTATTGCATTCTCTCACCTTAACTCGAAAGCTATATATTTATATAGAGCTTTCAAGTGAGTTACAGGAAAATAATTCCATCTAGGGTTTATGTGACGATGTAAACTACGAGACCGTTAGCATTGAATTGACAACAGAATTGGCAAAAGGCACAGGTGTCGTTGTCCATCAAATCAACAGTCACTCTTGAAATCAGGACTTAAAGGATGTGTTGCAGTAAGAATACCTCTGTTAAGAAAGGGGAACAAGACTAAAAGGCTAAAATATGCAGAACAACACAGAAATTGGACTATGGAACAATGGTCAACGGTGCTTTGGACTGTTGATGGGTGGACAACGACACCTGTGCCTTCTGCCAGTTCTGTTGTCAATTCAACCCTTGTCTTCTTTCTATTCCTTAAGGATATTATCTTCAAGTATTGCATCCTTGTTAAACAGCTTTTTGGGTCTTCCAGTCAATTACAGATGATGTTTCTCTGTACTTGTTGATTATGCTTCGGATACCACACCTTGAAAATCGAGTGATGCGAGCTATTTCACTCAATGTTTTTCCTTCTTTATGCAAGTCAAGGTTGATATAATAGTAGATAATAGCAGAAAACACTAGTGGAGGCTTTGAGTAAATTGTTGATGCTCATAATGCATCAGAGTAGAAAACAGCAGTGTATGTATATGTATGTATATATATATATATATATATATATATATATATATATATATATATAGATATAGATATAGATATAGATATATATATTTTAATTTAAGCACCAGGATTCATTTAACTGAAATCCTAAAGACAACCCGTTTACCAGACTCTTGTTTTGTAATATCCTTTCAAGAAAAAATGGTCCCTGTGTCTATAAAAGGTGCATTCTGCAAAAGCAATTACAATACAAAACAATAGCCGTGCTGCCTGCCTAGGTACGGTTTCAAATGATTAGACAGACATTTGGTCCTTTGAGTAGCACCAATTACACAGAAGTCCTCCAGGAACTAACCTTCAAGCTGAAGGTTCATAAACATTACCCAGAAGAGAAGCCACGTTGTTCTAAATGGCTTTTGGAATGCCTCCAAGATGTGCTGCATTTGTGTCCAAAGGTTCAATCTAAGGAAGTAGATGCTTGGAAATGTATAAATTGTCCTCGGGGAAGCTTTTAAACAGCCCAAGAGCAGGGTGGCTTCACACGACTCTGGTGTGTTAATGTAGTTTGGTGCTGTGTGACACCCGCAGTTCAAACTACTAATCCTTGCAAAAAGCAAGCTGAGAAATCGATGAATGTTGCAGTAAGCACAGGAAAGGAAAGGAAAGTGGGAGTGAATGTAAATCTCCCTTACAGCTGCTTCTTTGGGGAATTAATAAATCTGCAGTTCTGGTTAGATAAAACTAGGAGTACTTTGGTTTGTCTCCCAGTAAAAAAAACTAAAACCTCCTTCCTGAGAAGCAGCATCTTCAGCTGGGCTTGGAAGCAACCAGCATAAATGGAAACCTCAGTGGAAGCTCCCAAAGTTGGCAGTGGATTTGAATAATTTCTTCAGAAAACTAGCTGCAACAAAAAGGATGAGGTTCGCAGGTTGCTCTTTAAACCCACCACACACACACTGAGCTAATGATCTTCATATTTTTACCAATGTCAATTTACTTTTGTAATCTGGGTTTTAGAGCCACTGGTCCAAAGTCATTAGATGCTCTGTTTTGTTGTTGATATGCTTAATGTACAAATATTTAGCACTATTCCAAATGTGGATTGTGAGGAGGAGAGGGTACCCCATAAAAAAGATTTTATGGGGTCCCGGGGTGGTTCACCTGGTAAAGGAACAAAGTGAGCGTGGGATTGACTCCTGAGTGTCCAAAGTTGTGATCTTTTACCGGGTATTCCACAGGGAGCAATGGAGTGGCTCTGGCATTGCCATAGGTTACAGAGGCATAACCTAGGGGAGTCAATAATCTCATGGGAAGCAGCATCATCAAATCCGATCAGATGTGAATTTGATATGAATATGGGCCCCCTTTTAAATCAATGTGCTTTTAAAAATAATGTACTACGCAATTTCTTTCTAGTTTTACAGTTCAAATGATTATTCTCTAAAATGTTGACTTTGCTCACACAATAGGGCCATATGCTATAGCTTTAAAATAAAGAGCAACATATGCATGGCAACAGTGCCATTTAAATGACTCATCTAATGTGTAAAATCAACCTGGAGTTGAAATATATACTTACACAAGTTGGGCGTTCTAGAGAAGCTTCGTACTGCAGCCTCACCCTCTGTGGCATCATCACATCATCCTGCAACAAACAGAAAATCATTTTAGATTTTTACACTTTAAGTCTTTCCGTGTGCAGCAAGTATGAAGACACCACCGTAACTCTGATATGCAGCACAGAATGGAAAGTGTATGAAGCTCAGGAACACAATAAACTAACTTCCTGTGTATCCCCCCTCAAAACTGCAACACAGGAAGTGGGTTTATTGTGTGGTGGTAAGACAGATTGAAAAACTATATATATATATATATATATATATATATATATATATATATATATATATATATATATATATACAGTGCCTTGCATAAGTATTCACCCCCCTTGGACTTTTCCACATTTTGTAGTGTTACAACCTGGAATTAAAATTGATTTAATTGAGATTTTTACCATTTGATTTACACAACATACTTAACACTTTGAAGGTAAAAAATATTTTTTATTGTGACACAAAAGTTAATTAAACAAAAAAAAAAGACATTTGTTGGTTGCATAAGTATTCACCCCCGAGTCAATACTTGGTAGAAGCACCTTTGGCAGCAATTACAGCTGTGAGTCTTTTTGGATAAGTCTCTACCAGCTTTGCACATCTGGATCCTGCAATTTTTGCCCATTCTTCTTGGCAGAATTGCTCAAGCTCTGTCAAGTTGGATGGGGACCGTTGGTGAACAGCAATTTTCAAGTCTTGCCACAGATTCTCAATCGGATTGAGGTCTGGGCTTTGACTGGGCCATTCTAAGACATTCAGGTTCTTGTTTTTAAACCACTCCAGTGTAGCTTTCGCTGTGTGTTTAGGGTCATTGTCCTGCTGGAAGGTGAACCTGCACCCCAGTCCCAGGTCACTTGCAGACTGAAACAGGTTTTCCTCTAAAATTTCCCTGTATTTGGCTCCATCCATCTTGCCCTCAATCCTGACCAGTTTTCCAGTCCCTGCCGATGAAAAGCATCCCCATAACATGATGCTGCCACCACCATGCTTCACCGTGGGGATGGTGTTCTCAGGGTGATGAGCAGTGTTTGCTTTGCGCCACACATAGCGTTTTGCGCTAAGGCCAAAAAGTTCAATTTTGGTCTCATCAGACCAGGGAACCTTTTTCCACATGTTTGCTGTGTCTCTAACATGCCATTTGGCAAAATCCAAACGGGATTTGATATGGGTTTTTCAGCAATGGCTTTCTTCTCGCCACTCTTCCATAAAGCCCAGCTTTGTGGAGTGTCCGGGTTATAGTTGTCCCATGGACGGTTTCTCCCATCTCAGCTGTGGATCTCTCAAGCTCCTTCAGAGTTACCATTGGCCTTTTGGTTGCTTCTCTGACTAATGCCTTCCTTACCTGGTCACTGAGTTTTGGTGGACGGCCTTCTCTAGACAGAGTCGCAGTTGTGCCATATTCTTTCCATTTTTTAATAATGGATTTAACGGTGCTCCGGTGGATGTTCAAAATTTGGGATATTTTTTTATAACCCAACCCTGATTGGTGCTTCTCCAGAACTTTATCCCAGACTTGTTTTGATAGCTCCTTGGTCTTCACGATGCTGTTTGTTTAGATATGCTCTCTAACAAACTCTGGGGCCTTCCAGAAACAGGTGTATTTAATCTGAGATCATGTGACACTTTAATTGCACACAGGTGGACTCCATTCAACTAATTATGTGACTTCTGAAGGCAATTGGTTGCACCAGAGCTTATTTAGGGGTGTCACAGCAAAGGGGGTGAATACCTACGCAATCAAGACTTTTCAGGGGTTTTTTTGTAAATAATTTTGAAAAATACATATATTTTTTTCCCCACTTCGACATTATGGACTATTTTGTGTAGATCAGTGACAAAAAATCCTAATTAAATCCATTTTAATTTCAGGTTGTAACACTACAAAATGTGGAAAAGTTCAAGGGGGTTGAATACTTATGCAAGGCACTGTATATATATATATATATATATATATATATATATATATATATATATATATATATATATATATATATATATATATATGACAGAAAGAGACAATCAACTTAATTATGACACAAATGTTTCAAGTAAAAAATAAAAATTGTTTGACAAACTACAGCTTTATGTTTTCTATGGAACACCAAAAACAAACACAGACTAAAGGCAGCCAATGAGAAGCCTGGGTTTCAGCAGGCAAGGATGTGAGCGCACGGGGGAGTATGTCTAGGATTACAGCAGGGCCTCGGCACCCAAGGCCTACTCCACACTTTATCAGTGAAACCAAAACAAAGAGACTCTTGAAATTGAGTCTAACTCCTTAATGATGACTGGTTCCAAAGTTAAAGATAAAAATGGGTATCAAGAAATAATGACTGCTCTCTTTATTCTTGAGAACCAGAAGAGTCTCAAGGTCATATGTGTGTGGAAATAGGGAGCTAAGAGTCTATAATGAACTGCTGGTTCACTATATGATAAGAAAGTATACGAACTAAAGCTTGGGCCAGCTCCAGAACGACAAGATTTGGAACATTAACCATGCATTCAGTGCATATTTACTCTTCCTTCTGAAATACTTGTGCCTGTAGCATACCAATATTAACAATTACAATTTCGTCAAGAACACTCTTTTTGTTCATGACTCAGTTGTTTGTACAGAGAAGACTCCGATAGAACCACAGGGCAGTACTAGAATATCTCATCCCTTGTAATAAACCCCCGATTACCCTGACCCACAGCCTTGCAGTTGTGTCACACAGCAGTTTGCTTTGAATGGCACTCTGTGTAGCACACAATGCCGAGATCAATTAGCCAACGCTTCAGCTATGACTGCACTACTTTTTTTTTTAAATCAAATTACTATAATTCAAGAAACCAACATAGCAATTGTGTGGAAAATGGGCACTTGCTTTTCTAACTGTCGATTATGCTATTTTATAACTTCTTTCGAAAAAAGACAATGTCAGCAAAGTAAAGCATTTACATGCACATTACACCACATGTATGTCAATATTTGCATTAACCTACTATCAGTAAATGTTAAGTACACAGTCATTTATTATAAATAGGGCTTCTGATTTTCAGTTTTAACCGATAAAACACCTCTGATACAAAAAAATGAAAAAGTTTTCCCATTAAAAAATAAAAACCACTACAAAAATAATAATAACTACATTTCCCAGTGCTGCTGGGCAATGTCCCGCCTTCCTGACTTGTATCTATGATTGATTCGTTCTGAATACTTTAAACCCGCCCCAACTACTGAATGACAGCACATTCCTACATTTCTGTTGGAGACTCTGCTTATGAGATTTAAAACGAGATTACAATCAGGATGGAGGCTTGTTAGCAGGATTTAAAGCTGTATTACAGTTAAGAATTGTGGCGAAATGTACAAAAATGCATACACACAAAAACCCCAGAAGAATGTGCCCATGACCATAGGGATTTCACTGTGGAAGACAGCAAAGGAAAGAAGGTACAACTTAAGTGTGCAAGTACTGTCGAGTTACTATACATATTTTGACACAAAAAAAATGCTCAAGCATTTTGGAAAGTAACCGAAAACACAAATTTCATACAGTATATCAAAAATGAAAGCCCAGAGTAAAAAAAAAAAGATTTACATAAAACTCAAAAATAGCTAAAAATAAGCACCGAAAAATACAATTACTAAAACCCGAAAAACAGAAGCACACTTCCTTTATTAGATTCAACACTGCTTTTTCTGCTCCTTTTTATTATTGTGTAGTTGAACATATTTTCTATAGATCAGCCGTATAGATCTATATAGTTGTTATTTAGATTTATTTCGAGTCATTTTCTGTTTTAATAAACCAAAAGTTTAAAGCACCCCTGTGACATCAGTAGAGCGCTCAGAATTATGTCTAGTCCCAAACTTTGCCATGGTGTTCACACTGCAGTTTTGTATCTGTAAACCATGTCACCAGCTTTACCACCTTAAATATTGGCACTTCCTAATGCACAAACAGAAGTTATAGATGTGCATTGGAACAGATTATTTCGCTCTCGACTTTGAATTCCACTCCTCAGTCTAACAAAAAACCACATCTGTTCTTGTGTTTAATTTTAAGTCCCAGTGTAATTCCAGTTCATTGTCAATGTCTACCACTGTCTAAAAATGTAGCAATACATAATCATTGACAACCGATTGGTGAACCCACAAGCTCCTGACAGCCTTTTTCCACAGTAAATTGACATTACTTATCTTTAACTTACATAGCTTTAAACACTTTTTAATTTAACAAAAACACCCACAACTTATGACCTTATTTTTAACACAAAATAAAACCAAAACCTTTGCCGTCTTCTTTACAACAAAAGGCTCCTGTTTTCACTTAAGCTGCTTATCCGTTTAAACCTCGACCTCACCAAGAGAAAGATCACATTATACCGGGGGGGGGGGGGGGGGGGGGGGGGACGGGACGGACGACAGACACAACACATGATAAAAAATATGCAGGTATTTGCTAATTAGAAGCCATGTTTTCCATTAGGCGGCACACAGCCCTGCCAATTAACAGTACAATGTTTACTGGAAGATTGTGAAAAGAAAGAGGTCCTGTTGTATTCAGAGTGAGGCTTTCTGACACCCTCCACCCTAAGCAGGGCCAGATGATTCCTGTCAGTAGGTGGCCTGTGAACTGCATCACCTTCTTGACAGGCAGGCACTCGGCCTGCTGGTGGACTTGTAAACGATCCCCGCTGGTGGAAGCAGACAGGCAGGCAGGCAGGCAGGCACGTGTGCCTGTCCTAAAACAAACAATCTCAATCATTTCCTTACTCTTTCCCCTTTTTGTTCTTTACTTACATTAATTCCCTTACCACCTTTTAAATGTTGGTGTTTTTTTAACATGTTTAACTTTAAAAACACAACCATGAATTCTGGGGTAAAGCTAGAGTACCGTAGTACACAAACATTTTGGCAAGTGCTTTATTCAGTGATGTTTGCCTGTGATTTATTTGTGCCGATAAAACTATATATACATTTTTGGCCACATATGGTATGTACTGTACTTTATTGCTGTTTTATTATTCACATTCACAGAAGATACTACACATTTTCATTATGAAGTTTAAAAAAAAAAAAAAAAAAAAAGTAACATGGTCTACCTAAGCCTGCCAAACAGGATATCCTTTATTTCGCATATAAATGAGCAAATAAAAAAGAAACCTACATAGCATAGAACTACAGAACAAGTACAACAAACCTGATGCATGCCTTTACATGGCCTGAAAATACATTGTAGTGATCTATCAGATCTATCAGTGGTAAAACAACCCCTCCCTCAGATAGCTGTGAATCTTTAAAGATTAGTTTAGAGAGAAGATATTAAGGGTATTTGGAAACATTAAGGAGGTTGTAGTAAAAGTAATGGTGATGCAAATAACATCAGCACTATACACAACTACACAGATCATGGGTGGTCAGGATCTTGCACATAGAAAAAAATGAGGATACTATTAAAGACGTCCTGCATTTAAGGCAACATAAAGAGTAAGTAAGTCGATCGTTTTTTTTGTATTTTTTTTTATATTAAAGTGCTGTGCATTTTAGTTTGCCAAACTGAAAATACAAAAGAAAGAAAACAGAGCCAAAGAAAAGAGTAAAGAAAATGAATTCAAAAGTACGATGACACTTTACATGTTTGTATGATGAAAGACAGTTCTGAAATTTTTTTTTTTTAAAAACTAGTGAATTTTATTGGTAGATGTAAAGGAAATGCACTGGTTAGAAGACACATCTCTTCTTGTTTAGGATACAATGACTCAATAAATAAGTGGAGCAATCTCTCAGAATCCAATGTACATGATCTGTTGAATAGTGTGTCTTCCTATCGGTCAAAGACTGCTACTTGAAAGGGGCTTCAAATAAATATTTGGACTTGTTCTGTTGTTTATGATACCCCAGGGGGAGTAACAGACACACTTGAAAACTGTCCGCCAGTGGCATGGCATTCCTCAGCTATTCTTGAAGGGATCCTTCATTTGTAAGAACTAGACCTTCATGACCACCACCAGCTGGTTGCGAGCTCTTAAAGTTCTGGTTTAGCAGGGCCAGTGTGCGTGATCCCTCTCACAGGGGGAGAAGAGGGTCACTGTCCTGCAAACAACAGCGAGTGTAGTTTTAGATCAATAACAGATTTAAAATAGCAAATGTTTAATCCTCAAACTGCCTCTGTCCACCACTACCCTTAAAGAGTTAATATCTTCAAATGTTTTTTTGTACTTTTCCCTGTGTTATTGTATGGTGTTTATGATCATTTTGAGTGGTTCTATTGCTGCCTTTACTTGGCTTTATGCTTCTCTGAAGAACCCTAAGTGCTGGGACTGAACAGCCTGCCTCGTTCCATTCAAGTCATGTGTGCATGTCCTTTTAATAGGGATTTTAGCTGCTTCTGTGTTCAATATAATATTGTTGGATTTGTTTCTGTTTTCCTCTTTCAATCAAAGCTACTTCAACAGGCAATATTCCACTTTAACTGGAAATAAAACACATGCTTGACGCTCCGTCATAAAACCAGCCACAAGGCAGCTCCGATTTCAGTCACAAAGGGTTAATTCAGAGCAACTGTAAGTTAAAGTAGAACATGCGATACTGAAATGGTTAAATTGTAACAGCATACCAACAAGAACGCAGAGAGAAAGCAGGCCAGTCTGGCCTTTTAATTTTTTAGGCTAATCAATTCTAAAAGGTTGTATTTTATCTTTAATATGCACCTTTCTTTTACTGGTTGGAAGTTAATGTGGACCCAGCCTGCCAAGAATAACAAGTTATGGAGGTTACGCAAACAACGCAAACAACAGTGCTGTGTGCCTAATTGAAAAAAGGTAGAGTTAAGGTTGGGAATTTGCAAATCACAAAGCTTTTAAAAAGGTACCTGAAGCCTTACCTGAATCACTGACCCGTGTTATTTGAGAAAACAAAGCTAGCACTTTGTCGTTTTTCTGTTCTAACTTTATAGGGAAATACTATATCTGTTTCATGAAGTAAGTAAAGTGAACTACATTACCAGATTAAAATTCAGAAAGAATGTCATGTCGTCAATGGCACTGGATCTCTCCAGAAGAGTGTCTCTTACAGGTACCTTTGTGAAGTTTAATTTGGCAATGCAATACTAAACCAGAACCAAAACTCTCCATTTCTAGTTATCCAGGTTATAACCTAAGCAGGAAATAACAGATTAAAAAAATGTCAATTCAATTGGCCAATGCTTGATTATGTGATCACACAATTGCCAACATTCTGCTACTCTAAGATTCTGTACTACCCCAGAGATCTAGAAGTACACAATATACAGGTACTTTTAAGGAGTTTTTAAATTATGCTTTAATCACTGTGGTTCATTTTTATGAACATCTGATAACAAGCTCTTATGCCTATTTTCATCAATAATGGACAAGATGCTGAAGATTAATACAGTGCAAGATCAGAACTCACCATGGCTTAGGTTAATATAAATAACATATTATTCTACCATAGTGATAAGCTTTGTATTTCGACTCAATCATTGTTTACACCAATTCCCGTGAAGCATTAATACAAGACTGTATGGTCAAGGCAATGGACTAGATACAGTTTAACTGGGGATGTGCTTGTTAGTTTTACTTAAGCCACAAGCACACATACCCTAATTTATCATGATCTTTAAGGTCAAAATACAATTGGCAGCATTTAAAATTAAAGGAAACATATCAATGTTAAAAAAACAAATAATATAAAAGGTTTACTTCATAAAGAAAAATAATCCAAAAAAACAATTTAAGACTGCATTTTTTCTGTCGTCAGCATTCTGTCTTATAAAAATGTATTAAAAAAAAAAAAAAACGTATGAACTTATGCCTCACAAATATAGTTTTTTCATCTGTTTGAAAAGGTAATAAAGCATTTAACTTTTTTTTTGTTTTAAGTTTGAACCATAAATCTCCTCGACCCTCATTTTTTAATTACGTTTTGGAAGCGGATTCTCACAGGATGTAATGGAAATTCCAAGCCTTCTCTGGGAATACAAATAATGTATAAATCAAAATGGTTTTCTGGGATGGGAACCTTTTTCCTGCTATTTCTGGGGGGGGGGGGGGGCTTGTGTTTTACCTCTCAAAAGAAGGTCTTTAGATACCAAATTACTTCAGGCACTCCAAACTAACAAACTATAGTGCTCAGGTTTTATTAAAAAAAATAATAAAACCAAAGTACAGAGAACTTTTATTGGTTGGAAAACTAAATGACCTTAATTCATGCTCTGAATCCAAATTAACTAATTAAATAAATGGGATGGCACAACTCTGGTGAGGTTACTGGCCAATGACTCATTAATCCACCAAGATACTTTCCACTACCTACCCCCTGGGATATTGTAAGAAATTCAATGTGTAACTCAAACATTATGTGAATGTTATGATGGGAATATGGGTTTGGTTATGAAAATAAACCTTAAACAATCATCATAAGGTCTTCAAATTCCCTATAAAAGTCCTTCAGTGCCAGAGGCACTATTCTCCTGGTAGCACGGCACAGCACTGCATACTGAATCTCTCTCAAATCTGCACTCTCATGTGACTGTGAGATTCAATGCAAGCTTTTTTTTGCTCAAAAGTGCCAACTTCCCAATGTGGAAAGTGGAAGTATAAACAGTGGGGGCACTTACAGGCTCTTGATGCCATGGTAACTACACTCATTTATTTCTATTTAAATCTCTTAACGTGCTTGTGATGTCATTTACAACGTAGTTAATGATATAATGACCTACGTTTCCTTTCTATTTAAAGGGTACATAAGGACCTTTTTATTTTATTGTGTTACATGTTTCCATCATCCTCCTGTTCACTGGTAATCCATCTCAGTTACATATGTGAGCAGGAGGATGATGGGAAATGTAGTTCTGTGAGGTCCATGCTGGTACATGGGATGCCATCTTGAGGCAGGGAATGCAATTTAAAAGTTTAAAAAAGTGGTCAAAATGTAAAAAATAAATAAATAAATAAAAACTAAACAATACACACACCTTACATAAACAGTTGTAGCAACACATGGGAACATGTAACACAATAAAATAAAAAGGTCCTCAGGGTTCTCCCCAGGAATTCTGTACAGCCGGGCGGCAGAACATTATAGCCGGGAGCACTTTTAACGGAAAAATAAACTTGCCTTACCTTAAATATATAATGCGACAAAGAATTAGAGTAATGTGTTGTCTTTTGTTGACTATCTGGTTGCGCTTTTTTATGTTCTACGTTTTCTTTTTCATTACTGTTTTTTATAATGGTAAATTACCGTGCTTATTTAGGCACTCTAAGATTTGACTGGGGAAAGATAACGTAGGGTTGTTGGAGTTAACAAAAAAAAAAAAAAAAATGGTAACCTTTTCACTTCCTTTTCAGCTTAATTATTGAACTTATTGCTGCTTTTAAATTGCTTTCTTTAAGTTTTCAGGGCATTTTGTTAATGCACGTCTATTTTTGTTTTTCACTGTTCTACATTTTTTGAATGCAACTGTTCATTTTAACCATTTTTAACACAACAGTACTCACACACGTTTGGTCTCCATCATAACTGTTGCATGAAACCGGAGTGTAATAATCCAGCACCTCTGCATTTAAGCATTTGTATGTCAGCTGACAAGTGTTCAGCTGATATCCCATCATGCCTTTCTTCTTAAAGGCGTACAGCCTCAATATATGAAGCCCAAATATCTCTCACAAGCCCCTGGGTTACGATATCACAACAAAAGGAATACGCTTTTTTTTTTGGTGCATATGTATAGTTATTATGTACTATATATCACCTTACAGCACAATAATACGACAAAAACTGAACTGAATGATAATACCCGAAAATAATCTTAATATTTTTTTAATAAAGTAGCCGGCGCAAATACAGTATTAGGCGGTGGATTGCGCCGATCGCTGTCTTATTTTGAACCCCTGCTTTCAATGTCACTATTTTTGCTTTGAAAATAATTGGTTATTTTGGCAGTCATTTTTGACGTTTCAGCCTCTCAAAGTGCTTAACACAGAAAACCCGCCCCTTCAACTCTCTGATTGGTTAAATGGTGTGTCAAGACGTAACACAGCTGTCATGTAGTTCCAAGATTTTTTTTTCGGCCAGCAACGCACAACTGATCTAGTCTGCTAGAAGTGCAATCAATCCTTACTGTTAAAGGCACAGTAGCATCTGCAAGACCGGCGGATCAGGTTTTTGCAGCCGAGCGTCGACAGCCACTTTGCCGGGCGACCTGCCAGGCTGAAAAGGCCTGGGGAGAACCCTGGTCCTTATGTAACCTTTAACCCTGCAGACATCATGGTATTGTGTCTATTTATCCATTTATGTTCCTTTATCCTTCTATATTAACCACAAATCAAGACTTCTAGAAAACACAGTTCAAGAAAACTTACTAGGCTTATAATAATAATACATTGGCATAGATATTTTGATTAAAATATATTCTTACTAGAGAAGGATTTCATAGGGATTTGTTGCATATTTCCAACCTCTCTGTGATCCCCCGTGGGGTCCCAACCTACAATTTAAGAGCAACTGCTTTATTTTGTTCCCCTATTATTGCAATACTTTGCAAAGACATGAAAGGCACCCTATGAACTCAAGGTGTTGACGTTGTTCTGTCAAAAATGAACCCCTCTATAAATAACATTAAAGTACTATTGTATAGTATTTGATATGTCTTTTTAATTCAGGTCAGTGGGGGAATTGAGTCTTGTACGGTATGAAATACACACTTTGTTAAACATGCCTCTTACCACTACCATTGCATGTTTAAATGTCAAACAAGTGAAAAGGCACTGCACCAAACACGATATCTGTCCGTCTCAGCTCAAGCAGCTTTGATAGGTGTGTTGTCTTCAAAGAGAGTGGCAGTCAAAAGCTGTTAAGTCTCATTCAGAATATTTAGCAAGCCTCTTCACAGATGTCACTTGCAGTGCATAAACAGCCGTATCTATTGAATATCTGTGATATTTAGCACAAACCCTCTGGAATTTTGCCCACTTTGAAACATTTTGTCAGTGGAATTTACTATAAAGGCACACAAGGGCCAGGGGGGCGGGGGGAGGTGATCAATGCATTTGGAGCCAATACCAAATTCTGTCTTTATGGTTATATCTGGTATCATACTATGTTAAAGAAATCTCTTTTTCCATGTCTTACTTTCAGGTAGTCTTGCACTATCATCTTCTTCCCAACCCGTATTTTATTTTTCTTTCTTTTTTACTACATCATAAGTAGTAGCACATTAAGTACATCATAACACAAACAATTGTGCTCTCTAAGTAATGACCTTGACTGCTTTGGAAGTAAAAGATGACCTTAAAATGAGCTAAAACAAATGTAGCTCCCCTTTTTTTTACCCATATTTAAAGTTTCAAAATTTCACCAAATACTTACAGCATCCAGGAAGCACAAGTACTTGCCTCTGCTTTGTGACACAGCCTGGTTCTTTGCATAACCAACTAAATAAAAAAAAGACAGAAATAATTAGAAACAAACGTGGTAGCAACTGACTTCATAAAATTCAGAACCAGCGCAGCTACTATTGTCAACACTGAACAAGTGTTTTTGCACCTATTAGTTGTACAGTAGGTTATAAAAATAAGACATTTAAAAACACACTGAAAGTGAGACTTTGAAGGTGCTTACATCACTTGGAAAAAACTACCAACTCCCTGTTTTTTTTATTAAACATACAAAGATTTCTGGTTCACAGTCTGCAGCTCAGATTCCAGAGAGGTGCAATACATAGCAAAGTCCTTAATCATTAAACGCTAATACAAAAGCTCTGTTTCCAGCAGGAGGTCCAAATGTTAAGCATTTCCATGTTATTAATGACTATGTGACCAGTTTGCATCTTTATGATGGCTTATTACAACATGACCAACTCACAAATACAACTCCTGATGTTTCTACATAGCAGAGTACCGTCAAGGCATCTAATGGTTCAAAGCTGGCTTGAAGTGGGATTTTTCTATTGCTGCTCTGGTTGTATATTAAACACAAACAGGAAGTTGTAAAACTTTCAGGTACCTACTACCTGGGGGTGGATTACCAAGGTTTAGGAAGCTTTGCTAAAGATTTCGTTTTTTGCTGTTTACAATTCTTAAAAAAAAAATACACCCAGTATAAGGGTCAAAGTTATGTTCTTTCACAAGTACAGTGCACCCCCTTTATACTGCGGAACAGGTTATAAGGCGGTACGGTCATGGCTCCCATTTGCCCCACAATGCCATTACACTAACACTAATAGTCTCATTATAAGGTGAAACACAAACAGCACGGTCTCTTAACTATGGCTCCCGACTACAGCGTTATAAAGGGGGAGCACTGTACAACAGGCACCACTACAGAGTCAAGCAACAGGCTTTCCATTTCAGTAAGGCTGCAATTTTGTTGCTCGGAAAAGTAACTTTTTAGTAAAGATGTTTCCATTGAACTCATGTTACCATTTCCTTTTACAGCTGCATGTGGTTCTTATACCAACATGTGCAGGTTTTCACCAGAAGCTTATGTATACTTAGCCACTACTAGCTATCTTATTAAAATCGACTTTTCCATAATCTGTATATGAAGTGGAATAAAAATCACCATGGAAACCATTTAATCTGTAACACGGTTCCCATAATAAGTAGCATATTAAAATGGCGAAAGAAATCCGACCTAAACTTTTTCTCGCATAAAGTCAATTGCTGAGCCAGGTTTCTTTTTTGTATTCCAAAAAGCCTTCTTTGTGAAAAGAGCATATTGTCATGACTACCAAGTGCAAATTCTAAGCCTTGATAAGTTATTAACATTCTTTCACTATATGAGCACTGTAGCATGGGTAGCTTGTCGTAGTTTTATTTGCTGACTTATCCTTCTTTCAAAACAAAGCCTAAAGGGATTTAAAGGGACCATTCTATTAAAAAGGGGTTGTAGCAAATTCAGGATTTGTCTTTTTATCAAACGGTTTGTTCAGCAGCTATCTAATTAAAGGGTTAAGGAGCATTGTAAGCTCCATCTTCTATATCAATTTCAGTTAGAAATTTCAGATAGACAAGACAGTAAATATGACTGATTTTAACAGAGATGATATTAGGAGTTTGGTTGGCAGTGGCTTCCATATCCAAGATGTAATAGTCTTAAAAGTGATGAATAATGGGAACCTTTTTGCAAAACAGACTTTTCGGTTGCTGTCCACCAGCTAATGTCTTACTAAACAATTTAAACACCTTGCAGACTTGTCACTTTGAATTAATACTCTCCTGGCTGCCCAGTTTGTGTGCAGTACATGAATCCTAAAAAGATAATTCAACGTTCCTCTATGAATAAAAAGATGCTGACTGACATAAGTTACAAATAACAGCTGCTTATTATTGCATAACAGTCAGGAACATTCAATTTAGACTGCTTTGTATAAGGCTTCAGAAGTTTAATGCAGTTAGTTTTGTAAATTGATCAAACACAGTCTTACAAAAATGTACAAACCCTGGAATTTAATAAAACTTCCAGACGTAGGAGGACATGCCCTTACCACACACTTAAACATTCTAATATGCCTCTAACTGAACACAGACATGCCCTCTGGAAAACTTGATTGAATTTCACCACAGAACAGTAATATGTTTTCATTGAATGCACCTCAAAGTCAAGTGTTAGTATTTGAATGTGTTTATATGGCATTGCTGTGGCCTGTGAAGGCTTCCTTTTGACAGGGCACAGTTAGGGTAATAGAAGATGAAACTGGAGAGGCACTAACCTCCTTTTGGTTGAATGGAATTGTGTCCACTGGTTACTATGGCGATTCCTCGGTTTTCGAGTCTGGGTGTCCATTTCTCAATAATAGAACCAGAGTCATCCTGAGGTAAAACAAATGCAGCCCATTTAACTACCTCTGTGAGATCGACTAATTATTTGGTTTACCCATTCCATAACCCTGCAATTCATAACTAGAAAATGCCCACTTCATGTGAAAAAACATATGTCTGTTTTAAAACTGTACTTGTTTGTAGTGTAATGTTTTTCTTTGTTTTCTCAATTATATTTGTCTTGTTTTATAGATATAAAGGTAATGGTATCTTCCTAATAATTCAAAATGTTGGTTCAATCTATAGGGAAAGATCCAATATGGTCAAGGTTTGGTACTATGTGAGGGATGGAAAGCTTCATTCTCCAAGTTGTAAAAAAGAAGAAGAAAAAAAAAGTTTGAAAATAACCTCAATAGAAAGTAAACCTAAAATATTGCTTTATGAAGGATAAACAAATTAACAAAAGTACATCTGTGTTATCAGGGTGTGTGTCAATTAAGACACAGAACAGAAAGTACTGCGCCTATAAACAAACAGTCATCAACACAGGACATTGTACTGTTCTTCCAAGGTAAGCATAACTAACAATTAGTTGTACAATACAAAGAACATTAAGAACTGCTATCGTTAGGTATATTATGTGGAAAGCAGGCATAGATAAACATAAAAAAAATCACAACTTAAGAGCATTCTTAACATTAAAAAATCCCAAGTCAGCAAAGACTGTGCAAATAACTATTGTAGTTAACAGCTATTCCACTTTATCAGAAAAGCCAGTTGGCACTTGGCCAGTACTGGGTACAATGACTTGGATGAGACATTAAGCTACTCTGGGTACATTAAAGATCCTATTGTAACTTTCAATATGGAACTTCCCAAAATAATGATATTCTGTCTGTGACAAATCACATGGCCTCTAATGCTACCTTTAGAAGTGTTATACTTCATTAACCCCATTAAAGCTCTTTAAAATTATTCTGGCTGTAAATCATGATATGCCTGTTTTGTAGTAGGCAGCTACAGTGGAGCAGTGAGAATGCTGTAGGTCACTGGTTGTTCTGACACCTAATGAAGTCTGTTACTTTGGGAAACCTGAAGTACCAGTCTATGATGTAAAACAGGTTCAAAACACCTCACTTCTGTGTGAAATATTTAAGGAGCAGGAGTAAGATTGATTTGAAATTTCAATCAATCAATCAATCAATCATTCTTTATTTTTATATAGTGCCTTTGAAGAAAATTTGCCACAAAGTGATGAACAAGAAAAAATTAAATAAACATTCTTAAAGAAGAAATACAGTAATGAAAATACTTAAAAACAATACAAGCAAGTAATAAATACATCAGTATAAATAAGTAAATAAGTTAATAATTAAAGAGCAGTAAAAACAAGTGATAAAAATAAATATAATTTACAGGACTGTGAACACTCATAAAAGTAAGTTTTCAGTCTTATTTTAATAACAGCAACAGAGGGAGCCTCCCTCACAGGTGGTGGCAAGCCATTCCACAGTTTAGGGGCTCTGTGAGAGAATGCTCTGCCACCTGCATTTCTTTTCTGTATCCTTGGAATGTTAAGCAAAGCTGCACCCTGTGCTCTAAGAGGCCGACTAGGAGAATATGGAGTTAGGAGTTCTTTAAATATATGGGACCACGGTCATGGACAGCTTTATATGTCAGGAGCAGGATCTTAAAATCAATCCTGAAACGAACAGGAAGCCAGTGTAAATCTGCCAAAACAGGGGTGATATGTTCATATCTCTTGGTTCTTGTTAAAACTCTGGCTGCAGCATTTTGTACAAGTTGTAATCGTAAAATAGCACAGCTAGAAATACCAGAGAACAGCACATTACATCAGATTAGTCTCTCTGCATCAGATTGAGAGAAAACACATCTAAGTATAGAAATATTTCGTAAATTAAAAAAGGATAACTTAGTGACATTCCTGATGTGTTGCTCAAAGCAAAGATCTTGATCGAAAATAACGCCTATATTTCTCATTTCAGACTTCCAATTAGAGGGGAAGCCACTAAGAGATAGGTCAGATTTATGTTACTCCGGCAATTTAAGGGTCCCAAAAGCATTTTCTCAGTTTTATCAGAATTTAGCATAAAAAAATGTTTTGACATAAATGTTTTGCTGTTGGCCATACAACTAGTCAGTGCACCTACAGCTAAGTTGTCCCCTGGTTTAAGTGATAAATATAGCTGAGTGTCATCAGCGTAGCAATGGAAGTTTACCTCAAAACTTCAAGCAATATCCCCCAAGGACAACATATATAGTGAGACAAGAATAGGACCAAGAATGAAACCTTGAGAAACACCCCAAGTAACTGCGGACATAACGGAGGTGTCTTCCTCAATTCTGACAAACTGAAATCTATTTGACAAATAATAACGAAACCAAGACAGGACGTTCCCTGACAATCCCACTCGATTTTCAAGGGCAAATCAATTCAAATAGAGTGGCCAATGGTGTCAAACGCAGCACTTAAATCTTTCTCATTGATGTTGTATGCTACAAAAAATGTGTTAAGTTGATGAGTCACTGCTTTCTCTAAAACTTTGGATAGGAATGGGAGATCAGAAATTTGTTTGACATCTGTAAAAATGCCTTTGACTTCACTCTATAAACACCAACCAATATTTAAGAAAAAAAATATTTCACATTATATATGGAATATGGGGTTTATAGGCATGCATTACACAAAAAAGCAAAAAGGAATATGGACCATACCTTACTAGCATCATTGAAAATGGACAGTTCCATGTTCCCATGGAAATCTTGCTCGAGAACTGATTGGAGACATTCCTGCAACCAACTGGAAGCATTGTGGACTGGCAGTATAATGGACTGTGGAAAAGAAGGTCACAGTATGTGAACTCATTGCTCAGAGGATGCTCTGCCACACCAGCTTTAAACTGTATTAGCAATGCCTTTCTAGTTTCTCTTTAAAATGGACTGGTCGGATCATTACCCCTTAGGTACTACAGCAGCACGTTATCAAGAATAAACTGTTAGCCTTTAACGGCTTTGCTGTTGGCTGCCAGAAGAAATCCTTTTAGTTTCTATGGCGGTATCGTATTTGATTACATATAAAAATACTAAATTGCAATTCTCCCATATTCTCCTTTGGTCTGCAAAAAAATGTATCACATGACCGACCGACCTCCCCCATAGGTGTAAAAGTTTAATTAAAAAGAAAATGTCAATAAGATTAATAAATTGCTGATATAAGATGCATTACTTAATTAATTAAAAACTAAGTTTTCATGACCAGTACATTTTCAAAGAAACGAATTACAAAATGAGATGTGGAAACTGTACAGAAGACTCAAAAGGACATCAAGCGTACATCAAAGTGTTCATCTTAATGGGGAAAACTGCTTCTGTAAAGCGTATAGCAAACTAAGATGTACTATTTCCCGCAGTCTATTGACAGATATTGTTTTTTGTCATTGCAAAACCTACCCTGTAGCTACACAAATATCGTGCATTAATGTTCAACATAAATATATATATATATATATAAACACACCACGTCAATTTTGGAATGTCCTTCTCGACTACATCCTAGCGCTGTCCGGGGTTTCACGGTGCTTTCAGATGGAGCATTCTGCTCACAATATTGTCGCTTGGCAGGAATAGAGTCGTCTGTTGCTGCACCATAGTTCCTGTGCATTTTATTTTTCTTGTGTTTAAAAATATATATTTTAACAAATGTAAATAATTTAGAGCGTACAGTAGAGTAACTGCTTCGACTTTAGACAAACTAGCACATACTGATACATAAACAACGAGACTGCACTGAGCGTATTTTATAAATTAAATGCAGTATGCATGTAAAGTAAAGTATGTAGACTACAGTAATAAATCTAAATTGAATTATTGCAGATATTCTAAAAAGTACAATATTTCCCAAATACAAGCACATGCTTTTTTGGTTTTGTTTTTATTTACAAAAACATTCTATAAAATGTGATATTAGGAGTTGAATTTCTTCTGGAAAAAAAAAACAAAAACCTATATTACATACCGGACAGTGCAGAGAACTCAGACTCAATACAACTTTTTCAAAAAGCACGTTTATAATACCACTTTTTCAAGAGACACGTTACAGTGCACCACACTTCCGCAAAGCGTGCCCAGCGAGACGCTAAGTCCCGCCCCCGTGAGAAAACAATTGGTTTCTGTCGGAGTATATGACACTTGAGAGGGAGAATGTATTGTCAATCAGATCGTCGTGACGAAATTGTGCAGGGCTGCAAAATGGAACTTGAGTGATCTTGAGCTTACTGAAACCTCGTACTAAAGACAATCACTGTTTTTGTGATAAATCTTAGGAGCCTGAATATGTTAGAACGCACGCACCAATTATAGGTATATAGTATTAAAGCTGCATCGCTTCAAAATACATTTATGGGATAACTTATCTTTCTGTGTACAAACCAAACAGACTTGGTCCAGTACCGGCTGCAACTGCCGGAGCCCCTTTTTGCAAAATTGTGTTTTGTTTCACAAATAGCACTTACGAAGACTTTATGTTTTCAACATGGAATTCCGAGTCATCAAAGTTTTTAAATGTATAACACATATTTTAAAACTATTTGATCACGCCAACTTTAATACAGATTTTAAAAAAAATAAAAGACTAGCTAGCTTTTTGGATTTTTAAAGATGCATCGTGTTTTCACTATCTATCTATCTATCTATCTATCTATCTATCTATCTATTTAATGAAAGCACCCCTAATTTAAGATCTGTGTATTTGATAATGAATCCCAAGTAAAAGCCTGCAAGCTATTTTGATCATTTTGATAGTAGTACCTACTGTATTATCGCACTCCCCCAAGAAGGTCTGCAGCCTATAGACTAGTAAAGGCACCGCGTCAGAGAGGAGGCGTGGTTTAGGACAGAAAGTTGTTACTCAGCTGGAAAGCAAAGCCATGACGTTTGTCGAACTCGAGTAAAACTTTCTTTGCAACTTAGCACCGCTTCATTTTGAGTGAGTACGATGCTGAGAAAGCAGGGAATGGATTACTGCTAGCGCCACAGCCAGGGGTCCGAGCTATTAGGGACGTAGTTGTTGCTGCATTTAACATATTTGCAACATTTAAATTGCAATGTAGCGGTGAATAAAAATAAATAAATAAATAAATAAAGTTACTTGGGAATCCTAAATACAAATCGGCGTTGAAAGTCAGCAAGTGGAAGATAAAATGCTAACTCCGTTTCTAACCGATTTGATCGCAGTGTTGGTGCTGTGCCGAGTTGCGGCTTCGCAGTATTCCAGCGATCAGTGCAGTTGGAGAGGAAGGTAATGATGGTTTTATAAAAATAATAATTTTGACACGCTGATTTGTATTCGCTCATTGGTTTAGAATGGACAGATCTACTTAGATTGATGGTGTGCTCAATTCTGCTGCTGCTTATCACTGGATCCTGTGTAATGTAAAGTCTGAAATGTTGTGTTAAATTAAAAGCAATCATTTTATTAAAATAGGTGTCTAATTACACTCCTAATAAAGTTATAGAATAGGTGACTATAGTTGTGTGTAAAGTATTACAATGTATCTGTCTTTTCAAATCTGGAACGTGTTGGTTAACATTATATTACGGCATCTGATATTATTTGTATTTTATTTAGTTATTTCATATTGTTCTCTTATATTTAAGCGTTACTGTTTCAACTAACATATCGGTATCAACTTTCTTGTTTAATCACCTAAATAGTTGTCAATATGAATTAATTCAATTTCATTTAGGCACTATAAATAAATAAATAACACAGCTAAAGGCAAACGCTTGTAAGATTTTGTTTAAATGCTCTCAAGTGTATAAATGTGATAACAAAAACACACAATGCGTGCTGGAATTAAATAGTCTACTGCTTGTTTTAAATAGATTCTTATCGGGGCATATGGACGAGATTAGCAAATTGTCTGCGCATTAAAATACAATGCTAGTTTGGGCGTTTGAAGTCGGCTGTCTTGGTATCTGAAGGTGTGTAACACAAGACCCAAGTAACAGGTTTTAATCATGTGGCGCGGAGAAGGTTCGCATCCCGATTCACTGCAGCATTTTAAACAACACCTGCAAATCAACCGCCTTGTATCCGATTGTTTTTATACATTCTTTAGGAATAGTTCGCTGTATAACAAATTACTGGTTAGTCTGTTAAATTGACCTGCAGTTTACTTTACACCATGTCGTTTCTTTAGTTTAGTTTAACATAGTTGAAGGTAGTAGGTTGTGGTAATACTGTTTTGTGTAGTGTTTAAATATCCTCTAACTTTTACAATGTTATATTCACTACAGTTATACTACGTGTTGCTTTAGGTTTTGTTTTTAGATGTCTTTCGTTAAAAGAACGCAGTATAGCAATGCGTACTCTAGAACAAAAACTACGTCGTAATTTCCCTAAAACGCTATTGCTAAATTTCTGAAATAGACACTCTGAATGATGGTCTGTATTCAGGGCATTGTAAAAGACTGACCGTTGAGTCATCATACTTGAATTTCCACGTCAAGTGTAGAAAGGGCAGCAGCACCGCTTGGTGTAATCACCATCTAGCGGGGTGAAGGGGTAATTCAATTTCCATGCTTACTTAATTAAGAACATATTCGCCTTAAAGGCATCCAAACAGTTTAATTACTTAGAATTTATTCGTTTGTTAAATGCACGTAGCGTCTTACGAAAAGAATTAGCGCACACCCAACCATCACATCGGAGTAATTTGCACTAGTTCGGTTTGGGATGGACTTTAGATGCGATTAATGTTAAAACAGCAGATGTACTTTGATTTGAAGTAAAAACATAAATCTTTTGGCCATTCGCATTTTTACTTGCGGGTTTCTTAAGTATTGTACATAAATCATATTTTAAAGACACAATTAAGAAACAAAATTTTTGAAATCCCTGTACGTTTTGTGTACAAACCGAACACAAATAGCTTGGAAATTCAGCATAAATTAGATAAATTAGATTATTTCATGTTTTGTTGATTTTAATAGTACTGTCTGTTTTAAATAAGCAACCAATACGCTTGGAAAACCGAAATAGTCCTGTTTAAATGTAATCCAAAGTGAACATTTGCTCTTGTTTCCTTTCTATAAAAAAGAACTTGAGGATGTAAACGAACTGGACTGTCAACGATGAAGTAAACCAGTTAAATATATATTTTTATGACAGTAGAACTGACTGCCCAACTTACCTCTGGCAAGTTTCCAAAAAATAATGTCTTGGCTCAAGCAAAGTGATGATCACATTTTGGTTGAAGCAAGGCTCTTCCAGAAATGTAGTACGTGCATGTCTCTTGGCTGTATTCATGTGATGCAGTCATGCAATGAGTGGGAGAGGGTATCCTGTGTGAGACATTAGCTTCATAAACTCTCTTCTTTTTTTCTTAAACTGGCAAGTGCAATACAGTGGAACTCCAAGGCTGCTTATTAACCTGAAGCTACATTTCAAAAGGATTTGGTTTAGGATTGGTAGTGAAGTACTATTTCAGGAACCCAAGTGCATTTTAAAAGAGTGAATCATCAGGGAGCTTTGCTGTGCTGCATTATATAATAGCGGAGTTCAGTTCACTGTAGTAGTCAGCAAGCATGTCGCAAACAATCTCCTGGCTGAAAATCACAATTCCTAACAGAACAATCTGTACTATCTGTAATGGCTATGGGAATGATAATATAATAATGTGTTTTACTTTGAGTAACCAGTCATTCTGGGCTTTTTTTAACCACCAGTTCTGCATTTGTACAGGTGTGTGTGTGCGGTGTGTGTAACTTCAGGGTCTGAAAAGAAAAGAAAATGCAGAGGAATGTTTAATGCCACCTGTAGTGTCCACTAGGTGGTGCTTTTATTGTCTGTACACTGATGCAGGTAGACTACCACTGCCAGATAGATATAATATACACATTTCTTCCTTTTATATATTTAAAGTAGGATTCTGCAATAATGAGACTAAATTGTCATTTAAAAGCATAAGCTGCATGTGGGAGTCTGGTATGTGTCTGGTACTTTCCTGATGATCCTCATGCTATACCTGTTTACTACCAATGTTCCTGTTCTTTCTTTCAGTGGGCTGACACACGAATCGCACACGAGGGACGTGGAGCAAGTCTACCTCCGCTGTTCAGAAGGGAACTTGGAGTGGCTCTACCCAATGGGAGCCTTAATCGTCAACCTGAGACCCAACACCCTAACAGCGGCCTACAAGTACTTGACTGTGTGCATCAAGCCATTGAAGGACTCCAAAGGAGCTAATATTTATTTAGAAAAATCTGGGGACCTGAAGTTATTAATCCGGGAGCAGGACCATAGCCCTAACCAGGTTTATTGCTACGGGATAGACGAGGGCTCCCTGTTTATAGAGGCAACCCTACAGCAAGACATTAGCAGGAAGATTACTGCCTTCCAGTATGAACTAGTGAACCAGAGGCCTGGATCTGATTTGCACACTCTTTCTGGTGAGTAGCTGATTTTACTAATTGTGTTCTTGAACACTTGTGCCTGACATGGTGTGAAACAGGCTTCAACGGGTGGGTGGAAGATTGTGTTACTACAGCTGTCAACAAAGTGCAGTGCACAGAAGGCCTTAACTGGGAGAAACAGGCAGCAAGGAATTCTACTTTAGTGCATATGTATTGTAATATAACTAGCAGATATTTTGTGTGCCATACGCACATGTTTTCTTTAAGCACTAATTTAAGTGTCTTTGTTTTGCTTAAAGGACCACTGGGATTCAGTCTCCGTCCCTGGTTCCTGGATGTCCTTTAGTTCTTCAGTTAAACACACAAACGACTAATGTAATCCATACAATTTAATAAGGTAACACATTGAGACTGCCTTCCAGTGAAACAAAAGTGGTCTCTGTTATGTAGCTTCCTAGCTGTGGAGAACTGCCTGCAAGCAAACAGAAACAAATCTATTTTTGAATGAAGTCATTTGTTGGTTTCTTCATTGTCAACTGTGGGGTGTGGGGTGTATCTGCCTGCTGTCTATTCAGGTGCAGTGGAGGGCTAAGCTGAGTGACACTCTTTAAACAAAGTCCGGAAGTTGGTAAAAAAAAAGTTGCCAAGGGTAGCTCGGAGGCTATTGTGATGATCGATTCTTGTTATAAATTACTTGTTTGCCCTGCTGAAAAAAAAAGCTGTTTGGGGGTAAAAATACTCAATTGCAATTTCAGGAGCTTGTGTGTGTGTGTGTTTTTGTTGTTGGGTTAATGCAGAGGTTATTTTCAAAGATGGAGAAAAAAGGTGAATTTTTCTTCAAAAACATTATATGGATAAACAATACTAACCAGTATTTTCACACACCCCAACACCGAATTAAAATCCCCCTATTGTGAATAATGAGTGTTCTAGTGACCCTGTTCCCTTAGAATCTGTATATAGTTTTATAGCATCAAGTCCTAACTGTCTCCCTTTGTGAAGCTGTCACTTAATTGCAGGTTTTCAACACTTGTCTTCCATTGGGCAATGTCTATAATGCCCTTCAGCACCCCATTTGTAGTTTGACCACAGGTAGTACTTAATTTAGTAGATTGTATGTGTATTCTGGGATGTACATACACTACAGACTACTACTCTGAGGTCCCCGGTTCAAATCCTACCTCAGCCACTGACTCATTGTGTGACCCTGAGCAAGTCACTTAACCTCCTTGTGCTCCGTCTTTCGAGTGAGACGTAGTTGTAAGTGACTCTGCACCTGATGCATAGTTCACACACCCTAGTCTTTGTAAGTCGCCTTGGATAAAGGCGTCTGCTAAATAAACAAATAATAATAATAATAATAATAATAATAATAATAATAATAATAATGTCTATAAACTGAAATCTATGTATCCCTTTTTACAAGTCCTGTAACTGCAGGCCTATTACCAGGGTGCTGTAAAAGAGTGACAAGAGGGTACCTTTCCAAAAGCATAGGAAAGTCGCTCTTGTGGTAAACAGTTTCAGTTTCCTGTTTTGGTACCCCAGTGTATTTGTTTTGCTAAGGCAAACGGGGATAAAGAAATTAACTAAGCTAATGTATGCAGGCTTCCATTTAAGGTACAGTAATATATCACAAAGAAATCGTGTTTTATCTTGATTGCTTCTTCAGATAGTGCTTCAAACGTATTAAACCCTAAGGAAAGTTACTAGTCAGATATTTTTTTTTTACCGATAAGAGAGACATTTGGAATGTTGTGGAGCTGTGTGAATGTTTTTCTGGATAAACTCCAAGACTGTGTCTTTGAAAAGCAACAGTTGAGTGAATGTGTCCTTCACAGTGGTAACTCTGAGTCGCACAGCAGTTTGTATTCAGTGTCTGTGTGTTCCATTCCCCTCTGACGTTGTCCCAGCTGTTGGTGTCAAGTGCCTGCCTGACGAGGGGATAGACACAGGTGGCTCTTTTGAGATGCAGGTTTTGCTGCTTTAGAGCTTTTCATCGTTCTGTCTGATTTCCTAATTGTTTTCCATCAGGCTTGTATGAAACTTAATGCAATGCACATGCTTTGGAACTAATCCAAGGAATTATTCCTTTCGATAAGGATATATTTTACATAGCTTTGTAGGTCTTATCTTGTATCTGTGTGCCACTTTGACGTGTGTTACTTAGATTACTACCACCAATTTTGAAAATGGACTTTAAGTACATTCAGTAAAGTGTTTTTTTTTTTTTGTTTTTTTTTTTGTACCTAGAGGCCAAATACCTGGGTGCTAACTGACATTAAATAACTTACATTATTTAATGTCTGCTTTGTGACAGATACAGCTTCAAAGACCAGGGTTTAATTCCATACTTGGGCAAAGCAAAATACCTATTGTACCTATTATTTTAAAAGCATGATAATATTTGCTACAGCTGGTTCCCTAACTTTGGTCCTGTCTCATGTCACTCCTCTAGACAGAGGTGTTCTGAAATCCTTCCTTCATTTGAAGTGGCCTTTAACTAGTGTCTCGTTCCCTCCCTGTCTCATGCCCAAATTGGTCCTAACTTCGCCCCAGGCTCACAGCTGTGTGTCTAGGCCCCCTTTGATGTCCACATCTTTTGTTCTCCCCGTGCTCTTCTCAAACAGCCGAGGTGGAGATGGAGTCGTAACCGTAAAGAAACAGTGATAGAAGAACAGAGGAGAGGTCTCGGGGCACAATTTCATTTCTGAACCAAGCTAATCCTGAATGTGCTGATCTAGTTTTCGTCCCACCGGGCCGTCGGAACTTATAAAGCATAAGGGGTGGCCCCAGCTTCGGCTCCGAGCTGACCTTGTAGTTCTGCTGAGGGTAACGTCTTTGTGTGCAGACACTTTATTCCAGTAGAATTCCTCAGCTCTCTTTAGCTCTGCCCCCAGGAGTTGGTTAATCCTTCTACAGTACTAACCCCCTAACCCTTCCCTACTCTCCCTAGAAATTGCTTATCTTGCTAAATCTATGAACCATGCTTTGGGGACAATTGCTGGTTTGTTTGTGGTGGGAAAGCAGCAGTCTTGATTGTCAAACTTAGTAATATCTCTGGTTGCTCCAATTAGGGGTGTCTGTACAGCAACTCCTGCTTTGAAAGACTTTTGAAAGACATAACTTCCTGGTACTGATGTATTTCCTTCAATCCAAGTTGCCTTTTCTGACAACAGTTTTTAAACTAGACTGAGCTGAGTTTGGCAACTCATCATCACGGTTTAGGCAAAGACAGAACAAAATGTTTCTTTTTTGTAACGGTAACCATTGAACCAAGCCATTAGAGTCAATTGTATTTTCAAAGGCAAATGCCATTTAATTACAAAAGGGTCATTCCACAACAGCGTAAAAACATGGCAGACAAAAAAAATGCCATGGAATGACACTACTTAATGGCAAACACATGTTCCTGGATTGCACTTAGATTTTTATATTAACCCTTTGTAATGGTATATGTTGGCTAATTTTCTTTATCAAAATCCCAATGTGTGATTTGTACAACATTAAAAGCCAATGGTAGGGCTGACTGACATTTCTCTATTTGTAGTGTTACATTTTATACCATAAATACTAATGCCAAGCTGGCCTCCTTCCATATACTACTAGTTAACATCAGTTTAAATATAATGAGTGAAAAGCAGTGCTTCATTCTTAATACCACTTTGCTGTAGGTGTGAATGGGGTAACAAAGTAAAGGAAGCTGCATAATATATGCATAGCTGGTAATAAGAGCTTAGAAGTGACAGTACAGTTGTTAGTATCCCTTTCAGAGGATTATCAAGTGTGCTGTTGTAAGGCAGCCCTTTGATCCCTAAGTGTGAGGATCGGGGGATGCTTGAGGTGCATGAGTTATCGGGAAAAATGGAAAATTCTGCTTTTTTAAATACCATCATTTTTTGTGTTTTCTGAATAGTTTTTTTTTTTTCAGTGCAGTGATTTGGCCTCCGTATATTTATTTATTTTTATTTATTTGCACTCATTTTTATGAAAGAAGAGAAATAAATATTTTGGAACTAATAAAAACAGTTACAATAAAAGACAAATAACAATTAATTTTTTTCTAGTTTCAGAACATAAGGATGATCCTTTCAGATAAATGTGGTCCTTGCTTCAAAGTGGATGGTTTGTGCGTTTGGTATTGCGACATTTTGAGATCAACAAAGTTGTTGAGCAGTAATTATTGCCCCCCCCACCCCCACCCCCACCCCCCCTTCATTTTAACTGGATTAAAGACTGTGTGTGCATAAGGCTGCAGTATACTTGGAGCAATTGCGTGTGTGTCTTGCTCACTAAGCTGATTCTCGTAGGGCTAATTGAATTTGGCGTAGCAGGGATTTGGATGACTTATGTATGGTAACTAAACACATATAAAGACGTCCTTTTACTGACTGAAAGCATTTGTTTTTGAGTCGGGTACTGTGAAGGGTGACTCCTCGTCTCGAATGCCTGCTTCCTGTCACACTGTGTGGCTGAAATGTGCCACATCCCCCAAATCACATAAAAACCCCATCCACAGAACTGACAAGCAATGGAATAATAGAAACTGCCACACCGGTGCTGAATGCAAGTGTTGGAAAGGGGCTGGAAAGAGATCACCACTCTATCCGCCACTCTGTAGAATGCTGGCACCAAGTAGTCCTCCTTCAACACCCTTATACAGTCTGTAAACAGGCTGTCTGCTAACAAGTGTGGCCTATTGTGGGTGTTGTCGTCCTCTTGCTAGTAACGCTGAGTTCAGAGGGCAAATCGCTCAAAGCAGCTGGAACATAACTGCTGCTGCCCCACGGGGAATGATGTAATTGCATCCTAGTGTGGAGAGAGCAGAGGGGTTGAACGGGGCCAGCTTTCTGAACCACTGCTCACTGTGTGCAGTCAGCTGCTTCAGGTTACCTCAGGGTACTGCCGGCCCAGGTCTGTGGCAAGGAATTCCTGAATAGCCAGGCAGCAGACTCGGACAATGGTGGCTTTGTGAGGAGAACTGTCTGGGCCGCACTGTACAGGGGGCCCTCCGGGAGACTAATGCCTGCAGGTTGCCACAGTCTAGTAGCCCTCAGGGCAGTAATAAATAAACACACTGCAGACTGACAGGGCTGTGGGGAGTGAAGTACAGGGACAGATTTACCTGTGTTGGGGCACGAGAAGCTTATGTAGCCAGTGCCTTGTCTGATGGTCTCAAATTCACCCTGAATTCATTCGTTACTGAGGGCCTACTCTGGATGAGCTGGCTACTTGGACTCCTGTATTGTGCGCTGACTAGCTAAGCAGAGACCTTTCCAATTTCACAATATTAAAATATTTTAAAGAAGACACAGGAAACCAGACAGAGGTGCACTTAAAGCAAGCTGTAGTTTTGTCAAGTCAATAAACCCATAAACTGCCTTGTTTTGGTTAGACAGACCAACTCTCACAATCAGATGCCTGTAGACAGGGCCATCAGCTGTTCTTTTCAGGAGAAGGTTGATGTGTGATGTATGTTGGTTTAAGTGTGAGTTAGAGGTGAAGACAGTTTGGAAGGAATTGCAACTTTCACTTGCATTTTATAAAATGCAGCTAAATTATTAAGTGTTCCCAAACTAAAGGGTTAATGAATTATTTTCCAGTACGCATTATGCACTTTTCTGGAATGGAACAAGAAAAAAAGATCCTGTCAGAAGTCAAGTTTTCCTTTTGAAATGATTCAATAAAAATATTGATTTTTTTGTTTTGTTTTGTTTTTTTCCTCACCAGCTCCTTGTCGCCCATGCAGTGATACAGAGATTCTCTTGGCTGTCTGCACTAGTGATTTTGGTAAGAGACTTTCTATATTTTATATCCTATGGTCCCTGAAATATTGTAAGGAAAGTAATTTAGAAGGGTCTACAACTTTAAGACTTTAAGCTGTCTAGTCTTAAGTTCATTTCTAATGTGGCTGTCCTGAAGTGTAAAAGTAAATAAATGTGTTGTGGCTCTTGTTTTTATGGTCAGGTTACCCATCCCACTCCAGTTTAAGTAGAAAGGCTAGTCGGCAGGAAACAGGAAATTCACCAGAGCTACCGTAAACAAACGGTCACACCAATTAAATAGGGGGATGAAATGAATAGGGGCAGACCTTCCGAGATCGTAATTAGTTCATTTTTCACCACTTGGTGAGAATGGACTTAGCAACAGTGATAACAGGAACACAAGTTCAAAGGTTTCCCATGGCAAATTACATGCTATTTTCCCCTTGATGTCTTAAGTAGACAGCTAGCAAAAGGGACAGAGGGACAGTTTTCAATAGGGTCTTCATATAAAGAGAAGGTTTAAAAAACATTACTGGTCTGGACCTACATTGGCTCATTTGGAAAACTGCTGCAAAGGCTTATTGAATTCTCAGAACTATTTTTTTCTTTTCTCTTAAGTCAGCTATTTTTCAGTATAGTGGCTTTGGGTCTGTGGTTTTGTTTTTTGTTGCTGGCTTACAATAAAGAAAAAGCCACAAAACCACTGAAGTATGTACTAGTAGCAGTCTTGAGATTAGTGCAAATGTGAATCCATTGACAATTAGGATCCTCGGTTCGTTAAGTGTTTTTTGTCTCCTCCTTGTTGTTTCTGTATTGGTGATTGAGAGTAGTAAGAACACAGTCTAGTTGTTCAGCTTTGCTTCTTTTGGATTCCTTCAGACCTTTGAATCTGGTCTCAGACAGTTCACAGCCCTTGACATACTGTGTTATATTCATATGAGTGAACAACCACCAATAAGCTTGAGTTTTGGAACCTGAAACACATACAGTACAGGGACACATACTTCTACTTTAAATGTATCCTCAAAAGGTCTATGTATAAAATTCCCAACATGCCTTCAATAAAGAGATAGATGAGACCCCATGTGTTTTTATAATGTGTATGGAAGCTCAGGAATTTGTTAGAACTGACATGCAAGGAGTCCTGCTGAATATTTTTTTTATAGATTTAAAAAGTAAATGTAGGTGAATATGACGGCTTTTTTTTTTTTGACAATTGCTTAATTTTTTTTCCTTTTAGCGGCAAGAGGCACCATCAGAGGCGTGACGCACGATTCGGAGCTGCGGGAGTCAACGATAGGGGTGTCTGTGAGCAAGCTGTACAGACAGAAGAGCAAAATCTTCCGTGCCGCAGGGAAGAGCCGACGCTGGCTGGGTCAGATCAGGACGCCACTGGAGTGCGGGGTCAACCCTGGAAACGGGGAATTTCTCTTCATGGGGAGCATGCACTTTGGGGAGGCCAGACTGGGCTGCGCCCCTCGTTTTAAAGACTTCCAAAGAATATACAAAGAGGCAAGGGACAAAGGACAAAACCCTTGTGAAATCGATACGGACTGAAGAGGTGAGGTGCGTGGTGTTGGAAGCTGTGTGGCGCTTTGGCTGAACTGAACCGGTTTCTGATTGGGCGTTACTGGAATCGGGGGCTGAAGAAACGCATCCGGCAGAAGGACAGAGCTAGCTGGGAGCTGGAGAAAAACTGATGAACAAAATGGCTGCTCCTTCGGAATGCCCTTACGCATTGCATAGCACAGTGTTACACTTATAAAGAAATGGCGGTACTAGCTCTTAAATGTTGCTAAGCAACAGGTTTGGACTGTTTTTAAAGCCAACTAAGTTTAAAACTTGGACCTCCTTAAACTCTAATGTCTTAAGACTTTTGAAATTACTGATGATGGATTTGTGAGGTCTTAATGAAATACGAATGTAGCATTTGCTTGTGTAAATTGTGTAAATTGAGGTTAATGTGAAAGAACATTGTAGGAGAAGTCCCATGTGCTTTGTAAAAAGCTTGATGTACAGTTTGAAGTTGTTTCTTATCACAGAAATGTATGAAGCTTAACCTGTTTTTGTTTCGTTGTTGTTTTTTTAAGGAGTGTGCAATTTCAACCTGTAATTTTTCTTCAGGCTAGTGAATTGTAAAGAAGGGTTTTTTCCAGAGAAATAAAGCTCCCTGGGTTGCACCCACCCATGTTCTTTGCCTCTATTTTTGTTTGTTTGTTTGATTGCTTTTGGCTATAAACTCTGAATTTCCACAATATTTAACCTTTGGTGCTGTGCGATTTATGGGACCCATCTGTATGTGCATACACTGGTTTAATATAACGATCCACTTTTGCCTTGTTTTAAAAACTCCCTCTGAACAGAGCTGTTGTTAAATATCTGCATTATAAATGCATTATTTTCAAATAAAAATACAGACTTTTTTCTGTTAAATTTTGCATAGTTTCAAAATATTACTGAATTTCTTATTGCCTCAAATACAAAAGTGCAATACATGTTGATAAAAAATACCAATTATTCAATATATTTTGAATTGCCTCTAAAGCTCTCAAAGGAGGGTAATACCTAGACTCCTCCTACCAACATGAACCTTTGTGATTAAGTTTGAAAGACTAACCACATTCTTATCACGAGTGAAACTCCCTGCAGGGTTGTTGCAGCAAACTACAATGCATTCGGCCACCACATCTGAGCTACTATAATTAAAATTATTGAAGAGATTCAGTTTAGATCAAAAATATCTAACAATATATTCTTAAAACACTGGCCTAGTTACATTCAGTGGTGTATGTGGCTAATGATATGGGAAACCAAAAAAACACAATACATCCCTAATAACGTAGCTCCCCATAACTTACAAGCTCCCAAGTGCCAAGGCTTTGATAACACTATTATTAATTATGTTTACGTTGAAAATGAATTAAATCCTATTGTGGCCTTTATAATAACACATACCCCATTATAAAGCAGTGCATGCTTGGCTCCCTCTAACAGTGTTGTCATGTGGGTGGAATGTATTAACTATCCACACAATCTATAACGTATTCACTGTGTGTCAAAAACAGTTTAATCTTAGAGACAGTGGGCACATTTTTTTACTCCTTATATGAATAAGGGTACATATTATTCAATACAATAGGGCCTTGTAAGAATTCTAAAAGTAGGGTATCTAAAACAAAAAGTCTGGTTCAAGATTACTTACCTTTTTTTTTTTTTTTAAATTCAAAATGGATGCCAAACGGTTTCTTATTTAAAACAAACAAAAACTAAAGACGAATATTCTTTACTGAAAATATTTGAATCCACTTATATTGCTATTTTGGAGAGGTTTCAAAATATATAAAAAATGAAGCAAGCTGAACAAAACATTTTTAAGGAGGCTGTGTGGGCCGGTGGTTAAAGAAAAGGGCTTGTAACCAGGAGGTCCCAGGTTCAAATCCCACCTCAGCCACTGACTCATTGTGTGACCCTCAGCAAGTCACTTAACCTCCCTGTGCTCCGTCTTTCGGGTAATACGTAATTGTAAGTGACTCTGCACCTGATGCATAGTTCACACACCCTAGTCTTTGTAAGTCGCCTTGGATAAAGGCGTCTGCTAAATAAATAAATAATAATAATAATAATAATAATGGGTAAAGTTGAATTGTATATCCCTAGTTACACGAGACAAACACAAGGGCAGTGGTTCCCAACTCTGGCCCTTGGGATCCATTCTAATCCAGATTTATTCCAACCAGGTGCTAAATTAGTAACCAGGCCCACTGGGGTTTCAAGCAAGAGGCCTGTTTGCAATAGACTCGGCCTGTGCCAGAGAAGAGGTTCAGACTGACAAGAAACAGCATAAACAACAAATATCAGATAATTTTAACAGTGATGAATCTAACTTAGATTAGAATGCAGGTCATTCTGCCCTTTACCCAAAGATAACAACATTCACTAGAGCATAAACAGTCTGCAGTGTTGTACAATCAGCTGTTTACTGAAGAGAAGGCATAACACTTTAAAAGCTGGAATTGGCCTGCTAAGTAACATGGACAGGCCTGTCATGTGTTTACAACACTCAGGGTGAATGATGGTCTGTATTATCTCATAAAACATCATGGAAAAAAAAAAAAAAAAAAAACATATTGTTGTTAATCTGAATGGAGCTTAAAATGATTTCTTATTAACATATGAATATGTCAATAACATATGCCCCTGCCATGTTTGAAATATCAGTAGCATTAAAAAGTAGCCATATAGGGGCTTCAACATATACCCAGATCCGATATTCTCCCATTAACTTGTGCTATGAATGTCCTGACCACGTTTCCTCACAATTGGGTTACATACTTTCCTATCACATGTGGGGATATAAGACCAAGACATATTGTTACAGGCTGCTTCCTCTAAAACAAAAGTCAGTTCAAACAATACTTGAAATTGTCATGAATATTGATGACACAGAGTAAACCTTTGTTCAATTAAAATAAACATATCTTTATTTAATTGTCTGCAATGGCATAATGACAGCGAAAGCACATTGAAACCAGCTTTAAGCCACCCTTTTTATCTGACTCCCTCCAGGATTTAAGGAATAAAAGACCAAAGAACTTTAATATATATATATATATATATATATATATATATCAAATCTCACTTCAAACGGTTGTTCTCCAGCTCATAGGAATGATCTTTGTTATTTGGGAGGGCAGAAATGAAGTGATGTAGATCTGCTTTATTCTCCTTTCAGTCTACAAGAACTAATACTGCCTTTAAACACCATTGATTAATCTGGAGAAATGGAGCCCCGACTGTGTTGAGAGCAGCTGTTTTCAGGCTCTCGGTTAATCACCGTTACCCTCAATCTCTCTCCTTCAGCACCTTATAATAAAAAAGATCTGATCTTATCACAAGTCAAAGGGTAGCAGCCAAGACAAACTGAATTCTCATTTTGTTTCAATTGCCAGTATCAAGCACTGCCTACACACCACTAAGAGAAAATTATAATCACAAAGCTTGTGCCTTATGTGATGACCATTCATCTTTTTTATACAAAAGAATAGCTCTATGAAAGTAGAAATAAAAAAGAATATAGATGTTAATTATTTCAAGATGAACATCCCACTATTGAGCTTTCCTGGGTGCTTTCATGGCTGTTTACTATGGTTTTAAAAATCCTGCACTAAACCTCTTTATGCAACCTCTGGATAAAGCTGTCTCCTAGGTAAATCATCTATAACTTCAATACTCTCAATCTGTGGGTAAAACTATTAAGAAACTCAGTCACATAAACCACATTTTTCTTCAATGTACATTTGCTGTCTAGTTTAAAATCACCCCTGTTTGCCAGAGTAGTTGGCAGTTTAACGTTAGAGAACAAATCTGAAACATTTGTGACCAACATGATGGATAAAGCAGCAGTTTAAGTGTATTGAAGGTAGTGGGGTGTTATCAAATAGGACTCCTCAAAGAGGGTAACAGTGCAGGTGGGCTCATTTAGTGTGTTTATTTCTGTTACAACATCTAAAAATTCAGGGAGTAGTAGTTTTTTTTTTTAATTGATGTTAAAGGCATTTGTATTGAGAGCCGCCACTGTTCAGACCATTAAATAGATCCCAGTGACTTTTGTAATAGGACATTGTGAAAAGTCGACTTGTTTAATGCCTAGGGACTGGTGGGGATAATTTTGTAGTTACTAATGTGGCTGAGCATACTGCGGCATACTGGCTTTGACAACTCAAAGATTGAGCTTGAATTAACTTTGCTCAATTCCTCTGCACCTACTCACCTGGCCTCATCACAGTCCCTACAGCTTAAAAAGTCACTCTTTAATATCCCGGATATTTTTCTTTGTTCAGAGTTAACATGAGCCCCGACTCCCTCACAGGTGTACAGAGTGACAGTAATGATAGCTACTAGCCATGATTCGGATACTTACACGTACATTATTACCGTCCCCTCGCCTAATCCTTTGTTTTGCACGTGTAGCTTTTCAAGTGGCTGAGCCTGATACTGTATTTGATACTTGAGAGAAGGATCTCCTTGATTCACAGACCCAGGGGCCTCCTGCCTGGCAGCCCCAGGTGCTGACTGATGCCCCTGTGCACTGCAATACTAGGAAGCTGCAGAACAGCTAGTTCAGCTGATTCAAAACCTCAGAACTTTCCACCGATCAGCCACTAACTTATATTCAGCTACTACCTTACATTAGTTGGCCACTGATACAGATAACAACTGAATTACTTTTTGGATCCAGCGGAAGTAAATCTATTTTGCAAATCTGTTCTGTTGCCAATGCTAGAAAGCTACAGTTTCATTTTTATGGTTTTGTCGTTACAATCAAAACAAGCCGAATCTATAGGCCTAGTGTTTAGATTAAAATAATATGTTATGTTATTACTTTATAATACTGCTACTGACAATACTGCGACAGTAGTAATTCCAACCCAAATAAGAAAAAATATATATGTAACTGTACTAGCTAACCGTAACATAATGTAGTAAACTAGTTGTTAATAGACAATAAACTGAAAATTAAGTGTGAACTGAAAAAAATTCTAAATGCATCTTACTGTACAATGTGGAGGGATACTGCATGTCTTTTGGTCACTCATAATTCATGGCATATAGAATAATGTCTGCTGTGGTTTCTAGTACTACATTGGTATTGCAATAGTATCCCAATGGTATTTTTCACTTTTCTGGAAAACAAAAAGACACAAGAGGCGTTTCATGTAAAACAATCCAGCTGTAATCGAACTGCTTTAAGATAGATGGCACAGAAGAAATGTAGTCTGTCAACCCAGTTTTGAATGAAAAAGACAGCTGGAGACGGAACACAGTAAGAACTATCAAAAAGAAAGATGTGGAACATGGATACATGATAGATAGACCCACTAACAGATAAAAACCCTGCTCTGGTGCGCTCCGTGACAGGAAGATTGATACTGAAGTCTGCACTGAATGATGCATTCCAGTGTGGAGAGTAAGGAGTTTATAAAAACAGTTTCCGTCCAAGTGCATAGCATTAATAGTATTGGTATAAGTCACTGTTGTTGGTGGAATGTAAAAAATGTTCTTGCGAAACGCGACGCCCTGAAGCAAATACAGAAACTCTCGTGCCTTTTGTTTTGTAAACCCCAAATATTTACATCTAAGAATAAAGTCATGCAGAAATTAATTTTAACAGCTACACTTTCCATTTTAATAACTCTTTCCAATCTTATTTATACTAGCTGTACCAGGAAAGAGTCACTGAAATACATTTTTGATAAGCTGCAAAGTTTTAAAATAGTTCTTGCTGATCACGTTCTTCAAGGCTATACTAAGAACAAATGGAAATCATTGGCGAATGGGGAAATCTTTTACATCTTATTATGCGTGATCCTTTAGGATTATCTATTGTTGTTTCTCATAGGATTCGATCATTATTTGCTTACTAACTATTCCAGAAAAAGACTGCATCTGAGTATCTGAAGTGAGGTGGAGAAAAATATTAGTGTTGCGCTGTGCACTGACGCCCATAGGTAAAGCATTGCACTACTGAAGCCTGTGCAACACTTTGAATCAATTAACATACTTTGTAGTGACCAATGAGTTTGCTTGTTTTAGTTCCTCAAGTTCTGTCTGGCTTCTAATATGGTTTACTGTACTTGTGAATTACTGTGCTTCAACATAATTGTTCTATATACTTTGTAAATTATATTTTCCTTTGCAGTTAGTGCAGTTAGTGCTACACGGCTGCAGGGGTTATTAAAAATATCATCTGATTCGTACAAAAGAAACAAAAAACAGTTTATAGTAAGCTCAGGATATCACAAGGTCTGAAGTAGGGTCCCTTAAGGTATGAAGAGGTTTCTGTTTTAAGATACTCAGGCCAAATGTGGCATATCTTGAAGACATTGAAAAATACTTATTTCTGTCACTTTTTAGTTCTTCTGAATTGTTCAGTATTTTTTTTTTTTTTTTTTGTACCTATGTATAATTGTTGGTCAAACTACAATCAAGTCTGCTGCAAGATTGTGGCACATTAAGCATATTAAGTACCATTTTCTTTCTAAAGCAAAGTTAAAAAAAAAAAAAAACAACAACAACTTAGCAGCATGATTTAGCATTGTGACAGTACAGTGTTTGTTTTCACTGCTGAAACACAATCATTTCCTTTGGGAACTAAATGGTAGACTAAAGCAAAATGCACTGTGGCTAATCTGGCCTTTTGTCTTCGTAAGTGTACTGCCTCCTTTAATCAGGACAAATATCAGCACTTAACACAGGACACAGCTTCCTAACAGGAAGCATCTAACGACCTGCCCTGTAGACAAGCACATGTAGCGGTGTGGCTTTACTGAGTGAACTTTAATCTACAACAGCAATTGCTAGAGCCATTACAGACATCACAGAGCTTTATCTTAGGATAAACAGCACCCTTTTAAATTGCAGCACTTGCACAAGATGTAACCTTTCAAACACTATACAATGGCCTACAGTTATATAAATTCTGTACTCTTATTGCACTATGTGATTGGTTTTTTTGCATTCAACATTTATGGTGTAATCATCCTGATTTATTTTCTCTAAATCTGACTTTACCTAGCTTTGAGCTGCTATGAGTCTGGAGAGCTAACACTGAACAGCCATCATAATTCCATTCAAATCATGTGCCACTGAAATTTTCCAGCTCTAGCACCACCTACTCTATGTATATACTGTATAGCCAGAGAGAGTTGGTAAAGGATGTTGTGCCCTATACAGGAAAATTATGTCTTTAAGTCATCTTTATTTTCAGCCCCGCAGTGGTGGAATGACCTTTCTACAGAAGTCAGGACTGCCCAGTCCCTGACCACCTTCCGGCGCCTTCTCAAGACTCACCTCTTCAGACAGCACTTGTAGAACTCCTCTTTTCCCTCTGGACACTATCACTCTTCCTTAAATGTGCTTTACTTTCTCTTATCTGCTCCCTATTTTACTGCATTTAATCCTGTACTTTAGAGTACTGTAATCTGTCAAGTGTTATTTAATCTGTAGTATTTTGTATTTAACTATATCCTGATGTAACTATTACTGACACTGTTATCTGCTCCGTTATTGAATCGTATTTTGTCATACTTGTACTTGCTAGAACCAAAGTCATTGTATTTTATCTTGCTGTTAATTGTATTAATACTTGTACTGTGATTCTTGAAATGTATTTTTGTTTATGACTGTAAGTCGCCCTGGATAAGGGCATCTGTTAAGAAATAAAAAATAATAATAATAATAATAATAATAATAATAATAATAATAATAATAATAATAATAATAATCTTTTCCATAGTTGGACCATGTTTGTTTAGTTCACTGAGGTTACACATGAGTGGGTGTTTACCTGTTTCTGAAGCTTCTGTTGGGCATGTAAACAAACTGGAATGCCAACAAGGTCTTGTGCTGATTAAAGTAGCGTGCACAGAATAAATGTAACATGATTGTTGTAGGACACTGCAGCTTTAAATATTATTATTTTCACGTGTTCCGCTACTATCCTCTATATTTTTTTTTATCACATTTTACAGTTGCATTTTTCATCACATAAGTCACACAATGTTTGGTCTGAATAAGTCCTGGTTGGGAGAAGTGATTTGTCCATCAGTTACTCAGACATTAAAATATGCAATAATTTGTGGAAAATTGTTCAGCGGAACGTAGATCTGTCAACACATGGCAGGGGCGTGGCAAATGTGTACCTGCTGAAATTGTGTGACCCAGTCTGACAAGTTAACAACTGGTAGCTATAAAGACTGTGAAATACAAACAGAGTTCTCATGGCAACCAAGCATGACTTCAATGCTTCTATTAAATGGGTCTGAATTACAGGAACTACAGGCCAAGACTGCCAGGCAGCAGTGGAGTTAGAACAGTTATATATATATTGTGGTAAGGTGTGGGATAAAGTCCTGGATGGGCGATATGTCAGAAAGCAAATTCTGCGAACCCCCTATCCCTTATGAAATATGTATGTGGTTATGGGTTACAAGGAAATGTAGTCCACATCATGGTTTTAATGATGGACAGTCATAAAACTACATTTCCCAAGATGCACTGGGCTGCAGGTCAGGTGCTGCTCAACAATCAGAGTATTATTATTATTATTATTATTATTATTTATTTCTTAGCAGATGCCCTTATCCAGGGCAACTTACAATTGTTACAAGATATCACATTATTTTTACATACAATTACCCATTTATACAGTTGGGTTTTTACTGGAGCAATCTAGGTAAAGTACCTTGCTCAAGGGTACAGCAGCAATGTTCCCCACCTGGGATTGAACCCACGACCCTCCGATCAAAAGTCCAGAGCTCTAACCACTACTCCACACTGCTACCCTAATGGTATAATGCTTAGCACCTGCAGCTTGTTATCTGTGTGAATATATAAGGCAGTCTCTAGGCTCATTCTGGTTGGGGAGTTTGAGGAGTGAGACCTGTGAATTGTGAATTGTGAATTGTGAATTGTGAATTGTGAGTTGTGAGTTGTGAGTTGTGAGTTGTGAGTTGTGAGTTGTGTGTTGTGAGTGAACTAGTTTGTGGCTGAAGACGAATTATGCTTGTATGAAAACCTCCTTTATGTCTCTGTATCTGCGTGTGACCTTGACAACGAACTGTACCACCTTAAAAATTAAACTGTTACAGGTATTTCCCTGTTGAACAAAACCTTCTGTGTTTTGAGTATTTCTCCCCTACAACATTGTGTTGAAGGCCCCGAAAGTAGCAAAGCTACCCGACTTTACATATGTACTATATAAAACAAAATAAAATGACCTGCACCCATAATGGAATTCGATGCTCCAATCTTCTTCAAAACAGTTCAATGAAATCAGACTGATCACACATCTTGTACTAATTTAAATATGATATCATGTGAACTTTATAAGCATTTACTATGGTTAATCTGCGCTATTGTAACTTTTTTTCAACATTCATGCAATGTATTTGGTTTGCTTTAGCTTGCATGTTATACAATACTATATCGTGCTTTACCATGTTTGTCTGTGCTATACCATGCCTTCACTATGCTTTTATGCAACACTACAAATGTTTAAATTGTACCCTTTGGCTGGCCCATACAGAGTAAGGTTGGCCCCACTGAGCTACAGTACATATCAGTGCTGTCTAAAAACTTCTTTGGTGGGTTCCCTTTCAAGCAAGGTCGCTTAGTTTCAGTGATTTAAATCCGAAAATGGTATTGCAGCATTGTACAATGGTTTGTTCTCGAGTTGCTTTTAAATAGCATCTCGTAGTATAATGAGTTGGCAAACCTACAACTTAAGTTTGGCAGCGGAAGTAGTTAGGCTTTACAAGATCTCTGGTTGAAAATATGCAATCCCAAAAAGTGGCAAATTTTGTTAAGCATTGCTTAGAAAGGTTTTTTTTTTAAATAGGCCTCTGTGAAATAGTATAAGTACCTATTAAAGGTATAAAAAAAACTATATTAAAGCATTGTAGGTGGATTACTTACAGGTTTCCTTCTCTTCAGCGCTGTACTGAAAAAGTCCTGCTAGCACATGTGCTTATTTCAAATATAGATGCACCCACTACACAGAAGCACATAAGCCTATTTGCACCATTATGTGGTACAGTATTGTTACCAGAATAAGGTCTTTCAAAGCATGTAAATGCATTTGAATTATTGGTAGAGATTTCATAAGTTATTATTTGCAAGGAACAATAAAAAAAGCTAAGTATTGACTCTGTTTCACATTGGAAACTGAGATTGCTTATGGTTGCAGCTCTCTTGACTGAAGCGCTTGTGGCCGTGGCAGGCCGCATCCATGCAGAGCAGTGACATTTGAACTTCTTTGTGGAATGAGAGGAATTTGTTGACTCAAGAAACCACTTATGAAGCCTTTCCCCTCATTTAGGGAATCAGTGAAATATTGTGTGTCAGCACGTGGCGTGATATAGTGGAGCTCTCCTCAACACAAACACAATTATTCAAGAGAAATTCTTGCAGCCTTCATGAGTTTAGTATTCACTGTCCAATGAGAAAGGCGTTGTGCCTGCTCATTTTCTTTCAGCCTGTTTCCCTTGTAATGAGTTCAGTAACACTAAAGAAACTTCTTATAACCTATTTATCCTACCAACTGAATATAATAATCACTTTTTAAAAACGTCAATCACTTATTTTAAGTTTTACCTTATGGATGAAGGTTATGGCAGCTTACCATGGTAATATCACAATAATGGGTAGGTCAAGCAAAAGTAATAGTGAAAGAAGAGCCAAGCATGAGTGTCAAACCATGGCGAGGATAAATATATCTTCAGAATTGTGTATTGTAGCATAAAGGTACAGAAGGACAAGCTTATTTTCAGCTGGTTTATATGTAACTTGAATCGGGGAAAGTTGCTATACAGTACTTAACCAGTGAAAACTGGAAAGCATTAAATAGTCACTAGTTTTGTTCCTGTTTAGTTTCAAACTGTTTTAGTTTTGTAACTGGTAGGGGTGCCCAACAAATCATTTTCTGCTCCATGGGTCTTAGAAAATCTTGATCAAATACATCTCAGGACTGTATTCTGTTGCAGGGTTAGAAGCATTTTGACAGTATATTTGTTTATTGTTGATACACTTATATACATGGGATGTCTCTCAAATTACCTATTCAAGTATTATCCACATCTCTGACATGTATTCTGCAAACCATAATACTCTATCTCAGTTTCAGTCTCTGTGATAAGGTGTTTCCATATCCAAGGCTGCACAATGATTTTCAGTTTCAAAAGTAACGAATCTGAACCATTCAGTAGAACATGCATCTTGGCCCCCCAATTTCCCTGAAGGATAGGGGCTGTAAACATTAAGGAATGGTCCCTACAGGACTCTAAACACCTTGTAGTCTTGGCTTGTCAAACCAGTGCCGTCCTGGCTGCCCATGGTAAAACTACACCTTAATGAACATTAGAGATCTAACAAAAGGGTTTGAACAAATCACTGAACCTATGCATAGTATAGAAAATACCGGTAGTCAGACACATTAGGGTGTGAACTGAAACATAATCAAAACAAGCTTAGGATTCGAAAACACACACTTCCACTGAGCAGGCAACTTGGCTGAGGGGCGGCTTCAACAAGATGATTTCATTCTGCAACACTGTCCTGTCTGCGCCTGTTTCATGACCCATTTCCAACCTCCCGGGGGACAATTGAGAAACATCTAATAAAGTGGATTGGGTTTTCCTGTGGAGAGCGAGGCACTCACACCAGCTGTGCGGCGGCAGAGTTGGAACAATTCTGATTGTTTCTCTTCCGCTTTCCTCCAATTGTAGCCACAACTGGGCTCAGGCTAAAGCAAAACGACTTCATACCATTCTCCTGCTATCAATTAAAAGCCTGTAAAAGTGCATTTATGAGGGTCAGTAAACAGCAGAACCTGGGCTTGTCCTAGTTTACAGAGACTATTAAGAGACCTGTATGTTGTAGGAGCTCTGTCATTAGACCAAGGAGGGCAAATTCTAACGTCTACTATGGTACACCTGCTCCCACAAAAGAAGACTGGAGTCAATAAGTCCTCCGATTAGTGGTGACTATTTTAGGATTGGCCAGTACAAAATACAGTGAAAAGTGCCCAGACTCTTAAACTGGTTGACCTTTCGCATTCTTCATGCTGTATAAATGATATACAACACAAAATACATACCATCAGCAGGACAACGTGTTACTACCAGAAACTAGCAAAACAAAGTGCATCTTCATGTGATTCTGTACAGATTCGGCTATGAAGAGCAAACAATCTTTAAGAGTATGTGTACTTAAATTGTTTTGTGTATTGTAACTGCTTTATGCTTTAAAGTGTTTCTATCAACTGATTAATCGATTAATAAAAATATCAAGATTAAAACCTGTACATTAACTAAAGCAGAAAACATCATTATAACAACATGGAACTCACTTTATCACAACTGTATTCACATTGTGGGGTTCATTGCATCTAGTACAGGGAAGTTGTTTGAAATTCCCCACACAGCTCAGGAGAACTGAAGGTTCAGTGGACATCCTCCAATCCCACGACCAAGCCAGCTTCCTCTTCTACCCCCAGGAACTTGAGACCAAATGTCAGGGAGCTACCGGCCTCTGGAGGACAAAGGTCAACCATGCAGGTGTCCGCCTGAGCTCACTGGGTGCCTGGCTGGTAGGGTCCACTGTAGCGTGATAAGGAGAAACAGTCCCTTCTGCTTTTGCCTCTCTAACCTACGAGAGCACCAGTGCTAATACAACGTTCCTTCTGGAACCCCCAGCAAAGACCGGCGACTTCGCACAGCCAGGACTAGAGCCTGCACTCCCCACAAGCGGCCATGCTTTTACCAGGTAAGCCACTCGGGGAACTTTTAGTGCTATGGCATATATTCAGTATTTTCATAGCAGTTTATTTGGAATTACCAGTTTGGTATACAAGATTATATACATATTATTTTCTCAGTGTAAGAAGGTATTTCTGCTTGAATATGAATATTGTATGAGGCATTTACTCTTTGCATGACGGTCCTTTGAAATGAAACAGCTCATTTACTGCAGTATAATCCCAAGAGCATATAACGCCAGCCTGGAAGCTGTGTGGACAGCCCAAAGTGAATGCATATCAATTATATGTGAAGTATTCCAAATCCTAGTGGTAATCTCCAAAGGACTTGGGCTTTTTTCTGAAGAAACTCCATTTACAGGAACACTTTGAAACTGTAAACTGAGACAAGAATAGGCCATCTCAAAAGGGAACCCTTATTCTCAGCGCATTGCAGTTTCTGGAGAGGAAGGTCACGTGGTGCTGTATCAGATGCCTTGGATCAACTTAAGAAAACAGCAGCTGATGCATTCCAACAGTAATCAGAGGGTTTAAGAACTCAAGGGCTGGCAGCGCTTATGCACAAGTCACTAGGATGAGAATTCATTTTTGATCCACAGGGGCACATATTGTAGAAGATCAAATATCACTTTCTCTAGGATAATTAAAGGGAGATCAATCTACAGCCTTGTACACTTCAAACATCATATATATATATATATATATATATATATATATATATATATATATATATATATATATACACACAGTATATACAGTATATATATATAGATGAAAATGTTTTTTTCTTTTTTTTAATTCATGCATTACCTTCAAATTTAATAAAAATGTGTTTATGAATACCTATATTTTTCTTTCTTCAATGCACATGAAAGGTTATGGGACCGTGACAACTCTGTAAGTACACCTAAATGTTGACCTGAACACTCCCTGCCTGCCATTCAGTCCTGGGTCTCTCAAGCAATTATATCAGTTGTGTGCTTGGTATATGGTGGGATAAACAACAAACTAATTTGATCTGTTTTGAGTCCAGATGAGGCATACGAGACTAGTGAATACTGTACTGTATGTGGGAACAGGCTGATTCCAACTTAGGCACACAAAGTCAGGGACTTGGGAGACATGCTGCCATGTTCCCTGAACAGAAGAAATGGTTTGTCTTCTGATTCAACCATATACAGAATATACAGTAGACACACCCATCAAAGGGCACTGATATTATATCAAGCAATAATATCAAGCAGACAAACTTGACCAAAAGCCCGACAGCCCAGAATACACTTTTGAACATGGTTGCTTGTATTTTGGGGGCTTCTATATTATAATAAAAATTCAATAAAAAAAGGAAATATAACTTCAGAAATAAATATTATATTAACTTTATTTCTGCATGGCATAACATTATGTTGGTATGTAATATTTTTAATTAGCCCGAACTAGACCAGAAGCGTGAATGGCAGATTAAAAAGAGTCTTTCTCAAAGCACAGAAAAGGCTCAAAGCTAAGTGAGTACAATGGAATCTGAAAAGAGCAATCACCATTGTTTGATCCTTTTACAAACTCTTCTTCTATGAGGTAACAAATGATCATATGGTGTCCAAGTAACATATTGCTATGAGCTGAACAAAGACACTGTGTTTGACTCAAACAACGGCAAGATAGCTAACAAATGGCTAACTATGTGATTTTTATTTACTCTTCCACACCAAAGCACCCTTTAACCCATGCCATGGCAACAGCTGACCACATCGCCATGGAAACTTGTTTCTTATGAGGTAATCTCCTTTTCCCTACTCACATCACTACAAAGAAAATTAATTTTGCGTTTGTTTTGCACAGGACCAAGGAACACAATGAGCTTAGGCCTACCTAGCAAAAGCCTGGGACTGCCACTGCCAAGGCTAAATTAAAGTCAGCTAAAGAATGGCAATACAATCCGGCCTGTACACACTTCCTGGCTGGGACCAAGCAGAGGAACCAACAATAGGCTGGTTTACATGTTGGTTTGTTTCACGTGAATGGACAATGTGCGTGAAACTTGGCAGGGAAATTGCGTGAAAATGTCCCAAAAAACAGTCTCAGTATTTTACAGTGAAAGTCTCCATTTCTTGGAAGATTCCAGGAAATGCTCATGCAATCAAGGCCCACTTACACATGTAAACACATGTAAACGTGAAAATGTTAATTAGCTTGTTCAAGTCCTTTCCTAAAGCTGCTATAAAAGTCACATGGGAATACATAAGTTACAATGGTCCAAAGGTGGCACCAGGGAAATTAAAGTTTTGTTTGCAGTATTTCCTTTATCAGATTGATGTTGCGATTACCCCACTTTTTTCTCTGTCTTCCCTAGAACTTTGCATAATGCTAATCATACACGGATCTAAATGTGTTTGTAAAGTATCATACAGATTGTATTTACCAAGTTTCTGTTTAAAACGATTATTAAAAATGTTTGATAAACTGCATCGTGGGCTTGTGAATTCAGGTGGTTACAGCTACTGCACAGTACTTCAGAATACACTTGCAAATGGCTTTCCAAACAACTGTCAAAACGTCTTTATTGTAAAGTACTGCCAAGTACAGTACTATGTTTAAATGTGTATAACTATACTCCAATGCAATTTCTCCTAGTTACTTATGTCTGAGCAAAACCTGGTCCATCCTCCACTTACGTCTGTTGAAGCGATGAAGAGACTAGGGTGTTAATATCCATAATGGAAGAGGATATGATGAGGCAGATTGATACAATGCACAACACGAACATTGTTTAACCCACTCCCAAAATAAAATGTGGTGTGGAATTTTCGCAACTTATTTCTTGGGAATCAACAATACTACTCAATATTCCAATTCTTTATTTAGCAGAAGCAGTCATACAAGTACAGCGCAAATGAGGATGCTATATTTGGTATAAAGAGATGCAAAATAAGCTAATGAAACAAAAATGTGATACAAAATAAAAGTACACAGGTTACAAAAATTAAGATAGCCGTGCATCTCTAATAGCAGGACCCTCTTCATATCGCTGTTGTGCAATTCTTGCTGGAGGCTGAGGTAGCTGTTCCTCTGCTTGCCTGAACACCTCCTTACGGTCCTGGCACAGATTCTGCAGGATACAGCAGGCTGTAATAATTTGGGGAACAAGCTTGTGGTTCACTTCAGTATGCTTCAGTAGTATCCGCCCCCTCCCTTGCAATAGCCCAAACGCCTGTTCAACCACCACTTGGATTTGGCCCAGTTTATTATTAATAAAGATTTACCCCCCCCAGATGATGTGTGAAAAGCAGAGTGGGTGACAACACTAAAACAAAGTACAGTATTAAAAAGCAGGCACTATATCAACAAATCAGATCTTTAATAACCATTTACATCACACACGATGACATGTGGATTCTCTCTTGTGAAACTGTTCTCTGCTCATGTAAACAGTATTTTTGGGACTTTCACGGTTAACAGCATGAGAATCTAAGTGGGTCGTCAGCATGGCTAATTTAAATCTGACCCTCTCCTTCATTTGCATAGCGCTCGGGGAAAAGTAGGCGTTCCAAAGGGAAATGAGAGGTTTTACATGTAAACACAAAAAGGCACCATGTCCACGTTTATTTCACGAGAAACAGATACTTTGTCATGAGACATTAAATCTGACAAACTGCTGCCTGACATTAAAAGCAGAGACTGGACAACAGCAATGCCCTAATTGTGAGATAGCTAAAGTTGAACCCGTGACGCATTGCATATTAATCGTTAAGCATTTTATTTCTCAGGCCTTGTCCATTCTGAGAGCCTTGACTGTGCCATTTTAATAATATGAATACATTCAGTCTTTTTGAACTGCAGTATGTTGGTAACACTTCACAGTAGTGGCTGCGTGTTCATATGAACTATTGTAGAATCAATGATAAATTGGTAATATGGTCTTTCACGTTGCTTTTCATAAAGATCCCCCATGCGTACTACATTTTGTTCCTTTTTTGTCTTCTAAAAATACTTAATCTAGGAATAGACAGCTGCTCTTATTTTAAGGGAGACGGGGGAAGGCACTCAGCCCTTGTTCGCTAGCACTAGACAGCATAATATCCCTGCAATGGCCTGCAGGCTTTTCACTTTTCTGTTTTTAGCTCCCTCTGACCCTGAAGTCAGGCTGTAAAGTGAGAGTGGCAAATACGGTGCCTATAGAAAGTCTACACCCCCTTGAACTTTTTTCATATTTTGTTGTGTCAGTGCCTCAGAGTTTCATGCATTTAAATGAGGATTTTTTCCACACACCATATTCCACACTGTTAAGGGGAAAACAGTTTTTATTGAGAAAAAGATTATATATTAAAAATACAAAACTGAAAGATCACAATTGGATAAGTCTCCACCCCCCTGAGTTAATACTTGGTGGAAGCACCTTTGGCAGCAATTACAGCTGTGAGTCTGTTGGGATAGGTCTCTACCAACTTTGTACACCTAGATTTGGCAATATTTGACCAATATTCTTCTTTACAAAACTGTTCAAGCTCTGTCAAGTTCCTTGGGGAGCATTGATGGACAGCAATCTTCAAGTAATGCCACAAATTCTCGATTGTATTTAGGTTGGGGCTCTGACTGGGCCACTCAAGGACATTTACCTTTTTGTTCCTACACTCCAGTGTAGCTTTGGCTGTGTGCTTTGGGTCGTTGTCATGCTGAAAGGTGAACTTCTGGCCCAGTTTCAGCTTTCTTGCAGAGGGCAACAGGTTTTCCTCAAGGACTTTTCTGTACTTTGCTCCATTCATTTTCCCTTTTATCCTGACAAGTGCCCCAGTCCCTGCCAATGAGAAACATCCCCATAACATGATGCTTTTTTTGCATACTTCAAGTTGGGCTTTCTTGAGTAATGGCTTCCTTCTTGCCACCCTACCATACAGGCCAGATTTGTGGAGTGCTTGGGATATTGTTGTTACATGCACACTTTGACCAGTTTTGGCCATAAAAGCCTGTAGCTCTTGCAAAGTTGCCATTGGCCTCTTGGTAGCCTCTCTGATCAGTCTCCTTCTTGCTCGGTCATCCAGTTTGGAGGGACGGCCTGATCTAGGCAGGGTCTTGGTGATGCCATACAAATTCCACTTCTTAATAATCTTCTTGACTGTGCTCCAAGGGATATTCAAGGCCTTTGATATTTTTTATACCCATCCCCTGATCTGTGCCTTTCAACAACTTTGTCCCGGAGTTCTTTTGAAAGCTCCTTGGTGCTCATGGTTGAGTCTTTGCTTTGAAATGCACTACCCAGCAGAGGGAACCTACAGGAACTGCTGAATTTATCCTGAAATCATGTGAATCATTACAATTTAACACAGGTGGAGACCACTTAACGTGGTGTGTGATTTTGAAGGCGATTGGCTACACCTGAGCTAATTTAGGATTGCTATTACAAGAGGGGTGGACACTTATCCAACCAAGCTATTTCAGTTTTTATTTTTAATTAATTTTCTACAAATTTCTAGAATATTTTTTTCACTTAGAAGTTGTGGGGTAGGATGTGTAGATCAATGAAAAAAAAACTATTTTAATGCATTTTAATTCCAGGCTATAAGGCAACAAAAGGTGAACATTTTGAAAGGGGGTGTAGACTTTCTATAGGCACTGTTGATGGCCAAAATAACTCACAAGCAGACTTGTCCACTTGAGCGCAAAGAGACTGATATAACCCATATGGGGGCTGCACTGTCAACTGACAGTGGACTTGCTTAAATATGCTGCACATGTTAACTTTTTTTACCTTTTTCTATTTACTATTCATGGACATACTGTATGGACATTATCTAGTCCCAAAGAGCCAACAATAAAATGTTGAACCCTTCATGCCTTATTAAAGGAAATGCAAGACTACCTGAAAGCAGGGCTTGCAAACAAGAACATTTTTTTATAAAAAATGTAGTCGTTGCCAATTATTTTTTTATTATTTTCTCCCAATTTGGAATGGCCAATTATTTTTAGGCTCAGCTCACCGCTACCACCTCTGCGCTGACTCGGGAGGGCGAAGACAAACACACGCTATCCTCCGAAGCGTGTGCCGTCAGCCGACTGCTTTTTTTCACACTGCGGACTCACCATACAGCCACCCAAGAGCTACAGCGGCAGAGGACAACACAGCTCTCAGGCAGCTTACAGGCAAGACTACAGGGGTCGCTGGTGCGCGGTGAGCCTAGGACACCCTGGCCGACCTAAGCCCTCCTCCCCGGGTGGCGCTCGGCCAATTGTGCACCGCCCCCTGGAAGCTCCCGTCCTCGGTCGGCAAAGGAATAGCCTGGACTCGAACTCGCGACATCCAGACTATAGGGCACATCCTGCACTCCTCACGGAGCGCCTTTACTGGATGTGAAATACAGCTTTCAAAACTGCACATTTGAGACCTAAGTAGTCAATGGAAGTGCAGGACATGTAAGATTTCTGGAATTATTTTGTTAGTGTAAGGTTTTAGGGTGATAAAAAATAGCCTTGTTTGAAAACCTCAAATTTGCACCCTGCAAAAGAGACTTTTAATCTCACTGATCTTTTCCTGTATAAAAAATGCAAGTAAATAAATAATCCTTCAGCAGGATGCAGCTGGCTGGCTACAGTGGCTGCATGAGCTGCCGTTTAACAGCAGTCAATCTTTTCACTCGGGGAGGTCGAGAAAGAGAAATTATTTGACTTACAGCACTCGCCACCTCAGAAGATCACGGCCATGCGCTTGGGTTTCGTTGCTGGGTGGCTTTCAACAGCTGCAGGGGGTGTGCACGAGGACTCACACACTTTTAATCTCAAACTGCCTTCCACAAATAAACATCTTCAACTGGAAAAGAAGGAGGGGGAAACTCTATGAATAAGTCTGTCTGGAAACTCTTATGAATAAGTATCAGGAATAACATTGGAAATTTGGTTTAATGTCCTTCACTTTGGCTGTCCGCCCTTAATAATCTTAAAAAGTGTCTGTAGACTCCCTTTTGGTGATCAAAACCATATAACCTATTATAACAGTTTCCTATTGTAAAAGTGTAATAACACACAGTGAAAGCATGGTAAAGCATAGGTAAGCATTGTAAAACCTGGAGATGTATGGTAAAGCATATTAAAAATCATGGCAAACTATGGTAAATGCATCCAAACATTGAAAGAAAGTGAACAGTGTAAGGTACACAAGGAAATGAGTGGCTGTTCAAATGGTTTCTTCTTAAAATACATTTGAGAGTGACTGAAGTATTACGAGGAAACTGAAAATCTGGATGACCAGATGCAGCCTGTCAGTAAATTTTGAACACTATTTCATGCATCTCATTGAAAACAAATATTTGTGGCATACAAATGCAGTGAAATTGTTATCCACATCATTATCTCAATGTTAAAACCACCCTGCACTGTACATGCCCACACTATTGCAACACATGTAAACACTAGCTGTACCTGCAATAATGACTTCTGTAAAAACTAACAATTCAGACCAAACCAAGACTTTTGTAACCAGTACCCCAAGGGTCTAAAATCAGTAGCTGTGTTTTGCTTTACTCACACCACCTTTTTATATAAGACTTGTTATATTTCTAACACATATTTCTGTCTATAGACATGTTGGGTGTGAGTACTACAATTCATTTCACTCATGCTTTAAATAGCTGCCAGTTGAAATAACATATATTACCAGAGTAAGACAGGGCTGGATTCCAGCAGTGTTCCCAGAGGTGAAATGTATTTGCATTCAATGCCAGATGAATGACTCAGTGTTGTCTAAGGTACTGGAGCTCATTCATTTACAGTTACCAGTTTATGTTGTTAGATAAAAACATGACCCAGAAACAGAACTTGATTTTCAGCGCACTTGCACACTTTTAATTGTACAAAGTATACACCAAGCTCTACTGAGCACTTACTATACATGAACAGGTCCCTGGCTGACTCGCAGGACGGCTGAGCCATTTACCTGACAGCAAAACAAAACACTCAGTTTCACACAGAAGCACAACAAAAGAAGGTTCACACAGTACCTTTTTGCAATACGAACGACACACAGTCAAGCTCTTCACACAGTAGAGTCCTCGAGCAGACTGACTGTTCTCCTTAAATATTGGCAGTTGGCTCTAATTTACAATAACGAGCCACCTGCCAAAACAATAAAACAATTAGCAAATAATAATACAATTAAACAATTAAACAATTAAACAAAAACAATTAGCTTGGCAGGGAGGCTTTTTACCCTGTCCCTGCTGCAAAACAAACATTTTTATACTTGCAGGGCCCCTGCCCTGTTACACATCCTCCCCCTTGTCTTTCCAAGACACCGGCCACACCAAGGCCACCTCCCCCTGTGGCAGAAATAGCTGCAGGGGTGACGTCAGACCAGGAAATGAAACCCAAAACACAAACAGTACGGGGCTAAACTGAGTCACTACGGCGCTCAGCTTTTTATTTAATAAACACAAATAAACAGTTTGAACAAAACACACAAAAGAAATGGGCACATTGGCCAAAACAAAATAACACAAACAATAATGATTTTTCTATAAAATGAGTACCTTGGTTCGCTTACTGGTAGCATTCGCTCTCGCTCTCAACTCCTTTACACTCTTCCCTCGCTCTGAGCCCAGAGCGGGTCTTTCTCCCTCTGGCATGGGAAACAGTGAGGCTTCTCCCTCTGGTGCTGGAGACAGCGAGGCTTCTCCCTCTGGGGCTGGAGACAGCGAGGTGTCTCCCTCTGGCGCGGGAGACAGCGGGGCTTCTCCCTCTGGCGCTCTTCATTTTATTTTGTACTGCACATAACAAACAACAATATACAAAACAATTAAAAACAAAGCATTAATATTGTACTGTTATCATATACACATGTATTGCACAATAACACAAAGCAAATTAAATATCTACTTGCTGAAGTGGTTTTTATTTTAGCCAACGAGGTGTTCACGCGTGGCAGCAATGCACTAACAAAAGTAACGTCAGCTCCCTAGCAACAAGCCTCCTATGTTGGGAATGGATTATTTCAATGCAGCGGGTTTGTGCATTTGAGAAAGGAGAGGCAGACTCATAAAATTAATTGGAGACTTAAGTTGATGAGAAGCGATTACCGTCCACTGTACGAATTATATAAAAAATGAGAAAAAGCAGGTTGTGTAGAGGATTTATAATGGACCCTGACGCCCCCCAATAAAATGAGGGAGTGGTTGTACAGTGAGCCTATTTGTTTTTCTATGGGTCTCTTGCTATTCGCAGCCCTCGATATATAGTGGATTTATATTGGACCCCGACACCTGGTCCGCAGTGGAATAAGAGAAGGCAACACAGGATGCAGATCAAAGCAGTTAAATTTTTTCCGCTATTTTTATTTAAACAGGAACGGCAGGCAAAAGGACGCTCTTTTTAGCAACAGGATAAGTAGCTCAGTTAGGCAGTGCCAACCACACAACACACAACACAACACAACCCCCAGTTGCTCGCAGGCAGCTGCTAAATAGAGATCGCCCCCGAGCCCTATTGGCTCACACACACAAGGGCACATTTACATACACCAATCGCTCAGACCCTCGGTCCCGCACAAGCAGCTGACTGGCAGAACCGAACACAAATCACAGTGCAGCCAACACAGACAACCTCTCTCATACAGCTGCACTGTGCACGTGACACCCTTAGCCAGCACGCCAGCACTGCCTAGACACGAAACACGTTTCTACTCACAGACTCACGCAGGGTGACACACAGAAACGATGGGGAAGACAGGACAGCACACGCACAGAAATACACTTATTTACAAGGGAAGAAATAGTCCTGGTCCCCCCCCTGCAAGTTATATATATACTTGATGAGTGACATTTTTTAAAGTGTACAACTTTACACAATCGTTTCTATGCTTCTATTTGCTATACTCAGCCCAACAATCTCCCAGCTGTTTCTGAAGCCAGGCATGTGCTGCCTGATAATTCGATCTAATTATCACTTGTTAGCTTGTGCTGGTAATGTCAGGAGCCTACACAGCCCATTTTTAACATGCTCCAAATTGCTGAAGAGGATGGGGCTCCATAGGTATACACATTCTCTCCAACAATTACACTCTGGAATCTCAAGAAGTTCAGTAACTTTCACCTGCTGCTCACTGAGAGCTCAGACGATAACCTCAGAATTAACTCCATGCAAGGCTCCTTTTCTTTTACTAACAGTCATTTTTAAGTCCATGCTTCTTTCAGCATATGGGATCATAATTATAAACAGCAAGATAAAACAACAACAACACATGGCTTTACTGTTTTTGGACAACCTGGCCCAATGGGTCTTTTCAGTTGATCTATATTTACAGATAGAAATACACTAAACTGCAGTGTTGGATGTTTAATTTTATTAACTTTGTTAATTGGTTTGTTAAACAGTGGCTGTATTTAGATCTGTCACCATTTAGATCCACACCCCAATATGCTGATTGCACCGTAAGGAAATACAATTTATTTACAATATAGTTTTCAATATATATATAATGTTTATATAAAAAATACATGGATGAAGGTTATATTTGCATCCTGAGCCATTTGAAAAAAAGCCATAATACGCAGTAGTGATGTCAAAATGGCATAATCGTCTAGAAGATTATACTTGACCTTTGACCCATATTTGAATCCTGTGCACCCCAACCACAAATTATATTTAAGATTCTTTAATACTGACTTCATTTACGTTATTATTATTTATTAAATTCACTTGCAATTTAGAATCTTAACACCCGTTTATTGTATTTTTTTATCACAGATAATATCCATGTATTTTAAAAAATAATAGATGGGCTTGTAGTTTACGACGTCACATAAACCCTAGATGGAATTATTTTCCTGTAACTCACTGAAGCCCATCTATTATTCTCTCTCTCTCTTTCTCTCTCTCTCTCCCTCTCTATACACTTTATATGTGTTTAGGGTGTCACAATATTTGTTTCAGGGAAGGAAACAAATATATACTACACATTGCATCAAGAAGCCATATATTTCAAATGTATGACTTATATATATATATATATATATATATATATATATATATATATATATATATATATATCTTAAAAAATGCCATATGCTCAACATGTGCAGAACACCAGTTGCATATTAGCCAAACGCTGTCCATACTTGACATATCAAAGCTACTTAAAGCTAACCTAATTGATCACACTGCAGGAATTATCTGTTTAAAGATATAAACGAGTCTACCTTGTAGATCTGACAAAATGAATGTATTCAGAACATTGTGAATTGTTTGAGCAATAATTTAACAAGATATATTTCACAAAATAAGCTCACTTGATTAATTAAGTGTGTCTGTGTATGGTGTTCCATGTGACATCTTAAGCTTCTTCAATTAGATTTCACCGTGAAAGAAAGGATTAGAAATGATAAAAAAACTTCTTTACTCTCCAAGGTTCAAAACTCTGCCAGAGCTCCTTATGCACCTCCTGACCAAGTAATCTTCAAACGAATGCCAATGGTTCAATAGAGTGGGCCATTAGTAATCCTGTACAGTACCACAGGAATGCCAGTGACCCATGGCAGTGCTTTATCAGTATCCTTCAAGCCTTATTATAGTGCTATCCTGGTTAATGAACTCCATAAACAAGCATGTCGGTGACATTTTATATACATTCATGACTGTATTTTCAAAATTTAAAATCATGATATCTGATAATACTCTAGGTTAAAGAAATAACTGGTTTGCAAGACAGGTTGTCCCACACTTCCTTGTGCATTTCAACACCTTATTTCCTTTAATTAGCCAAACAAGCTGCTTTTCAGCCTGTGCTTTCACCATAAAGACACTGCTGAAGTGAAATGACCTAGGAAGTGAAACAATAGTTGTACGGCAAACAAACTGAGAACTTACTTTAACCTAGTCTGATACAGGAGATCATGTTTTAAAATGAAAATGAATGTTTGTTTCTTACAAAACTGCACATTTGTAGACCTGTTAGCTACTCCCACTTTAAAAGGTGGTATAGTTTGTGCCGCCCAAATCAGATTTGGACTCCATACTGAACATCTTATAATAGAGTTGGCACATTATTGTTTGTGTGTGCTTTTGTGTTTGTTTGCGTGTATTACACTGAAATATTTTGAGCAACTTATATCATGACATTATTGAGCCTGCTTATTGGTTATTTTCAGTAGTATATTTGTACAAGTATATAATTTCTTAACCAAAAATAACACATTTAAGCAATACATTTAATACATATATTATAATGTGCAATTTGTCACTCACAACACCTTTTGAAGTCCTATAATGAATGAATTGTAAATTTAGATTTTTAAAATGTACCGGTGGCTGATACAAGAGTATTTTCCTATAAGTCTGTGCCCCTGAAACAAGCATTTCTCATACGCTCCAAATAAGACAAAAAAAAGCAACAATGTCAGACTCCTACTTATTCTGTTTGTTTATTATAATGAGTGTGTGCTACTGCTAGGCCACATAAAGCATCCATAGCAACCACAACAGCTGATCTCATCTTGTTTTTTTATGTTGGGCCTGCCAAGCTTTTTAATGAAACTAGCCTGAAATCGTGGCTATAGAAAATGCTGAGACACCCTGGCTACCTTGCTTGGAGCCTTTGCGATCTGACTGTATAAAAGATGTGAATGCAATGGCAGCACTCCACAACTCTGCAAATTGATGGGAAACTAGTAGTGACATGTCTGTGCCTTGCATAAACGGAAGGCACTGTGGGAAAACAATAGTGGCTCTGATGGGAGAAGAAGAGATTGGAATCAATAAGGAAGCTCGTTTGGGCCTCTGAATAGGCCCGTCGGAAATGTACAAAAGCACACACAAATATCAGACCAGAAGATGTTTGTATAGTGACTTGGGGAAAGGGGGATGAAGAGGGATAGGCTTGAAGGATAGGGCAAGACAGGGGTGATGAATGATGCATTCCAATCGGTCTGTAGGATAAAAGCTATTTATCAATGAATGACCCCTACTGACATGGCTGTCTGTTGGCAAGACATACCAGAACAAAAAATGTTTTTAATTTGGCTGAAGCAAAAGTTATAATAATATAAAAGTTATAATATACAGTGTGTCATTGATCTAAACAGTGGTGAACCTAAACTATGCTGTTGTTTAAATAAAGAAAAGGAACTTTGAGCAAACCAACATATCTAACAGTGCCTGAGTGTTTCTTAAGTGATTTTTATCTTTAAATGTAAGCAAAATTACAGCTTTGGTCAAAATTGTTGATGTCGGCCTATTTAAATGCTGCAGAATTGGAAAAACAGGACTAATGCCTCATTAACATACTGGCTTAATCTAATGACCGAGCATGTATCCCTCGAAAGACTCACTGCAAGACTTTGAGATAAAAACTCTGAATTTCATCTTGTCTGGGACCCTTTCTTTATATTGCTTGACCAAAAATATGATTGCCTTAAACACTCAGAATCATATCAATCTCCAGCTATTGCCTGCTATAGTGATCAATACTCAATGAAACATCTCTGCTCTGCTCTGTTAAGACCCAAATCAAGCCCTCTCTTCTTTAAACCCTTTCTTGTATCCCATTCTTGTATGCGTTTTCAAAAAAGATTGACAAAGGAACTTCACTGTGGAACATTTGTCATTTGTCTCTTTATAAGGCACACCCACTCGCAGAATGAATAGTATATACTAAATCTAGAGGATATGAAGCTTCTCTTCGGAATAGCACCCTGTGTTATCGAGGTGAGCTCTGTTCTTGAGTCACGTACAGTTTATCTTGAGCAGAAGCCTGTGTTTGGAAACCTAGCCAGAGAAGGCTGGTGGTACATATCTTAAGCAATGCAAACATTTGTAAACGTCACTCCACAGTAACTAGAGCCTATAGAACAACCAAAGCAACAAGAGCCATTGTTTTGTGGGGCGGAACACAAACTGTGCTGCGACAAGACAAGACTGACATTGCATACCAAATCAATGAAAGATACAAATCTTGTCTCAGTTGTGAAGCACTATAAATTCCTAAGCGACTGGAAACCTTGCCAGCAAAGAGCAGAACATTGCACCTCTGACCGAATTCTGATGATCCGATGTTACAGTATATAACACACAAAAAAAAGCATAGTTAGGCTGACACAGCAAAGTTCACGATGAGTGTCAAGTGCAATGGTAAGTGGACGTCAAATGGATTAAAATCCTGGTCAACTGTTTATACTGCGAAAGCTTTTACTAATGGGTTTTCTGTTTTGAAAGTTCAGAGTGATCAACATTGGCTGGAAGACCTTTTTTTGCAGATTATAGGTTAAAAAAAAAAGAAAGTTTGTACAATTTACAATGATTTATGACCAAAAATCCTTATGTGTTTTGGTTGTAAATTTCAAGAACTGCTTTTTTTCTGGAAAATTTCGGTCTACAGACCTATGAAAAGAGTTTTTTTTCTTAAAAGTAACTTAATCCATACATTGATTAACCATAAACTGTAATGTTGTTACAACCCACATTGCTGATTACTTATAATATTATCCTGCAGTACCACTATTACCGGTTTATTAAAGAACATTTTCATTTTTATTTAGTTTATAAATTATACAACAATGATAAGTTATGTAATTTATAGTAAAACATGGATTCTTCCATCATGGCTTGCCTACAGTGTTAGAAATTAACATATGTACCTGTTATTGTATGCAACTTCCAAAAAAAAAAGATGAAGAGGCTGCTTATATTATATCTGGTTTGGACTTATTTCAATGAAATGCTAATAAAAGACAAGACCTGAACTACCAAATAACAGAGCATACAGTATATACCTAAAGTAAGGGAGATTTCTCTATAATACTACAAGTAAATAGTGGTACAAGTAAATAGCTCAGTGGAATCACTAAAGAGAGATGCAGCCACTAGTGTTCTTCCAACCTAATAGGATTAGCTTTCCCATCTCTCCATAGGGCTCAGTTTCAACCCAGTTAGAAACTAATGCATCAAAAATGCCTGTGACAGAAATACAATGATTCTTGGTTGTAAATCTCCCTCCCGACCTGTGAGGGCGCTAAGCAGCGAGAACAGAGTTCTTTGGACTAGCTGGTCTGACAGTTCTTTCCCAGGGTCAGGAAGTCGGCCAATCTGGATGAAGGCGAGACTCTGTTGCAAGAACGCTTTGACCCGGAAGGTAAACGATGTGGCAGCCGCAGATAGGAGACGAGGTTGCACTCGTTTACCAAGGGGTCATGTGTGGAGTAGTGGTTAGGGCTCTGGACTCTTGACCGGAGGGTCATGGGTTCAATCCCAGGTGGGGACACTGCTGCTGTATCCTTGAGCAAGGTACTTTACCTAGATTGCTCCAGTAAAAACCCAACTGTATAATGGGTAATTGTATGTAAAAAATAATGTGATAACTTGTAACAATTGTAAGTCGCCCTGGATAAGGGCGTCTGCTAAGAAATAAATAATAATAATGTGCGACGGCATAAAAAGGGGACAGAGAATTGCAATCTGTTCCTTCGCTTTGGTTGCTAGAAATAACCTGGAAGGACCCATGCAGTATTGTGATAACATATCGTGAGTGTTTGTTTTGTCTTGTCTATAATTGTTGCTTGTTGTATATTAATAGACGGCTAACACGTTCCGGAGCTGTCGCCAAGGGCCAGCACAAAACCCAGAACAGCACTGCACAATTGTCACTGTTATAAACCTGTATCACCCACCATGAGTACTACTGCATGCACCGAGGACTGGTGACCGTGTTTGTACATTGTGGGAGGGATACTTGTGTTTATTATTTGGGACCCGTTATTATTTACCCCGTGCACTACACATTGCTGTGTATTGTCAGGGATCATTATTTGATCACCAGACCTGGATTGTATAAATAAAACTACTTTTCTAACTGGATTACAAATCTCTGTCTGTTCATTGCGCACTGCATTACTCCTGCACCTGTACACAATCAACCAGTTTGCCACAATGCCTTATTCATGCCACTGGTCGGTTGGTTGCAGAGAGACTGCTGGTGGGGTCCTTCAGAGAGCACTTTAAACAGCAAAGAACACAGTACAGTAATCCGTTGCATATCTGACTGTGGTGAGACCAAAGTAAGGGCGGATGTGTAAAAAGTCGGACAAATGAATTCTATTTTAAATACCATTATACACAGCTGTAACAATTACTATATTCACACAATTATTGTTTTGAGATATAGCTTCAATTAAAGAGCTCTCCTAAATCCCTTGTTTAGAAAGATACAGGGTATTAATGCTTGTGACAGAGTAGCTGTCTGCCATGTGGATGCGTGCATTCGCTGCTGAGTGACAGGCAGAAGATCGAGATGGAGGTTGAAGTTGATATGCCCCCCGCAGGTGAACAGGATTTATTTACATATCAACACATTGAACAGCTCACGTGACACTACCAGCAATGGTAGAACACAGAGCACATACAACACAATGTACGAAAACTTTGGTAGGATTGACAATATCTGAACTAATCTTCTCTGTTCAATAATAAACGTTGCTGAAGAGATTGATCATGGCGGATAAGCGATTAGGGCGGATATGTGATGGGTGGATACACGACGGATTACTGTATTTAAACAGATTACAGATTATTTTGGCGAATCGGCCCTCTATTCTAATTATTTTAATTATCAATGGCAAAGATATTATTGCTATTAAATTACTAAGACATGCAAAGTGCCTGTTTTCCAGCCGTTACATGACATTAAATCACGTGGCGTTTTGACCAATCAGGTTGCAGCATTTTCACCCAGAACCATGCTGTTAATAACAGCACTCAGACATTACTGCCATAAATTCCCTTTTCATAGTGGCTTTGCAAGCCAGACTGACAGTGGAAAAGAAATCATTCTGAATCAGATAAGAAAACAACAAAACCATTAACTACAACAACACAAAGGTACAAACAAATTAAAATATCTTGTTCTGATACATTTGCAGAAGGTAAAACAAACAAAAAATAATACAGTTGAGTTAATGAAATGCACGTTGGGTATTTTGTTATAAATCATCCTGTAATTATTGTGGGTGCTATTGAATAGTAGTCTTATCATCAAAACTTATGTACCATGTATAGCTTATAAATAAATACCAGCATTCACATAAAGAATTGGTGCAAATCACATGGTAGTTTAAAAAAGGCAAACATATACATATTAGTCCAAGGGAAAAAAATGTTTGATTAATTTCTTTCCAACAAGAATGTTTGAAATATAAAATTCCCCAAGGTCAATACAATGGGTATTTTTATAGAAGGAAATTAATTTGCTAGCTCGCTCTTTTGAATTGTCCTCCTCTTGTGCTCTCATCTCTATGGAAGTAATGAAGAGTAAGGAGTAACTAATCAATTGAAGATTATAGATACTGAATGAAGGACTGTGACCTAGATTGTTTCAATTGGGAAATGCATTACATACTAGATGGGTCACTGTTAGATTATGAAAGAGACACATACAGACCATCAGGTTTGTATAGATTCCTGTCACCATTTATAGGAATTGAGATAGACTGAATGAATTGTCCACTAAGCTTAGAAAAAGGGAAAGGGGGTAGATATTCTAATAATTTGTTTGTTTTTGATAAATATTTATAAATTTGTTTTTTCAGCTTTTTGGCACACTGGCCCATTTTTCTGTGTTCATGAAACGGAAGCCATGCACTCACCCCAATGCAGTCCTGCCAAGATCAGCAACTTTTCTCTGTTGAGATTTGAACTACACTTGCATGGCTCACACTACACTTCAAAACAACAGGGCTTTCTAGGTGAGCCACTGGGTGCCCCTATATAAAAATGAGTGTTCTACATTTTTATTCTTTTCCATAAAGCCTTTTTATCTAATAAAGTCCAGATCCAGGGATCCAGGATTGATAGATTCTGGAAAACCAAGGACACTGAGCGATTACTTGACTGCCTAACAATCAGTCAGAACGAAAAAAGATAGAAACCTTCCAATACTGTATGTCCTATAGACAATCTTTGCTCTGGGATGACATCCTCTATATAAAGAACATCTGGCAGGCAATCTGACTTAAATACCAAAACGTTGGACACCTGCCACTTGCCAACTTGCCTTGTCAACAAAACAGTCTAATTGTTCCTTTTCCTTGAGAACAATAAATACCAGATGAAATATGCAGTCAATGTAAACAAGCAGAGTGTTCTCAAACATGCGGATTAATCTCATACTAATTGTTTTGTTTACTGGATGATTGAACATTTTTAACATATCTCTTGACTTTGTATTTCTTTGTAACCGGACCCTGAGCTCTGTGCACTTGCATTTTTCGCAAAGCTGTGTATAATCTTACAGGGTTTCATAAATAGACAGCATAGTTCTTTTGCAACTATTTGGTGGATAAAGGCAAATTCCACAACCTGCCTTTTATAGTGACTTTAACCAATATTAACCATCAATATGAAGACATTTCTGAATGTTGAACCCTAAAAACAACAATACATGTTGAATAAAGCATCTGAACCGGCATTACTACAGTAAGTCTTACAGTCCATAACAGTATACTGAGTTTTAAAATTTGGTGCTTGTGAATTTCACTGCTTAAGATGAGCGATGACAGCACTGACACGGTACAGTTTCCCTTCACAACAAGTGCACCTCAATCCTGACCTAAATGACACTTTTTCAGTTGGTTTACCCAGGGAAGAAAGCATGAGAAGTTGATGAAGTAGTCCATTATACCACCTAGTCCCATATTTCTAAACACAGGCCCATGTTTTCAAAACCCCTTAGAAAATGTTTACTTATGCTTTGAAAAAAGGCCTAGTTTGTACACTAAGAGACTGTTCAAATCCCTAGTAAATAAACTTTAACAAAAAAATAAACAGTGTTATTTTATTCACAATGTAATATATTCACCTTTTTATTGTCTTGTTTGTTTTTTTACACAGTACCTTCTCTTTCCCAAACTCCACTTATTTATTTAAGAATTTCTCAAACACTCATCATGTTGTTATGTTAAATGAGCCTCGAAGAAGAAACCAGTAGTTTCCAGTGGACCTTAACACAACCCATCTGAAAACTATTTGTATGCAAATTTAGGTTTGGTTATTTAAGGTCAGGAAAGTTACACTCAAATACAATATGTAATATGTGTGTATGCTGTAAAGCAAATAAAACCATGCACATGTCTTCATTACTCACTCACTATGCCATTCTACTTGCTTGAAGGCTCGTCTGCATTGTACAGTGGTCTTGGATTTTTTTAAAGTGAAAGCACTAGGAAAATAATATTGCATGCTGGATGTAACACGTATAAACAATTATCTGCAACAAACTAAGGTAATTTTTCCATGAACAAGTAATACACGTGTACAAAGCTTTATTACTAGTGCATTTTTTAGGGAACTTTTGGCTTTACCCCTGGTGATAAAAATATACATTAGGATCAAAATAATCAAATATCAAATAAAACAAATGCTTTTACGATATTTCCAGTTGTAACCATGCCTACTTCTACATATTACATCCTTAATCCTGATTAAAATGCATGTTGAGATTTTCATTTAGAAATTCATGTATATGGTCGAGAGGGAGATAGAGACATAAGTTGTTTTTGGCAGGATATTTTCCTCAAGCTTACTTGCTCGATTTTTCCCACCATTGGCTCAGAATGCAGCCAGCCGCCACCATTACCAGAGGATTTAGGCAGATTATGAAAGAAGGAGTCAGTAGCATGTGCATCTGGCTGCTGGTAACACGATCTCTATGTCTTCAGATGCTAAGAGGAATGCTTTACCTTATATGTAACAAGATTGGACCCAGACAACTATCCTTAATTCAATTTTGATGAAGATTTTATCTGGAAGTTTATAAAAACACAGGGATATGAGGGAGTCTTTGGAGATAGTCCAAGAACCTTCTTGCAGCTGGGTCAACCACACGGGTCAGGTTAAGAAACACTTTCCAACCAAATTATACAATAATCGGAAACCAGTGCAACTGATCAAATGCAAGTGTCTAGAGAAGCTGAAATGTGCCTCTCACTGTAAGTAACAGATTCTCCTGTTGTTCCATGGAGAATCTCAACATGGAATGTTAGCTAATCTGACAAGAACATAGGTTTGAATTGTTCTGCTTTCTGTCAGTGCGATTCCACTGCCACGAACCCCATTCTTGATGAGCACACTGCTCCAATGTTTGCCATCCCCTCCCCCAGCAAGCAGGCTCATTCAGGTGAGAATTGTTAGTAGAGCATTCTCAGGGCAGGTTGAGTGAGCAATGTACCAGCATGTTTATTACTGATTCCCCATATATTCAAGTAAACTTAAGTGTTTCTCTCGGTGAAAATGACAACAAGAATACATCTCAGAAGGGCAACTTTAGTCAGAGGGAACAAAGACATGTGACCTCCACACCACACTGTTAAAATATTTTAGAAAAGTAGCCTTACTTGGGAGACTTGCAAGATTTTTTCCTTGTGTTAATATATAAAAGATTTGTTTTCTTAACTTTTCTTCAGTAGTTTTAGGTGCATATGTACTTATGTGCTCCAGTCCTGCATATGACTGTATGTGGTGAAAGGTACCACAAGGAGGTCATTCAGGTTTCTTAGGAGTAAGTGCCTTGCTTCTTAGACCACAACAATTCCCTACTGTATGTTTGCTGAACTACAGTATGTCTTTACAGAATAGCACAAACAGACTGGCTTATTGGTTTACAATTTGACATTGAGAAAAGGCCTGTTATCTTTACTGTGTTAATGAAATGTAATTTTGTGTGGTCAAATGTACAACCTCAAAATGGACTGTAGAAGACAAAATCCCATCAAATTTCAGTTATTAAAAACAAACTAGGAAAAAGCTAATTACTAAGTATTGCATATTAAAAAAAATAGCTAGTTGAAAAACTTTTCATTGCTTTGTTGAGAAATACTGGGTAATTCAATATTATATACAATAAGGAAATGCATTGACATGTTACAAGTTTTACAAAAGATGTGTTTAAGTACACTGCTATTTTAACATGGTATTGCTTTCAGTTTCAAGTAATGTGGAGACCATTACTTTCATGTAAAATAACCTATTGCAGTTATTCGATTCAGTTTCCATTTCCCTGCCTCTACATTTAACAATAGGATGAGGCTTTTGTTTTCTGATTAAATTTTTTCCTATGAATTGTGGTGCATTTTTGGCAGGCAGGGGGCTTTGGAGCCAGCAGCGACTCAACATCCTATCCTATCCGGGATTACACGGGAAAGCTTGTCTCAGAATTGAAATATGACAGGAATTCAAGATTGGTCAAGTAACAAAGAACAAAGTTGTGGGGTCCTTTTTGAAAGTTTTTTATTGAATGAGTATGTCCTGACAAGAACATTTCTATAAATGCATGCTCTCAATGGGCACGATTCAGTAAGCCATCTAACTACAAAACGCTCAATTTAAATAGAAGTACAAAATTATAGAAACTCTGGTTAAGTAGACTGATAGAGGCACTCACCAAAACGTCTGTCCACGTGACAAGATTCTTCTAGCATCTTCAGCGTAAGGTTAGTACCAGGAATGCCCAGAAGTATTGTTCTATCTACCCAAATATTCAATACAGTTAATAGTATTTACTGTCCATGATTGGTATTTACCATTCTTTTCAGGGTCATTGTTCTGTCCATGTTTCCTTTCTCAATGATATATAATTAACTCATGGCTAGGTAAGCGTTCTCTTTCTCCGGTTGCTGTTGTATATGGCCTCTCTGCATTCTAGACCGCTGAGCTGTACTAGACTGTATACCTACCAATGCTCTTTATTGTAGCTGTCTGCTAATAAAGCTGTGTTTTGGATTTGACATGCTAATTGTGTAGCCTGTCCTTATTATAAGTTCCAGTCAGAGAAGAATTGTAAAGCTGCATATTGAATTTGAAGTAGAAACATCAGATTTCTTGGTCCATAGCCCAGACTATATCTCCAGTTGAAGAGGGTGGTGAAAGGAAGATCTATTGAGAAAAATGACAAAATGTCTAGAAGCAGTGATAAATCCAAAGAAGGCTGTACCAAATTGTAAAACAACATTTTATATCCTTGTCATATTGAAAATTATGGTATAAAATGAATACTTAACATACTGGTAGTAATACATTCCAACAGCATTTGTGATTTATTGAATACATATGACCGTAATTGTTATGTTACATATAAAGCAAGAAACAATGCTATATATGGTCTATAGGAGATATCAAATTGATAGTGGGTTTTTTATTTGTAATTTTTCCTTTTTAGTAAAAGATTAATTTCACAGCTTTCCAGGTAAATGTCAGAGTAATATTGAGGGACAATAATGTATCAAGTGAATGTAGTCATATTTTTTTTTATGGTAGGAGTCGGGGGGAGGGGTATAAATCCAAATTTCATGTTAAAATCTGTAAAAAATAAATAAATAAATAAATAAATAAATAAATAAATAAAAAGATCTATCGTTTTTGTAAGGCCCAGGAATTTTCTAATAACAAATCAGTAAAAACTAAAATAAAAAGCCTTGATCATAAATTATATCAAAAAGAAAAATGTTTTGACCGCTTGATAGTTATAAATTATTAATGTTAAAAGATATATACACCAGATTTGCACACATAAGGTTAAAACTATAGCAGTGACATTGATAAAGCATTTGAGGCTTTAAATATGTTCATCGTTCGTTAAAATATTAAGATATTCGGGTCGAAAATCATTTTCCAAAAGAGCTTTTGCAGAAGCAGACTAAGTGCTTCATTTGCTCTCTTTGCAGCAGCTAATGCTCTCTGTGAGGATTTTGTTTGCTTTTGAAAAACAATCCGGCTCTGCTGGTCTTTGCCTAGTTTTTCTCCTGCATATTTCTTGTGCTTTGTAGTCTTGTATTCCAGACATCTGGATTCAATATCAGTCTTGATACAGCTCATAAAATCAGAAACCCAGCACTGCAGAAAGAGGGGGTCAATGAAATGACTCAATCTGATCTAATATGTTTAGATTTAGCCCGTGTCATGTTGTTACAGCCACCATACCACTTTGGGTATCCTAGAGTAAAAAACACCATTATGTGCCACTGAAGATGTCTGCAGCTAGCAGTGATGTTGAGATTACTATTCACTGTAAAAGCAGACTAGATTAGAAACCTCATAAACTAGTGCTTCCGTTTGAGCTACCAAGAGATTTTGGCATGAAGGCCTCCACTTGGATAACTATCAAGCTTTCTGAGACATTTTTTATGGTCCATGGGCTCTTCTTCAGCGTCTTGAACCTATTTTGCTGAAGTTCCAAGTCACAGGCATGATAGAAAAAAAAATTGTTCTCTCTGCTATCTCCCTCCCGTGTAGAACTACATTTCATTTTCATGTATTAATTCTGCTGAGACTTTGCAAAGAAAAAGAAAGAACGTGGGAACTGGGCTGCTTTCCCACAAAATGCAAAACAACATTGTAAAAGTTAGACTTGATCAAACTGAAGAAAAGTGTTTAGCATAATTCTTTCAGGTTTAATGGCTCGTAGACTGACATCTAAAAATAAAATAAAAATGACAACGCACAACGCGGAGGAGTGACGGGTGATTGATTGCTTTATAAATAGCTTCGATTTAGATTGGGGAGTTAAATCCCAAAGTGAGAGTTTTAGGAGTTGGCAAGTGTGTTGAACATTTCAGGGGAAATTAACTATTAAGTGTAGTAGAACAAAGGAAGAGGCCTTAGTTGTCAACATCCCAGCTCTGGCTTCAAGTTCCATATCTTGAAGTATGATCAGTGTGCCAGGAAGGTTCTAAGAGCTAAATGACCTTCACTGAATTAATGTCTACTGCAGGCTTGGAACAGTGGCCAAATGGGTTGGATGTAGGGAATTTAGTAGCGTACTGAATAAATATGGACCTGTTTTTTAAAAGTTAACAAAGGGTTTTACTAATGAATACAAACAGTTTGGAATAGATTGACTCTTTTTTGAGCAATATTTAAGTTATTGTCTGCTACAAACTAAAACAGGGGCAGGACCAAAAAGAAGAATGGGGCATACCATTATTACCTATCAGAAAGGGGTTTTCGCTATCCTGCCCAGTTTGTAGTTTTACTGTAGATTTACCCCATCTGTCTTTTACAGAAGTCTGCTTCTTCTCCTTCTCTGTTTGATTTGCCACAAGACAGAACTGTATTCAGTGTCATGTGAGGAGATGTGGGCTGTTCGCTTGGAGGATGTCTTTAAGCTGCTTGGAGACTACTTGGAGCTTACCTTCATGTAGTCAACATGTTCAAATCAAAGTATCTTTTACCTATACCAGCGGGATGGGCAACTCTGGCCCTTCAATTAGGTATTTGTTCCAACCATGAACCAGTTGCACTTCCATCCAGGTCTAAAAGAAGTTAACTACATTATACATGTTAAACCTGGTGTAGAATGGTCATCGAAGGCCAGTGTTGCCCATCCCCGGTCTATAGAAATGTGTGTTGACACATAGAAAATGTTTGCCTTCTGAACAGCCCAAGAAGTTTCCAGCTATTACTATAGAACAGTAACATAAATAACCATCACATGAAAGCAACATTTAAAAAGGAAAACTCAAAAAAAAAAAAATATATATATATATATATATATATATATATATATATATATATATATATATATATATATATATATATATGTACAGTACAATAATGAGATTGTTATATAAAGACTTAATAGCCTGTATCACTTTAATACAGTTGACGACAATATTTCATATCTTGTGACATGGTTTTATAATGAGGGATCCAGATATCTCTTGAATAAACAGTTATTTTCTGTTTTTTTTATTCATTTGGTTCTTTGGATTTGGCTCATTCAACACAGTGTAAATAGGAAGCCTACTAAGTACACAACGCTTCAGACAATATTGTCATTGACTACATTTTTCCAGTATGTGTCTAGGATGGGCTCCAAGCAGGTGGCTTATTCAAAGGTACGTCTGCTATGAATCCCTGGATTTGAGTTATAAGCCAGCTGGTGAAATCAGGATCAGTAAGTGAAATAACTGGTATTGGATCTAGCTATGCAATTAAAAAAGGTTAGAGGAAGTAGAGGGACATAATTCTTTAAAGGAGAAGTATATTTTCCCCCATGTTCTTCAACGAAATTTGAATCATGTCAACCTACTTGAGGTGAAATCTTATTCTTAAAATTAACCAGATTTAGGTGCACGTTGTTGTTTCATCCCGAGACAAACACTTATTGAACATCTACATGCTAATTTTTCATTCAGATTTAGAGACTGATATGTCCTCAAAAGTTTCATATCGAAGGCATTTTGCTTTGCTGTGTTTTTTGCATTCCTTTTCACTGGTGAATGATACCCTGTGTGGGAACTTCAAAATGGGCTGCAGCCATTGCATCGAATTCTAACAAAATGCATTGTGATGGGCTGCCCCCACTTTAAAATTGTTGATCCAATCAGTCAAAAGAGGTAAAACAAAGGCAAATGTAGTACAACATTGAAATACAAGGGTTTCTGACTCTCACACTTTATAGACGCATAGATATGGCTGAAAATATCGGTAGGCAACTTTGGATCAACTGCAATGAGTATCAACATTGCTGCATGAACAAAACTAGCGATGGTCAGATTCAGGGAAAAAATAAAAACAATCAAGTAAGCAAGTCCCATACACTTTCACTCTACACAATATTCCGCCGTGCAGCTGGTGCCAGCGTCATGCAGCGCGGCGCAGGGGTCTCGCACTCCAAAAACTCAAGAGCGAGCTTCCTAAGACTGCTCCCCTAAATACTGCTAGGCCCCTCCCTACAATCAACTGCACCAAAATCTGCCCAATCGTAGCCCACTGCAGCGCTGTCCATGAGGAACAAGGCCAGCAGTACAGCAGCTTCGGGACCTACCAAGATGGCTGACCTCCGGTCCCTGCTGTGCCCGGGTGTCAGCACTTCCGGTCAGGAGTGCCCCTATCTTTGAGCGCAGTGCCTTCACAGGTCTGGAGGGTGATATACAGCTGCAATTCATTCTCTCCTTGTCACACAATACCATTACATTGTTGTTTCATGATCAATTCCATATGCTCTGTCACAGTATGATTTTTGGAGTCCAGATTTTGAACATATTATGATATACCCTTGTGTAAGATTTCCATGGGATATTTTTAACAACACTCATTTTTCATTCCAAAGCATCAAATTTTATTTAAATACAATACGTTTCAACCTCTTTAATATTCATAAACAAGGTCTGCCAGGAGATGTGGTTTACATTGTCTTTATTTTTCTTGTTTGCAACCCATTCTTTAAGTGCATGGTCCATGGGATTGCCTAACGAAACAAAGGGCCGGACCAAATCAAAGTTAGCACTTAGCAAACAAGGACGTGAAAGTATTCGCGGTAATAAAACACAAGAAAAATTCCAAGCGAAATCTCGCAGAACCAAAACAAGCCCCTTTCGCCCTTCAAAAAGTTGACTACAAGTGGGTTGAGAAGGGGGAGTGGTTTGCTATCGCCCGACCAAATCTACTCAATTCCAGCTAGAAATCACACTGCAAGACTTTCGCAGGACTGGATTTTATAGTCAACTTCGAACTTGTCGAAAGCTATCGTGTATTAAGCAAATAGTAAAAAAATAACACAAAACATCCTGATATTTGCAAAAAAAACAAAAACAGTATATGCCTCAAGACCCTCCACTGACCTCATATATCGAACACTTGCACACAACACTGAATAATTTAAAATGAATAATTTACAGTACCAAATATTATTATATGTTTTATATATATTATTATCATAATATATGTAATGTTTGTTGCACCCTTAAAAGAAACGCGCACAAGTCTGGGGAGAAAAACCGAGGTAAAAAATTGGTGATGACTGAATTTATAAAAAAAAAAAAAAAAAAAAAATTAAAAAGTTAAATAAATTAAAATAGTTTTTAACATTTGGTACTTCAATAAAATACTTCAACATGTAGGCCTACACAGAACCATTTCATGAAGCCCAAATTCTCAGCATGTAAGAACAAGCCCACCGTTCCAGTACAAAGGAGCACAAATTTTATTTTGGCTATACCTTGTCAGCATGCCAAGAGGTCCCCTCGAAACGTATAAATTCGTGTAATAACAAAATTACATAATACCTATAAAGCTAGCCTAACTGTCATCTCAGAAGCATCAAGGTGAAATTTTTAAATTTGCTTTGGGTTTTTGACAGACGAAATAATAATAATAATAATAATAATAATAATAATAATAATAATAATAATAATAATAATAAATACAACTACCCGACTCTATCCATTCAAGAAAATAAAAAAATCTGCAACCAACATTTATTTTATTTTTTTTTAAATCTTCGTTCTTGTGCAGTTACTATACATCCTTGTGCACAACAGGGCTCTGGGCAGCACCGTGCCAGTCGGGTATGAGGATGCTGGCATTGCATGGTGCTGACACAAGCCAGGGCACGGTATGGATTTTTACAAAACTAATGAAAACAATGTTGCACTCTTTCATAACAGTGACAGAACAATGCAGCACGATGCTGCAGACGTCATGGAAACTAGGTCATTGCCAAGTGTGGGTGTGTATTTCTTTCAAACTTGCGTCCGTATTTTTCAATATTTTACACAATAAAAATAAAAGCAGATTATTATTATTATTATTATTATTATTATTATTATTATTATTATTATTATACACATTTTTATTATTATTACTAGTACCTGGTTTCCATGACATCTACAGCATCATGCTGCATTGTTATGTTACTGTTATGAAAGCGTGCCACATTGTTTCCATGATTTTTGTAAAAATCCATACCGTGCCCTGGCTTGTGTCAGCACCATGCAATGCCAGCAATGCGAGTAGTTGTATGTAATATCATTCACTGATATTCAAACGAAACAGTAGTACAACACAGATTTTTATATATTTTTTTTTTTCAGCCCTGGCTGTCTTCACCTGCCTTTTCGCATGTTACCGCCTTGTTTCCACCCCTTCAAAATGTCACAAATACCGGCTGGGGATTGGACAACAGCTGTTTTCAGGTTGCTTTCCGCGGTCCATCCTACTGCAAAACTTCTCTCTGCCTCTTTCGCGGATTGGAAATGACTAGTTTTGGTTTCGGGATATAGAAAATGCGATATGGAAACTAGAGATATTATCACATAAACGCTCTTTCGCGAGAGCGATCAGGGTTTGATTTGGTCCGGCCCAAAGTCTTAATAACAACGACCCCCCACCACGCTCTTTATTGCCAACTGTCAGTAGAGTCCAAACAGACTAAAACAGGGTTTAAACCTTCACCAGTCACAAAACAAATTCTAGGAGCTGTTTCTATCTAGATCAGGGCTTCCCCAACCCAGGTATCTTCTGGTTTTCATTCCAACTGAGCTCTCCGTTACTTAATTAAACCCTTAATTAGACTGTTTTACTTTTACTAAAGTTAGCTATAACATTTTATAAGTAACTTGAACTCTGTAACTGTTTAGGAGAACAATTAAAAAGATCTAATTAAGCAAATTATTAGTTCAATTAAGGTTCTAGTTAAGTAATTGAGAGCTCAGTTGGAATGAAAACCAGAAGACACACGGGGTCCCTAGGACCAGGGTTGGAAGCCCTGATCTAGATCACAGGCATATCAACCCAATTCTGTGCTTTTATTTTGTTTTCAAGGAATCCTGCACGGAATACATTCTGTGCAGGCCAAGCCGGAAATGTATAAACTAATTGAACAATAACAAAATATGTTTACAGTAGCAACTAATGCCAATTCAAACTAATGTTTTGTTTGGTTACTGTATGTTATTTCAAGATCCCAAGTTGCCATGTGCATTTTTTATTTTCCATTAAAGCAAAACCTGAAGGATGTAACAATTACAATGTTGTACGGAGCAAGTTTAAAATTGTATGAAAGTTGTATGAAAAACAGTCAGGTGGCACAGTACATTAATTTATAAACATAACCCCTTGAGGTACACAAGGAATTGAGCAGTTATTCAAATGGTTCAGTCTTAAAATACATTGGAGAGTGACTCAACTATCACAAGGAAACTGACAATGTGGATGACCAGATCCAACCTATCAATAAGAAAGTCAGTATAATTTTTATTTGTGGGACACAAGAAGTCTTTTTCAATGCCTTCAATGTTGAAATGAGTTTTGGTTCTAGCACTAAAAAACAGCCAACAAATCTCAATAATAAACTAGCAGTAAAACAAGGTTATGGTAAAAGGCAATAATAAAATGGACTAACATAATGTATCAAAAATAATGTAATGCATTCTTATCGATGTAATGAAATCTAAGCTAAACTAATAAACAGTTAATTACAGCAACACTCACAGTATCTCTCGTAAAGCACAATGTTATGCTGTATATAGCTCAACACCTGCATGTCTTCTCTGTTTTTGTTGCACATAATGGTGTTGTTTGAAAATGTGTCAAGGTTTTATAATTCAATGATGTATTCAATGTGCCACACTGATATTCAATATGCTTTCTTTGGTTTAAGCTTTCAATTCAGGCCACATCCTTTGTAGCACCAATTGTTGAAGCATATTTAATATACATGATTAAAACACAAAACAACATCAGTTTCTGATGCTGCTTTTTTTGTTTTAAGTTGAGCTGTTATGGAATTCTAACAAAAAATGTGCACACAAATCAGTTTATCTTAAACAGTTAATACTGCATTAGGCACACCACACTCAACCTAGTGGCAGTGTTGGCTGCTTTTTTATCGCTAAGAAAACAACACAATTGTGACATCCAGCAACAACAGCTTTTTGAACTTCCCATTAACTTTAATAGGCATGACCTCAAGGTGAACAGGTCACCCCAAGCATCTTCATCCCTCCTGATATAAATGGAGATAATTAGCTTTGTCCATTTTAATGGCGTCCAGAGATTAGGAAAGACAGAGTAGATGTGCTTCACTGAATGGAGCCTGAGGGTGCTGCGACTGTCATGTGATGACTGCTTTCTGAAGATTTGACTTTGTTTAGTTAGCTGTCTGTAATTACTCTATTTAAAGTTATTGAGCAAAAGCTTTTTTTTTTTTTTTTTTTATTCCAAATCATTATTATTAAAACAATGTTGTTTAGTTCTGGTTTGGCAACTTCATGGTGTTTCCTTTTTCCTTTCTAAAAAAATGTTGCCCCATAACTTTAACTCAAAACTGAAAATGGTTTTGAAATATAAACATTTCAATATGTCATATACCAGATATTTAATATATAGTAGAACCAATAAATATAATCACATTCAATCTCAGTCCCAACTGCACATGCGGGAAACTACCAAATCACATGGCAATGCCTGCGAAGTATATAGCCAGTTTAACAACACACTTGTAGAAGATTTCTATTCTAATAAGTTAGCATCTTAACCACTGTACAAAACAGATAGACCCTTATTCACAAGGAGTTAATAGCATTCACAATTCAATGAATCTTTACATGAGGAAAATAATTTTAGGAAAATATAAATACATGCAACAAACAAAAACCACATAATTAACAATACATTACAATTAAAAATGGTTTCCATTGCCGCTAAAATTAATTTGAATTGGGTCCTCAGCCTTTTCCCTATCAATAGTGCACCTCTAACGACCTGGTACTATGTATAATGTCTAGAAAAGTCAGCAGTTACAATTCAGTTAGCACTTTCAAAAGCTGGTTACCAGAAGACACCAATGAATGGTATATTTCATTGTAAGATTGAACATGGTTGTGGGGCTGTGGCTTTAATGTAAATAAAAGGAGGGGGTGGGGCGACAGGGTTTACAATAACATCAGCTGCCTTTAACAGCTCAGCAGGCTTAAGAAGGTTCAAGATGGGTAAAAGAAACTGACAGTCCACCTTGCTTACACGGATGGTCAATAATACTTTTGGCTTCTCCAACCAAGAGTCTACCATGTCTCCTTACTTCCAGCACGGTCTGATTCTTGAGTATGAAAGAGCCAGACCCAGCTTGACTGGTCTCTTAAGAAGTGCTGCTGATGCTCCAGTCTCTGCTCGGTGTCTTGTTTCACTGATTTTGCCATGTGGAGTTAGGCAAGGGTCAGCTCTAGTGCTAATTTGAAAGGCAGGTTTGACACTTGTTGAGCAATGTCAGCACTTTCCACTGTAAACTTGTTTGGATGACCGACGGTTGCACCCAGTCTAAACCACGTATGAACTGTTTGTGTCAGAAACATTAAGGACCAAAAATAATAATATAAAAAGCTATTGCATTGCCAGCAATTTCAGATTGCATAAACACTGCCGGTACCTACAATTCCAAAGATCCATAAGAAAATAGTGTTTATATATAGGACTGTAAGTATACTCTTACCAAATGACCCTCAATAGTAATGATGTGGCACTACAATGGTTCTCTACTATGGGGTAGCCCAAAGGAAGCCATAATGGTATGAGCCCTTTATAGAATGGTAGCACAGTGGTAACATTTTGATATTTTGATGTACCAATGATCAATGGTTTCACAATGCTATGAACCAGTACACCCAATACATACAGGGGCTCCTCGTTTTATCATACACGTTTGTCAGGTTGATGTCATTTTTGATGGACTGCATCCTTGAGCATAAGCCCTAGTATTTACACACAATTAAGGCAGAAATGTACAACAATGCCAGTAGGCAAATTATGAACTGGTATGAGTTTTTCATTCAGACCTACCACATATTACTGTATATTAACCCTTTAGTGGTGTTCAATACACTATGGTTTCCCAAAGGTGTTTTTCCAACTTTTAGAAGGTCCACCAATTAATAACCTTTTTGTCTGCCTGTTTATAATACCCTGGCTAAGAAGATACAACGGTGCTTAACAATGTCATTTATAACCTCCTACTGCTGCTGAACTGCTCAAAAAACTCTGCTTTCAAATAGAGTAGAGTGCACGATAGGAAAAGCTATTGAGGAATGTGGTTAATATACAGCTAGAAATGATACTTGTGTAAAACAGAACATTGTTGTATGTCACAGCAGCTGTAAAATGTAATGCTGCCCTTTGATGAAAACACTTATCAGATACTGTCTAATCAACGTTTGATCTAAATATGTGTTGCCTCACTTAGCACTGTATACATTAGGTTAAGAACATGTCATTTATTTTCCAGTCTGTTTACTTGCCCTCTGTAAACTAACATAAACTTTATTATCGACTGAGGCCATCTTCAGCTTGGTGAGTGATTTAAAAAAAGATTTCAAGTCTCTGATCTCCAGCCAGCCACTGAGATCAGGCCATTTATTTTACTTGTCACCCAACTAAACAGACCACTCAGCAGGATTTACTTTACCACTTGATAGAGGTTTCATTGTCAAAAATAATTTCTAATATAAACACTACTATGGTTATCATTGAACTTGTTTTTCTAAATCCCTTTCAGGTTGCGACTAGTTGATTGTCAAAGCTCCCCGATTAAATGTTCTCCATCACTTTCATGGTCAATTCAAGGTAATTCCTGGATTTGCATCATCATCCCTGTTCTTTCTGGGTGTTTATTTTTCTATAGTTCATAGACCATGACAGATTATGAAATCTACTAATAATGAAATAAGTTTATCTGGGCCCTATTTTGAAAAAAGGGAGAGTAAGTAGCTTCCAATTACAATTTGGAGTAAAACCTGTGTGCTGCAATACCAGTGACACCTTCTGGTCTCTCCTTGGTATTGCAGTATGCCTTCTTTCTTTCTCCAAAAGCAAGCACTCTTCCAGTTAAGCAAAATGACCATATAGATGGAGGATTAGTCTGGTTATTCCATTATTACAATACCACATCACACAGAGGAGGCTGTGTGGTCCAGTGGTTAAAGAAAAGGGCTTGTAACAAGGAGGTCCCTGGTTCAAACCCAGGCTCACTCACTGTGTGACCCTGAGAAAGTCACTTAACCTCCTTGTGCTCTGTCTTTCGGATGAGAAGTTGTTGTAAGTGACTCTGCAGCTGATGCATAGTTCACACACCGTAGTCTCTGTAAGTCACCTTGGATAAAGGTGTCTGCTAAATAAACACATTCAGCAGTGTGGAGTAGTGGTTAGGGTTCTGGACTCTTGACCAGAGGGTCATGGGTTCAATCCCAGGTGAGGGACACTGCTGCTGTACCCTTGAGCAAGGTACTTTACCTAGATTGGTCCAGTAAAAACCTGACTATATAAATGGGTAATTGTATGTAAAAATAATGTGAGATCTTTTAACAATTGTAAGTCGCCCTGGATAAGGGCGTCTGCTAATAAATAAATAATAATAATAATAAATATCAAAAGAAAGACATTTAAATGATTTGCAAACAACTTCCAGACACATCAGAGTTCAGTGTA